>NC_048407.1:15148042-15198042 GCF_013103735.1 Etheostoma cragini | reverse complement strand
TGAGAAATATAAATATGTTTTTCAACAAAAACCTTTTTTTTTATGACAAAAGAAGCCAAACTTCTCTAATTTTAGAGCCAGTTCATGTTACTCTTGCTAAACAGCATCGACTGTGACAACTAGGGTTAAAATGCACAAATGTAGTGTAACTGTACTGTAGAAAGGATGGCAAGGTCAGAAAGTAAGCAAACCAGCTTGGTAATCTAACATTAGCTCATATTAGCTCGCCACTCACTCCACCACTGAGAAAACTATTACAAATTTACAGTTGACTTGCTTTAAATGTTGTCTAAACATAAGTAGTAGTACTACAAAAAGCGTCAAAGATCGAGGAACAAGTGAAGATGACAACTAATCGGAGCCAGCATTCAATGCCGGCACATTTTCACCAAAAAGTATCCAGCCCTATAAGTGTCATGTGGTTTCTGGAGAGAAGCTGAGAAACAAAACAACTGGAGGATCTACGAGAGAATAAGAAAAAAAAGATCGAGAGAGTGCTTTGTGTGTGGTTTGTGTGTGTGCTTTGTGTGTGTGTTACACACTTTTAATTGTATATGCATGTTTTGTATGTGTTATGTATTGTTTTATGGCTTTGTTGTAAAGCACTTTGGGTACCTCTCGGCTATTGTAAAGGGATACACAAATAAACTTGATTGAACTTGATTGTGTGGTTTTCTCTGTACTGACCTGCACTTCTGAGTCAGCGCTGACAGGTTGTAGCTGGAACCAGGTGTCTTTGCCGTGATATTTCTGCAGGTCCTCTTTCTTCACTGCAACCTTCCCTACACACACAAACACACACACACACACACACACACACACACACACACACACACACACACACACACATTATAACAGAAAGACAAATGAGCTTACTTTCATAAAAATGATCTACGTGTTCAGATGCAAGCTTCAACAAACACTCTAAAAACACCCACACACCTGCTCACATGTTTTCAATCCACAGGCCACATCTCTTTCAAATGCATGCAGGCACCTGTTGCAGAAATACTCAGAAAGTGTACCTTCAGTGGCCATTATTTCTACCCTGAAAGTAACAAGCTACTTGTCTGTTTCCAACACCCACAAACAGCACCCACAAACAGCACACACCCTCCCCCCCCATTCATGATACATAACACACCCTAAAAAAAGATTTTTCAGTTTGTGGCAGGTGGTCACACACAAACACACACACACACACACACACACACACACACACACACACACACACACACACACACACACACACACACACACAATTCCACCAATATGCACACTGACACACCCAATGAAACGGATAAAAACATCCGCCCTCACAAAAACAGACACGCCGTTTTAGTGCCAACAGTGTAACTATGAGGGACATAAAGGAAAATTAGACAGTTTCTAAAAGGTTATTATTGGCTTTCTTGACAAGATGAGAAAATTGATAACCCTCATGTGTGTTTATTATAAAGCTACAGCCACTTTTCAAAGAGCAAATTACTTCAATATGTAAAAAAGAAAAGAAGCAAATTCTTACATTTAAGAAACTGGAGCAAATTCAAACAATTCCTGAATTATTAAAAATTGTTACCTTTTTTCTGCTTATTTACTTCTTTGTTTTTAATGTTTCAAATTATAAGGATCAAGATGAAAATCATAATTCAACGTGTGGTATCCACATATGTTCTTTGACTGTTACTTTAAACTTGAGTTTAGATTGATTGGTTGATTGTTTTAAAAGCACTCTGCGGTTATAGTATACATTTAAAAAGAAAGTTGATGTGTAACAAAGTAGCATGAGGCTTATTTCTCCTTCCTAGCACTCACTGTGAATCATGAAATTATTGATTCATTTTCCAAACTGGGATGGAGTTTGAGTGGAGTTTACAACAGATGGAGCAGCTGTTTACTCACCGATACTGGAGTCCCTCCTGAAGACGTCCCTGTCGAAGATGTAGAAGGAGAGATGTCTGAAGCTACGTGGGATCTCGCAGTAAAAGTCCTCCCCATAGAACGGACTGGAGGTGAGAGGAGACACCAGATGAACTGGGATTAGAGAATCCTCTCATTGAGCATGTTTTATCACAGACACTAATGTAGTTGTAGACATTTCATGGTCAAAAGATGAGACATGAGGGAAAAAAGAGGGTTGGGTAAACTTCAAAACCTCTTAATTATTAAGTGAAAAAAGTATGTCTAAAATAAAAATAAAAATAGATCATTATTTGTGCCCAAACATGATTGATTTAGTCCCGTGGGCGGACATAAAATAAGATCACATGCATTTACATCTTGCCATGAGTCATGTTGCCTCTACAGCTTGTTTGCCTACAAACATTGGCCTGTTTGTGACCACTGGCCGGAAGGTACATTAACTGCCACTCTCTCACTCACCTAAACAACAACCACAGATAAATTACAGCATTGAGAGTTTTGTGAGCTACTAACAATTACTGACTTCTTCTGTTACTCTGCAGGCATGAAGACACACAGAGGAGTGTACGGGTGTTCGGGCTGGCATCTGCATTTATAAACAATCCTTCAAATACAGAATGCTTAAAGTAATAATGTTGAAATGTCGGTTAATGTACTATCAATGCCGCATTAGTCGTGCATTGCCGGACCTTCCTTCACAGCGCAGCCAATGATGATTGAGGATATGCCCCACTGATTAAAGCCCTTGCATTTGCAGTGTTACGAGTTGGGTTTCTGTGGCGACATTCCTGAGAAAATCACAACCGACAAACAGTTGGTGTTTTCCACCACCCAGCAGTTGTTAGTCTGCCGGTGAGGGTAGGCGGAGCTAACGCAACAGACTCGCTCTTAAACTTGTGTTTTAAGCAGCGTACTGTTAGGAGCTCTGGGAAGTTAGATCCAAAAACACACCTGCAAAATACCGCTTATCACCATAGGGTCCACCAAAAAGAATGATACAGAGACCTTTGAGACTGTGACTTGCAACGTGTAATGCAATTTAATTTTGTAAACTCTGTGTGCAGGAAGGATTTGTTTCCTGATCAGATAAGAAATGTGAAAGTTATGGGCTGTGAAATCAAAGAGGAAGGGAATCACAATCCATTATCTTTTAGAAATACTGCAATACAATATGCAGTCAATATGCAGACAACATGCAGGTGTCTGACTGAAGAAGTTGATATGTTCTTTATGTATTGGTTGAATCTTAAATGTTAATTGTAAAATGTCAATATTTATACTATACAGAATTCTGCTGTCTTTGTAATGACACACATTGATTGAGTTATTCTGTGGCCAAATAATGTAAGAAATGTTAAGAAACATTCTAGTTGTGAACTATCACATTAGCTCTAATCAGGTGAGTTAAATCTTAAATCTTCCAATTCAAAAAGGCAGGGAGTTACCGTCTGTGAAAAAATGTGTTTACATTTTTATAAAATCCCAGCCTTGAGTTTAGACCGCTGAGAGAGTGGTTATAATTTGACTTTCATGATTGCACCTTTCTGTGTATACAGACTGAAAGGATGACAAACAAAAACAGGTGGAAGGCCCCTCAACATACCAAAGGGACTTCTCGATGATCTTGGTCCTGAAGACCTCTTCTTGGTCCAGGTTGACAGTGCAGTAGCAGTCCCTCATTCTGTTTGGCCCCGGGTACGGAGGGATGTTTTTTGCTTCTCCTGCACAGAGAAGTGTGAGGGAGTGTGAGCATTTATTATTTAAGAACACTGTTGTAAGTAATAGCAGTGTGTTTAATCAAGCACATTACTGTAAGTTAGTGATGACAGTTGGTTCATAGTTTCATTTCCATTGTGACATAAACATGTGCAATAAACACGTTGCAAGGGTACCAAAAACAAAATGAATAAGAAACTTATTTTTTTTAGAGAAGGGTACCAAATCCCGTATTGAAAAGCAGCCTCTCCCCTGCTCTTTGTCTGTGCTGAGCTTAACTATTTACCCTACTTTTCCACGTATCTTAATATTTAGCAAAATCTTGTAAACTTATCTGCTGGCTGAGACAAACCAGCTCCTTCTCCCTCTACCAGCGGTATCTGCACGTGGCTAATTGTAAAGTACGTCAATGACGTCATCGGACCTTGGCGGTGAGGGTGAGTACCTGAATTACCTCAGCAAAGGGAGGAGGACAGGATGAATGACTGATCCTGACTAAAGTTGGTGACAAATAGATTTCCTCTTTGAGTCATCGTTTCTACATTTCACTAAATATTTTGATGTCAGGAATATAATTTATTTTATTTTATGTAAGATAGTTTTCAGTGCGACAATAATTAGTTTATAGTAACTTTTCTGTTGTAAACATTACTGTTGCTGCTCTACAAACAACATTTAGCCCAGTTATTTTTCTATATTTGTTTATTTATGTTTAAGTCATATATTCGTTGTAATATTGAACATTTTCACATATTGCAGATTTTCCTCATAAAGCCTACAGTAAGTAACAACTTATGTAATACTGAAAGCATGCAAAGTTTAAAAAGAAATAGTATTATGTAAGTTCACACCTGTTCTATCTTTGAATAATTTGAGTAATCTGACCACACATATAATGAGCTTAACTCTGTCAGGGGGACTATTCGTACACCGAATTCACAAATATTAATTTGTATATAGGTATATGTATATAATATTAATATTATTTGCTCTCACAAATAGACACATTAAAGCCTAACTCTGGTCAAAATGCAACCTAGGATCTTTTTGTGAATGTACCTGAGTCAAACTTCTGTTTAAAAGCATGGAAGCGACACTTTTAAGATTTACTGTATTCTCGTTTTTGGTCAAATGACCGTTTGAATGGTAGCGCTAGGGGCACTTTATCTGGCTTGTCTGTGAATGAAATAATCTGTGTGGGACATTGCCTGAAATGTGTTGAAGCTTAAACTGTTAATCAAACTTATTACATGGTTTGGTTAAATTCTACTGTGGAATGCGGTCTGTCATTTTCTTGATAACAGACCACATCAAGTTATTTTCTTGATAACAGACTGCTAAGTATAATACACCATTGCCATAGACGCAGTTCTGTTCACTCTGGAAGCCAGCTATCAATTAATCTGCTGAAAGAAGTACGGATAATTTACCAGCTAGTGGCGTCCAAACGTGGACACGGTGATGCTCATGTGTTAGCATACATTGCAGCTACATTGCATGTTTAACGTTAACTTACAGGTGTGCCAACATGCAGCGGCTGTTCAAATAAAAAAACAGATTAATGAGGACATAAACGTCAACATAAATATGTCAACATCAACAGAATTTTCAGTTTAATGTGAATTAAAGCAGCCGATAGCCAGCTAGCTAGCTCACTTCAACGTTTCAGCTAATGTGTCAATTCCTGCAGTGATTAAAACAGCAGCTGGGTAATTTGTCCATGGCAGCAACCCATAACATATATGGCTGCTACCACAGCGCGTAAGGTGGTGTTGAGTAATAGACGAAGGGTTGCATTAAACAGCTAGCTAGCTACAGAGTTTACGTTGCTATGGACGCAGGATTCCAACCATAGAGAGAGAACAGACTATTTTCTTTAGCAGAAGCAATACAATCATATTTAAATCAATAAACTTCTATTTACATCGATATTTTGTGTCAAATTATTGATATATTTGGTAAATAGCCATGTAATAAGCGGGATAATATAGAGCCATGCCGTTACAGCCCACCCTGTTGGGGTTGTTTTCGCTATAGCAACCGCCTCACTTTACATTATCCCATTGTGTGACAGATTAAACACCCTTCCACAAGAATGTGGTCCAACCACCCACCAAGACACACACAGGTGGTGCTCCAGTCCATCAGGAGCAATACATTCTCCTTTAAAAAGCAATGGATCCATCTTAGTTAGTACTCTGTTCACTTCACCCTTAGGACCCAAGGGATTCTGAGTGTATAGTTACACGTATATGTGTAGTGAGTGTAACATTGTCCTTGTTTGCTCCAATATCGCTCTATTATCTGCATGGGAGTCTGATGCTGCCTTTCAGCCAATCACTGGGAGTTATTTCGGTCCTTAAAAGACCAACTTCTTCACAAGGACAGCAATGAGAGTGTGTGGTTAGGTGCTGGAAACTGAAATTTTGATCACCTACAACAGTAGATAATTTTATTGTGAACTACAAAATCAAACAATGTCTTTTGTTTAAATTGTTAAATTTGAATAATTTTGAGAGGCCTTAAAATATAAAGAGTCTAGTAAAGACAAAAAAGTCCAGGGTGATCAGAAAGTTCAGTCTGATATTTGAAGGTGTTCTATGGGGTTGAGGATTCAATTAAGTATGGAAAAAAAGGTAAATCCAAGACCCCGTTCTTCGAAATTATTTAAAAAGCCTTTATTTTACTGGCTATTTTATAATAGAAAATTTAAAAGAAATAGGGAAAAGCATTAGGAAGCTTATGAAATAATTTTGAAGAAGAGTGCCTTGGATTTCCCATTTTTTCTATACTGTGTAGTATTTCACAAGAAACATTTTTTTTTTTTAACAAAGAACCAGCTTAAAACATGATAAGGAAGGTGGTGGTGTTGCAACAGGAGGAGGAGGAGGAGAAGGAGGAGGAGGAGGAGGAGGAGGAAAAGGAGGTGAGTAATCACATTTGTCATGAAACACTCACTAACATACAATTACACTGTTTGGCTAAAACCTGTGATTTATTTAAACACTGGTAGGCTTATTCTGCAGTCATGACACCAATCAGTTAAGCAAAAGTCCTGCACTTAAAGGTCACTATTTAAAGGATACGTCATCATCTTTTGATAGGATTTGTTGACAATAAGTAAAAAATCTCAGGCATATCTTTTTAGCACTTCCACACAATGTGGCGTTGTTGCTAAAAAGAAATCTTTTTACGATTTAAACTATTCAATCAGAGTGACAAATGTTCAATTACAAAAGAGAGCTTATTTGGTACGTCTCAACCTTTGGTCCATAGTCCTATGCAAAGGATAAATATAAAACCATGCTGAGACCAACAGAGGAGCTCAAGTGTCTCTCTGTGGGGTTTGTAACACAACACAGTGTTATGATTGCTTCTCTGGGGGCTGATTCATACTGTGTGTGCAACAATGCAAAATGACAACATTCATTCACAAATTACAAAGACACCTGATCTCTAAAACAGGACACACGCTCCATTGCTTCAATTTGTTGTTACAGAGCCCGACTCTGTCTGTGTTTATGTGTGTGAGCAGAGCAATGACGCAAGTCTCTCTTATCTCTGTCTTTATCCCTTCACTTCCCACTGTTATTCCATCTTCCTCCTGGGATGTCTTCTCCTCCGATTCTCTCTAGTTTATTCTCCCACATTTATTTTATCACCCTCCTGTAATCCATTCAATCATCTCTCCTGCTCCTGAATTCCCTCCCATCTCGGTTTTCCTGCTCTCATTCATGACCTGCGAGGTCCCTTGACTGGATTGCACCATCCAAGTCATCCTAGCTAACATACAAAGTTCTCTGCGTAGGTGGACAAAGTGCAACCTCTTAGAATTACAGACTAACCAAGATGATTGACTGATTTGATCTTCATGAGGTAGTCACCTGAAATGGGTTTTACTTCACAGGTGTGCCTTGTCAGGGTTAATTAGCAGAATTTCTTGCCTTGTTAATGGAGTTGGGACCAAAAACCATGGCAAAAACAATCGAGCACTACAACAAAACTGGCTCACAAGAGGACCGCCCCAGGAAAGGAAGACCATGAGTCACCTCTGCTGTTGAGGATAAGTTCATCTGAGTCACCTGCCTCAGAAATCGCAAGTTAACAGAAGCTCAGATTAGAGACCAGATGAATACCACACAGAGTTCTAGCAGTAGACACATCTCTAGAAGAACTGTAGTGTGTAAAAGAAGCACACATTGACCCGGCCACTCCCCCTCTCGCACTGCTCACTGACTGAACAGACCGGTCAGACCCTGGGTTGGGTTAATTAAATCTACTGCTAACTTACAACACTAATAACATCACCGTCGCCAAAATACCCCGCGAATCCCCTACTTCACCGTTAACCGTAAAGCCACTAAACCTGTATGGAAATGAACACGTCCTCTACTGAAGTGTTAAACGTCTTTCCTTGTCACGCCCTCTCTCTCTCTCTCTTTCTCTCTCTCTCTCTCTCTCTCTGCGCGCGCATGGTCCGGTTCTGGTGGTTGATGAACGCTTGATGAATTTTGTGATTACATTCTGTCAGGTCAGGACGGACACCATTGAAGGCTATGAGAAGCATTTTTCCTGAGCGTTTGATAGGTCGTAGGGATGGGTTTGCACGAGGGAGGTGTTTTATTTTGTGTGGAGTGTAACATGTTATAAATAAATATCAAAATGTTGAATTTAAATAGGAAAAATAGATTTGGAATTATTTTTTCAACTGAAATAAATTTGTTGTTAAAGCAGACGTCAAGTATCGCAACGATATTGTAGTGTTGACTAATGGTGCGTTCCCAAAATATTTACACAATGAAAATTTTGATAAATAAGCATCAGTAATGGGGATATAATGGCTAAGTGGGTAAAGGTAAATAAAGAACAGTTCCAACAGTCCGGTGAGTTTAGAAAATGACTCACTTTGCTGTAATGCAGCCTTTAAAACCAGAAAAAGACACCACTTATGCCATATTAAGATATTAAGATATCTAAAATCAACGATATCTAGTCTCATATCACAATATCGATATAATATCAATAAATTGGCCAGCTATAAAAGGTACCGTTAGGAACCTGAACTGAATTTCAGGTACAAGGAAAAATGTAAACGTACCCAACCCTACAAACCCAATGTGGCCCTGCTAGGGCCACATCACTACCTGGATGTGTGACGGCTAGACAAAAATAACGGACACGCCAAATCTCACATGAGCTGCAGCCGAGCAAGGACTGATTGAACTGCGTTATATATAGTTATAGTTATAGTTATAGTTAGATAAATCTGTGGAAAGAAAATACTGGGAACCCAGCAATCGGCCCTTTCTGAACCTTTCTGCACTAGTTAGGCTAAAAGATATAAAACCACCAGTAACGTCCCATCCGCAGCATCAGGCCAGTCAGTACCACAGTTACAGATACAGAGTGAAGAGTGTTACTGTTACAAAAAAAATTGCCTCTCAAGTAACCTGCCATTTAACACATTAGAGACTTTATTTTACAACCAGAGTGTGTCCTCTGTCGCAGTATGTCGATCTTTCTCTATTACTCTTTTTTCATGCTGACTATGTGTTGCTGTTTTCCCTTATCGTCTGATTCAATGTGCGGCCTGTTTCGCGTCATTGCTTTCGTTTTCCTTTTCAAAATTAGCTTCAACCCAATTTCACTTTCCTCTATATCTGGTTGCTTCCCCTTTTTTTCATCTCTCTCATTTACTTTTCCCAGAGGTGGTGTGTTTTCTCTCCTCAAGATTCAAAATAAGCAGAAAAAACTAAACAACAACTGCAGCAGCTTTCTCTTTTCATCAACCATCACTGTAGCTGCCGTTGGAGAATATCTTGCCCTAGTATCTGAGCAAAAACACACTCTTGGCACTTGTGTGAGTGCTGTGCACGCAAAACATGGGGGCGTTGAGCAGCGGTGCAGAGAAATAATGATGACAGGAACACCCCAAAGAGGGCGAGAGTGAATGGGAGGCCATTGACACATTAAAAAAAGAAGACTCCCCGCCTCATTTCTGCAGAAGGAAAGTGAAGAAAAAGAGGCTCAGACGGAAGAAATCAGAAAGCACAAGTGATTGAAACAACGTTCTGGACGCAGTGAATGTGTGGCTTTGTTCCTCTTCCTCCTCTGTTGACTAGTTTCAGTCGGCAACACTCATGTGTACAGTTAGAGACGCGGTGCTTCACTAGATCTAATCTTCTCTGACATGAACACATTCAAGGATACACAGGCGTGAATGCTTTCAGTGGCTCTTTGCTTGACTAGCAGGCCTGGGAAATAGGCTTTAAGGAAGGGAAGAAGTGAGGAGGGTTGTTAGTGAGAAAAATGCGAGCAGTGTACTCAACCAAGGGTGAGAGAGGAGGAAAACTGGAGAGAGAGAGAGAAAGCGAGAGAGAGAGATAGAAAGAGAGAGAGAGAGAGAAGTCAGTCAGTCAGACAGAAAACTGGAAAACGGTTAGCTGTGGAGAAAGCTACAACAGGAAATGAGATGAGGAGAAAGGAATTTACACTGGATCCAAGATGTAGTTTAAAGCAGTGAACAACCTAGTTACCCGTGTGTGTGTGTGTGTGTGTGTGTGTGTGTGTGTGTGTGTGTGTAAGAAAGAGAGAGAGAGACACCGTGAGAATGGAAACAAGGACTGAAACTTGTAAGAGAACAATTTATTATCCCACAGTCATTACTCAGTTCCTTTGATGGTCCTAAGTACAGCCTCAAAAACTAAAAAGAGAGAAAAACAGAGAACCGAAACAAAACTGTACATCTTTCATGTCCTTCTGAAAATGAAAAAAACATAAAAAACACAACACACACCCCACACACACTCACGCAAACAACTGTGTGGACTGGAAATGTTCTTTTCTCACTCTGTCTTTATACCTTAATGTGTAGATAATAACACCAAGCATGAACACCAAAATGATTAGTTTTAAAATATGAAAATGCACAAACGGAAGCAAGTGTTTTTGTAAATCAAGTGCCATAATCCAAGGTGAGCACCTGCCAAGAGGTCCAAAAGAATAAACATGACACCACGGAAATAAAATGAAGCAACACTGTCCATGACCAACAGGAAGCCACTTTAAACCCACTCTTGCTAATCTTGAAACCCACTATCAATGAAAACCTGTTAACCTCCTAATGCCTGGTTTCACACTCACATTTCCACTCCGCCTGTATTGTTTCACTATCAAACCCTTACCCAGGTTTTAAAAGATCCGCCCTCTTTGGTCAGCTTGCATGTTAGTTACAGAAACGTCATATGGTGACAACTGCAGCAAACCACCAGTGCAGCATGCTCTACTTCTCCACCGTGCAAATATGTTCCTGACAATCACATATTGCCAAAAGCAGATTAATAAGCTGTTTTAGAGCTCGGAGGAGGGCAACAGTGGGATTTAGTTGGTAATAAATAAAACTGCAATCTTTTAATAGCCTAGATGGGCTGAATGTTTGGGTGGAGTATAACTATAAGTAGCTTTAAGATCAGTTAAAAAAGATCCAACCCTGTTTGACAAGACCTATATCACAGTTTACAATGAATCTGCTTGTTTTATATTTAATTGAAGCTACATTAACATCACTGATACTGAGCCACAAATCCAAGCCCAAGATACAATATTTTCTACACAACATTAAATAGTACTGATTATGTATGCATCATTTAGAAACATTTCTCCTACATTTAGCCTGACATAGTTAATGTCTTTAGAAAATGTGGGATCTTGACTGCAATTTACAATAATGTGTTCTGGGTTTGAACATATCTGGTTAGCACAAAATATATTTGTTGGTTTATGAGCTGATCACAGCAACAGACCTACCTATTGCTGCCTGCACCAACCGACACTGTTACATGCAATGCTGCTTGTCCGCCAGCTGTGCTGAAGTTGTTGAGCAGCATGAGGAGGAACAGTGTGGAAAAAAGGGCGTTCACAGTTAAAGACTGGCTGTGCTGCACGCCACAGTCTCTGTGATAAACCAGTGTTCAGTTACTGATCAAACTCCATTTAGTGTGTCCTAGAGCTAATGTTCAGACAGAGTCGTTTCGTCTCAATGAATAACTTAAGTAAAACAAAAATACACGATAAAGGGCACACGCAGGAAAGAAAATTACCTTATAAATTAGGGTCAGAAAAATGGTTTGTTCATTCAGGATTGAGTGTAATCAGTTGGTGGGGCCATGGTGGAGTTAGAAGTACAAGAAGCTGATTTGACAGCTTTATGAGTTAGAAAAAAATAAAGATGTCAAATAAGGACAACTCTTACAAACAGGCTTGGCACACACAATAATGAGACAATATGATATATTTTGCAAGCACAGGAAAGCGTGAGTAGGTTGGATGCCAGTCCCTGTATGTGGCAAGCTGACATTACTTGTGTCGCCGGACAAGAGCAACACTGTTGCAAAACCTGATTTAATCAGCATGTGTGGAACTTGATGTTGAAGTAACTTAGCATTTTCACAACATAGAAACAATATATGATGCTTCTGACACATTTGGAGTATCTTTCCCTACTGTTCAGCTCGGTGAATGTTTTTGTCCTCATGTCATTGTCAGCAGGTAGAGGTCACACCAGGGAGGGATCAAGTCGACTTCTACCACGAGGCATGTGAAGGACATCATGAAGTTAGCGCCACTCTATTTACCCCTGTTGACCCTGCATGCTGGGCCTACGGCTGTACTTCCCCGCTATTCTTGGTACTGTGTTGTCGTGGAGGGCACATTACCAAATGCAGGGAGAGCTGCTGTACCCAGCCCGGATTATTCCACCAGCCTAAAGCTGCCTGGACCGAAACACGGCCTGCGTCTAAACAGTCAACACACATGTTTACAGCAAACAAATTCCCGTAGAGATGGCCTTCCAGAACAAAACGGAGAACCTGTCACATAAATACCTCTACGCACACATAAGGGGTGGTATGCATATGCAAGCTAACACCCCACCCCACCCCCGCCACCACACAGACACACACACACACACACACACACACACACACAACTTCTCATAATTAAATCATAGTCTCGTATGATGGTTGTGATTTTTCTTAATAAAGAACGAATGAATGAATAAATTAACCCTTCACCTAAATAAGAGTGTGAGTCCTTCACACACAGCAGTTCTCGCCTCCCTCTCCCTGTCACTCCATGTCTCAGCTGGACAGGAGGGAGTTTGGGAACCTCTGTTTGCCAGCTGTCAAGAGAAGGGGGGGTTGGTCACTGCAAAGTTTTCCCTCTCAAGCTCAGGCCACATTCACACAGCCTGCAGTCGACAGTCCGGCAAAAATGCAGATCTTTCCAATGGGGTAAACGTCGGAAAATTCGAGATCTATAAACGATCTGACGGAAAAGAGAAATTGTGAAATATAAAGTCTATGAAGTGCTACGTCATCACACAAATGGGCATCACAAAAAAGGGCCGTTAGTTAAGTGACATTCCCTACATCGTGCGGAAAATCGCTGGATTACTAGATCACTGTGTCAGTGAGTGTAGCCCAGGCTCGGTCATCCAGCCTGAGCTGCCTGAATTCAGCCACCCACTCCTATTTCCTTGACCTCCAACACTTTACCTCCTCTAATATGTAATCTAGTGTTTCTTCTAAAGTGGTCAACTCCCACTATTGACACTACATCCAAAATTACACTTGTACTGTATTGATCCCTCAGGGAAATGTTTTAGTTGCTCACAGTCAAATCCAAGGTAAAATAAGAGTAAGAAAAGTTAATAAGTGTACAAAGTAACAAAAATAACATTGCTACAGTAAGACAGTGTTTCCTTTAGGCTACCTTGACTACACTGTGTGTTTGCCTAACTGGAAGAAATAAATAAAAACGTAATGTAGAAGTAAGTGGGATTAGGTTAAAAAGATTGTTTCAAATGGATTGTTACAACACTGTAAAGCCTCAGCAGTACAGGTTGAGTAGCTTACGAGGAGAACTAATGCCATGTTCATTGGAGATCCACTCTCAGGCCAATCCAATAATTTATATCCTCTGCCACATCACCCGGCACCAGGCACACACTGAACTCTGGAAGGATCTACACCTTTAAATTGGGGATTGAACAGCAAAGCCAAATCTAATTCATTCCATATTTCATTTCATTGTTTCATGTATGTACCATTGCTCACTGAACTACTAGCAGTGGGGTTTAAGATGTAAAAAAAATTAAATTCATTTAAAGAAACCAATGTATGATTTGATGTGTTTTCTAGTGTTCCAAGTTAGATAGATACCTATAATAAGCTAATTGCTTACATACAACATACACATACATACAGTCTATCATAGTGTGCCCTTACAGTAAAGTTTGATTGTAGCATGCTCAAAGGAGTGATGTGAAAAAAGCAGAAAGGTGCAATGGTATGATGCAAGAGACTGACAACTGACAAATTCTATATCTAGTAAGAGAGGCAACACAATATATCAGAAATAGAATAAGCATTACTTAACATAGACACTAGTGAAAGACTTGAAGAAAAGTTTAAGTTAAAGTTGAAAAGTTGAAAAATGTCCATACAGACAAAAAAACAGCATGGTGTAATGACCAGATGGCTAATATAGTCAGTAAGGGCGTCAAACAGTGCCAATCAGCCCAGTCCAGGGTAGAGTACATACATGTATAAAGGTACCTAGCTGAAGGCTTGGTACGCAGGGCAGACTTAAACACTTAAGTCAGTTTGCTAAACTGTGTTTCTAGAGGTGAGAAGTCAAATGCACGTACTGTACGTTGTTGTCAATTAGTGCAAAATCCTGACTCCAGCTGTGCCACTGAGAATCCCCCTGTCTCTCTGAGCGCTGACAGAGGCAGTCGCTGACAGATGAAGCACAGCCTGCTCCTGTATGTGAGACACCACCTCTGTCCCTCACTCTGTGTCTCCCTACATCTGCTTTGCATTAGCTTGTTGCCATGCAGGAAAAAACAAATTTCTTTTGTAGTCTATTCCAGCTAATCAGGAAGTGAATTGGGGGTAGTGTCCTGTTTCCTGTGTTTGCCAGACACAACGGACTAGGGCCCAGTAGCCCTGTTTGGTTTATGAATCCAGTGTGTTCATCCAGGAAACTGAGGAGAGTCATCCCCTGGTGGAGCTTAACAATTATAAATCCCCTCTCTCTCTCTCTCTCTTTTTCTCTCACACTCTCTCTCCAACAGATATTTGGCAGAATTCAGCTCTGAGTCATCAGCCAGCCTCAGTATCATGCCAAAGGACAAGACTTTGATGAAAACAATGTAATGCTAGGGTTATAGACTGTTATAGGCTTATAGGACTGACAGCGAGTATGACTGCTGCTAGTAAAGATGTAAACTCTACTGTTGTCACTGTAGGACAATACAGAAAAACCAGAACTAATGAAACGCAACGGTACAGGTTTAGAAGTAAAAACAACATAAATGTGCTTCATCAGTTAACTGTAAATAACAAGTCATGACATCATACTATAAAGACAGGAATCTCTGTGAGTCCGTCCGGTAGCCTAATCTGTCTTTGAATTTGGTGACCTACATACGTGAAAAACATGACATGCAGCATGCAGTGTGCAAAAAAGGTCACATGCAGCACCCTGTCTGCAGCGGGCCACCGTCACTATTTGGTATAGTTCAGTTCAATTCAAATTAATTTAGTTGACCAAAGTGCGTAACAAGCTAAAAAAAATTGTTTATATGTATATATGTATACACAAACAATACAGAATTCACAGTACAAAACAACCAACAGCCAAAAGTCTCAGCTGAAAGAAACTGTTTTTAACAACAGAACTAATCTGTTTGTCAAATTTAAAAGCACTGTCAACAATCACACCCAAATTCTTGGTAAAAGGACAAATATGGGAAAATACAGTACCAACACCAGCATCTACACAGGCACTAAAATGTTCAGCACAACCAAACACCACAATTTCAGTCTTACTGTCATTGAAAAATAGAGAAAATTCTGATCCAACCATACTTTGAGATCTCTCAAGCAGTTAAGCAAAGTGTGTCCTTATCGTTGTTTTTTACAGGCAAATATATTTGTACATTGTCTGCAAAAGAATGAAACAAAATGTTGTGTTTTTCAAAAATGCCATACGGCAGCTTGTACAGTGATAAGAGCATGGGTCCCAAAATGTGACCCACAAGAAAGAGGGGCAATAGATGAAGAGCAATTACCAAGGTGAACAGCAAAACTCCTATCTGTCAAGTTAGATTCAAACTATTTGCGGGCTATGCCCGTAATGCCAACACTGTTGGAGTCGGGATAAAAGGATGGAGTGCAGTGTCAAAGGCAGCAGTCACATCTAAAGCACTAAAACAGCAGAGGTTCCTGAGTTAACTGCTAAGAGAAGGTTGTTATAGACTCTTAAAAGGGCAGTTTCAGTACTGGTTCAAGGCTTAAAACAAGACCGGAACTTTTCATAAATACGGAAATCATCTAAAAATGATTGAAGTTGATTAAAAACAACCCTCTCCAAGACTTTTGATAGAAAGGGAAGTTAGAAATAGGTCTAAAATTAGAGAAAACTGAAGGATCCAGATTATTCTTTTTTTAAAGTGGTTACACAACAGCATGTTTTAAAGCAGCTGGAACACACCCTGAGCTGAGAGATGTATTAACCCGGGATAAAATACTGGGCCCAACAGTGTTAAAAAAATCTTTGAGTAAGCGTGCGGGGATAGTGTCCAGCAGGCAGGCCGAAGCTGCTTAACTATGTCAGAGAGAAGGTGGAATAAAACTGGTTCAAACTGCTGGAAGACAGCTGGAGCAACAGAGGGGTCAAAAATTCAGACCAGCAATTTTCTCAATGTGTGTCAGGAAGTTTTCACACAACAGTGTGGATGACACAACACAGTCAGTTTCACAAGGGTTGATAAAAGAGCTAGAGCTACACACTGGATGTGTTGCGCGAGCGTGTCAGTTGTGTCAATTTTTATTTTGGTTCCCATGTTAACAGGTTAGAGCTTCCAGCGTCTCACGCGCAGCAAAAATGCATGCATGCTAGAAATATAATCAACCAATAGGAAAATATGTTTATATGTTATTTTAACACAAATACATATTAATTAATAACATGTTGATGTTTGAACGTCTCTAGGTTTTGACATCAACGCAGATATAAATCAGGTAGGCTTACAATGTTGGGTCTTTACAGCAACACAAACAGACATACAACCACCATGTGTTTGTATACACATATGTATTACATTCTTTTACTTAAGTAACATTTTTAAAACTGGACTTTTACTTGAAACAGAGTATTTTACAAAGTGGTATTGCTACTATTAGGTAAATGATCTAAGTACTTCCTTCACCACTGCA
Source organism: Etheostoma cragini (assembly GCF_013103735.1). Lineage (NCBI taxonomy): Eukaryota > Metazoa > Chordata > Actinopteri > Perciformes > Percidae > Etheostoma > Etheostoma cragini. The sequence goes on along the minus strand of NC_048407.1, from coordinate 15,181,120 downwards.
CTTTGCTGCCGTGATAAGTAAGCAGGCTTGTTTCTAGGAAACATGTTTGAGACAGACAGAGCTCCTCCACTCATTCAGTTTTAATTCACAGGAACTCAATGCTGCTGGCTGACTGAACTTTCATTCAGAAAGTGCAGCAATCTAACAAAGCCATTGTGATTTAACAACTCTCCCCGGAGCTGCAGGTCTGAGCAGCCAATCATCTCACTGAGGCTGGACTACTTGATAAACTCGATTCAGGGTGCTTCTCCTTCCAGCTGTTTCCAGCAGGTAAGAAGCTTAATATCTCAGCCTAACTTCGTACATCAGCTCAACTTCAAAAAAAAGGTGTGGGCATCATCACACTGGCCCATGTATGTGAGTTTCTTGTAATTTTTTCTTTCTCTGCTCATTCCTCCTGTATCCGCATGTTTGGAATAAAAAACAAGCGGAGAGCACAGCCAGGATGAATGGCCCGCCAGATGACAGTGAAACCTACAGCAGACACTTCCAAACGCCCCATGTTGACCCAAGATAACAGTTTAGAGCAGACAGAGTAAAAGAGTGTTGCTTTGAATGTTTTGTTATTAAAATTAGATTTGATATTTAAAAAAATATTAACATGTTCTCAAACACGTCAGACTGCAGCATCTTAGACTTCTTCCCCTATAAAAACTTTAAACTTTACTATAACTGCAGTTGAAACAATTGGTCGAACAATGGATTAGTCGATTGATAGAACATTCATTTTATCATTGATGTACTTTCTATGCAAAACTGCCACAATTTTGCTTATTCCAGTGTCTCAATTAGAAAGACATGCTTTTATTGGTTTTATTCCACTAGTATGTAGTAACTGTTTATTAACAAAACATACTACTTGAAGACACAAAATAAATTGGCAATAGAGAAAATAATTTTCAGATGAATCATTTCCACTCCTGATTTAATAATTTACTATTATAATAATAATTACAATAATAATAATAATAATTATTATTAATTATTATTAATATAATCTATGAGACCTATGTGGTTAGGTAGTTGTTATTGTGTTATTACTACTAAAGAAATCTCTGAATTGCATGAAAACACTGTCCTCTCCATATGCATGCACCACAGGCCTCCTACAAACCAGGGGTCCTCACTGAAGACCAGCTAGATATCTAAAAATAGAAATCTGGGCTAACAATCAATAGCTAGACAGTGAAGCCTGAAGCTGTTTGGAGGAGGCGGGCCAGAGAGATAAGAGGGGGGGTCTACTGACATGAATGTGTGGCTGCAACTGAGGTGTTATAAAGGATTTATTTGATGTTTAGTGTCCAGAAAAAGCATCTGGATATGTGCAGCTGTGGAGCCTTTATGTCGCACAGCCTGCTAAACATCACCCAGCAGTTCCAGCTCAAGTCTCCATATGTGAACCTCAAACACACCTGATTTGGATTCTTATGCAAGCTCCTAAATTCCCATAAGCCCCCCCCCCCCCCTTTAAAATGTTTACAATTTGCCGTTTTCCAGTGCTGAGAGAAAAGCGTGTGATTTGAATTGCAATAACATCAGGAAAAAGACCGATATGCTCCCCCCCCCCCCCCCCCCCCCCCCCCCCCCCCCCCCCCCCCCCCCCCCCCCCCCCCTCCACCTCCAGTCTCCAGCCCTCACTGCCCGCTTGGCCCGTTAACATGGAGCCATCCATTGAGGCGCTCAGACTGGGGGTAGGGATTTTTCTTCTTACCTATTTTTATTTTAACGCTCTGGAAAACCCGGAGACCTTCCTCTTCTACCGCCATGCTTTCCCCGTGGCTCTTTCCCTTTTGAAAACTAAATTAGAACAGTCCTCCACGGCGGTCGGTTCTGGCCTCTCCAGCGCACGGATAATCCAGGGGTTTTGCACATCTATGCACTCCGGACAGCGATTATACTCCGGTCCCGATCACTGCTTCTGCTGCTGGCTGCTGGAGAACAAGCGGGCAGATTCAGCTTCAGTCCCGCAGCAGCAGCGCCAGTGGAGGTGGGGCTCCACACAACACCGCCCACAGAAGGGTATGGAGGGTGATCTGTGCCACACACAGAAGGAGGAAAGGAAGTGGTGTCATTGAAGAAACTAAAGACGGCCCACTAGGGGCGACCTCGAGCTTACTGAATCCTGAGGCTGAGTCCTTGGCAGCGGCCCAGGTTTGAATCCTGTCTTCAAGCTATCCTGTCGATTAAAAGGCCACAAAAATCCCAAAATAAAAAACTCCACTCTCACAGACAACAGGCATGCGCAGAATCGATGACCAACGATTGCCGCCCGTTGCATGACGGTTAGATTTGAGTGTGGCTTGATCCCGACTCGCTCTGATGTCATGCACACGTGTGCAACAATAAACAGTTTTATTTTAATTGGAGGGATTTTAATTGCTAGATGTCTAATTTAAAGGTTTATTAGAACATATGTTGTGTGGCTGATAGTGATAGAGACATTTAAAAGTCGGAGAGACTAATTCCCTTCAGATTGCAGATCATCTACAGTCTGTGGAGTATTTTAACATCTACTTTATCATCTACTGGAGACTGTGTGCAAGCTGGTATATGGGTCTGGCGAGCCGCAGTTCATCTCAAACAGCCTATTAATGAAATAAATACATAAAAATTAACAATGTGGCAACTTAGCTACACGTTAACCATTTAACCATTTAACCATTTTACTTAGATACATGGCAGAAATGCATGTTATTAAGAGTTTTGTTTTTTCAGGTAAGTCGATTACAAACAAATTCTCATTTGCAACGACAACCTGTCACATTCACACAGTTACACACCTGGAAGCTACCCAGTACAACCAGTCTGATCTGGAGCACTGGAGCGGTCGGGGTCAAGGGCCTTGAACAATGTCGTGAATATGAACGGGGTCTTCACTAGTGTTTCTCATGAGTTACTGCTGTGCAACATTCTAAATGGTTTCCAAACCCCATAAGCAGATTTGGACACAAAATATGTTGACAGTGAGAGGTACCCTTTATCATATTTTAGATTTATGTGACGTATTTGCGAAATGCAAGAATAAATATATTCAATAATAAAAATATTGGGCGCCCTGTAACTCAGTTGGTAGAGCTGCTGTCCATATATAGAGGTATACTCCTCGACGCAGCCGTCCCGGGTTGGACTCCGACCTGCCACCCTTTGCTGCATGTCATTCCTCCTTTTAATGTGTTTTCAGCTGTCCTGTCAAATAAAGGCCTTCAAATGCCCCAAAAATTATCTTTAAAAACAAAAATAAAAATAATGTTAATATTTATCATCCAGAACTCCTTGTTTAAGGTCATATAAATAAATAATGAGGTGACAAAATGCCTTTTCTTTTCTTTGTCTTTACTATTTTCCTTCGACCAACATTACTAGGTAAATGAGAATAACCGCTAATTTCTCCAAACAGTCTGTTTTCTGTGGATGCCGTGTCTAATGCTGAACAGTGTGTATAGTTATGAAACATGTATTGGTTTTGTGATTAAAAGTGAATCTCCTCACTTAATATAAGAGCAATATACAAACAAGCATCTTTATTTTGTAACATTGGCAGCAGCTACCAAACACGTCAAACTGCCATGTCTCTATCTTGTCATATATAAATATATCACCAAAAAAAAAGCAGCATTAGTGTTGTGGAAGACACTGTTCCTTCTCTTCATGCTCATCTGTGGCATTAATCACCCTTCATAAATGACTTCAACGTTACTGCTCGTCTTTGGCATTAATCGCCTTTCATAATCTCTATAACGTCATGAGAATGGCTAGAGTCTGAATTGACAAGAAGTAGCTTGTTCTCTTTTAAGTATTTTTTTTATCAACTTACAATATTCCAGTACCAAAAGAACTTTCAACAGTATTTGATGCCATTCCATCAGGCACAATAATGCTTTTTAGAGATACAGGCAGACCTCCACCTACTTTTGCCTCCTTCCAAATCCAGCCAGTGACCAGTTTCTGTCAACATCCTCAAAATAACAATAAGAACATGCATACCTTGTTTCAGAAAGAAATTGTATCTTTTCCACATTTTATGTCATAATGGAACCAATTTGTAAATGACATTGACTGAAAAAAAAAGTCTGGATGATTCCTCATAAATACCTGATTGTGAACTGGGTGAAGGAAGTGTTGTTTAGAATAATTAACAAACATTATCTTGCTAATCCCTTTATGGTTAAATTTAAAAGAGAAATAAATACAAGTTGTTAATTCTTTGAATGCCACAGAGAAACAGTTTTGCACCACTTCTGGCGTTGTTCACACACCAAAACATTCCTAAAAATAGCCCGACTCTGGTCTGGAGCACTACAAGCCCAGATGGCCGAGCCCAACCCAGAAGAGACTAAAAGACTAAAAGAACAGTAGAACAGTCTCTTTACCAGAATCAACGGTTAGTTGCAGTGCTTCAGCTGCCAGCTCAAGTGTTGGGATTAGCTGTGACTCCTTTAGAACAGCTCTAAATCTAATTAAGATATATCTTATTGCTACAATAAGCATTTTAGACCCTCCTCAAGGGAAGAAATTACAGTTTCCACACTGCAACAACCCTGCCATTCACTAAAGCTAACTGAACGCAGTGGTTGAAAGCAATCAAGCACATTTGCTCAAGTACATTTATATTTTATGCTACTTGTACTTTCCGTCATTTAATAGGGAATTACTGTACTTTTTACTCCACTGCATTATTTGACAGCATCAGTTTCTAGTTACTTTTTCTAGAGTTGGATCACCAATGGTGGAAAGTAACTACAAGTATTGAACTTAAGTACCATTTTGAGGATGTACTTTAGTTCGATGCCGTTTTTCCCAATCTTTTTTTGGCATGTGACCACTTACTAAAAAGCAGTGTCCAGTTCGCCTTGGTGTGACCCATGTCAGATGTCTATGAGTTACACCAAAGAGACATCCCCATACACTACTCTCACGTGCTTTTATTTATTTAAGGTCTAAAGAGGTAAAAGTATCCAATACTTCACAGTAAACAAAACAGTAAAGATTTGAGAGAGAGGTCCAAAAAAATCAACACATACAGTATTTTTGTAGCAGAAGATTTTTTCTTCTTCTTTTCTCTCCCATTATCCATCTCACAAACTCTTATCTTGTGACCCTTTGAAAGCGGCCTGTAACATCAATGGGCCCGACCCCTAGATTGGGAGCCACCGGACTAATAACTAACAGTATATTAAATACTCGACCAGCTACAATAGTAAAATGTTGTGTACACATTGATGCATCAAACTAACTAATAACATTACACGGTATGTAATAATATACATATTGGAATCTGTCATGAGCAATTTTGCACAATGAGTGCTTTCACTTTTGGTAATTTGTTTTGTGTACATAGATGTTTCAATGAATGAATTTAACTGGTATTTGACTTTTACTATCTCAGTACTTTTTCCACTACTGACTGAATGTGCCCATTGTGCCTGTGCGTGCTCATCAGTGACACAGTTAACAGCATGGTTTGTGTGTCTTTGACTATCCCCTCAAAAACTCTGCAACTCCATAGATAATAAACAGGGTATGACCCATGTTAAATAATCTCTCAAGACAAGTTGTGAAAACAGAAATAATAAAGGTCATTTATGTTGGCCACATCCTGTCAGCTGCATGTTTGTGCAGCATGTGGCAATATGGGAGAGTGATTTGGGCTCTAACTTCATTTCAAGTCAATTTAGCTCAGCAAGTTAACTAAGGACTTTCATCTTGACTTTTAACTTTGCATGCACAGATCAGACAAATCACCGTAATATAACATTACAATGCTAGGCCTGCCACTATCAATACATAACAACCAAAGTAGTATCATATCTGCAAGAAAAAAAATGTGAGGAAGCGAATACAGTCTTTTGTAGCTGCCGTATGCATGGCATCACATAGGGAAATAATGCTTTAAAGACGTTTATGACGTGCTTTTATTTCAGTTTAGCTAAAGTGGCTACGCCCTTTGGTAAGCCACAAGCCTGTTTCTGGAACTGTATATGTGTGCAAGTGCGTGTGCGTGTGTGTGTGTGTGTGTGTCAAAGGTACAAGACAGAGAAAAAGAAAAAAAGCCTCATATTTTGGAGGTCTAACTTATTATGAGCAAAAAAGGAAACAAGTAATATCCAAAGTGTAGGTGATTGGTGTGTAGGTGTGGCATTAAACAGTGTCTTTTAAGTGTGTGCTTATGTATGTGTATATGTGTGACATACAGAGCCATTGAAAGAAAGAGGAAGAGAAGGCATATGCTGACCCTAAGAAGATTAGTAAAAGGATGCTCACTGTTGTTTTATTATGCACAAGCCAGCCACCAGTGCAGCATTGGCACACTTAAATTAAATACACATTTACAACTAACCCTCCAAACCGTGGCTGCTTTTTTTTTCTTCTTAAGTACAAGCACATAACGTAACATACAGTGTAAAAGAATGTGATATAGTATATGTAAGTCGATGTGAAATAGACAGAGAGTATGGACTTGAACAGATGGCGATTGACATGTGCAAAGTTAATCCTGGTATTATGTAGAAAAAAAAACAAATGAAAAGTAATCAAATCTTAGACAATGCATATGATTTGGTATGTAAAATAACACCAAGGCAACCGTATCTTAAATGTACCCAACTTACATAAGCTGAACCTCCATGTTGACCCGATTTGTTATTTTTAAATTGATTGTTTCCACCTTCCTCCATTCTCAACACGGCATCTGTAAAAAAAAATATAAACAGATGCTGTAGGCTAGTAGTGAGATTACAGCAAAACATATGAACAACACATGCAGATATGCGAATAGACATTTCTCAATCTGTTCAGTTAAACCAGAAATCCAAACATTTATCCAAACACAACCTTTTGTACACCTGCCACGGTCTCTAATTGAGATTAAAAATTGATTGAATCAATGATTTATTTATTGTATCCTGTTAAGAGCCGACCTGACACAGAGGTAAACTGAGAAATTGCTCCAGGCCACCAAACACGTCACTATTTAGTTGATAAAATCTGTATCTCAAAAATGCAAACCTTCCTGACACTGAACCTCTTTGTTTGTGTTTTCTTGCTTTATCCAGATAACATGGAGGGTCGTATGAGCCTAAGAGGTTAATACTTGTCCCACTACATGAAGGATATGTAATTTTTCAAACCACTTAAACATATGAAAAAGGGCATACAATATTTAACTTAACAGCATCAAATGTAAGGTACAGTGTAAGTGTACAATGCAGTGCAAGCAGCTCTTCTTCACAGGATGGATGCTTGCAAGAAGACGTGTTTGAAAGGTAAATCTTAGACATCAGATTCCATCATGCTGTACCTTAATATGGTACACAATTGAATTGTAGCAGCAGCACTGCCAACCTTTGCAATTAATGACTTCTGTTTAGTATATTCAGCCAAGAGAACAACGTGTGACTGCAGCAGTGACAGTGCATCAGTATTATAGCACCACCTAGTGCCCACTTAATGGATAAATGAACCCACTACAAAATTTACAGGATGGAGAAAATAGTTTATTTCTTAGACTGATCTAATGCAAGTTAGACTGTTTCACATAAAGGCTACTAATTGTTTGAACCTGAAAAGTTAGCCTCCTCTGCTAAGAGCAGTGTTTCAATGGTAACAATCAGTGACACCTGCTGACCAGTGGCAACTTAATGACACAAAAAAGAGGAAAATGTGACCGATGATTTGCAGTTTTTTAACAATGTTCTAAAGAGCAAAAAGAATAGAGAGTTTTTAGAGCAGAAGTATTGTGCAAAAGCGTCTCAGTTCTGCACTTAGTTGAGGTGATATACTACTGGGAGTTTGTTGTATTGTTACACTCTTGTCATTTTCTTCTTCCAGAAGGCTGCTGGAGTAAAGGAAGCTGAGCACTATGACACAGTTGCTCAGTCAGTCACGTTTTTAGTCATTGGGAAAAAAGGGATTTTACCCAGAATCCATAGAAAATCAGCCCTACCTTTATTTGTCAAGAACTAGACAGCTTTGTGCAGCCCAATAATTTTGGCATTTGTGGAGTCTAAATATTAGAGCTGAGAATAAAGTGTCTATCAACTATTTATACAGGGTGGCACACTCCTGAGAAGACATCTAATTAGTCAGTTAATTAAATCACATGTGCGTTTGCATAAGGGTGTGTTGCATTGGGCTTTTAATGTGCATTATCAATAATGTGAAATAATCTTGTATTCTAGGCTTTGATTAAGTGCATAGGAAATTAGATTTTCTGAGCCCAAACACTGATTATTAAATCTCCAATCAAAGTTTTTTTGTTCTTGAATTCAAAAAACATCTCAATTAATATGGCATGCAAATTACGGTAAACTCATATTAGTGACACAGCCCCTAACTTTGCTCAAATGCAGTACCCCCATAAGTCTTCTGCTGTTTCAGTTTGTGTAAAGTTTTCACATGGTCCTTATATCAAAACAAATTTAATTTTCATCAAATTAGCATACATCAACTGGCACATGGTAAACCTGTGGCCTGCTGGGAACCATACAATTTGGGGTACGGGCTTTACTTTGAGATAAGCCAGCCTTGGGTACAACATTACATGTACACTAGGGCGTAATTTCCAGTAAAAATAAGGGGATTATATATAAGGGTAAAGTTAGCTCGAACATTATGCAATGACCTGCTCAATAAAGTTTACAGCAGAGCGATGTAGCCCTGCCCCTTTAACAGCTCTCCTCCCCGTCTCTCCCACTGTGGTGTTGCTCTCTTCCCCATTTCGTTGCTTTGTTTTCATTGTCGCTTCTGATCATGGCTGCTCATTCTACCGAAGAACCGTTCCCCTTTCACGGGCTGCTCCCCAAGAAAGAAACTGGAGCCGCGTCTTTTCTCACCAGGTTCCCCGATCACGATGGCCGAGGAGTGCTCATCGCTATCCTTGACACCGGCGTGGATCCCGGGGCTCCCGGCATGCAGGTAAATCTGACCGGCTGGCTCACGTTAGCTTAGAGCTAACTGGTGCAAGGTAGCAAAGCTAAGGCCCAACTCATAGTCACCCAACGGCAACTGCTAGCTAGCCAGACGGCTAGCATCGATTTATAAACGCACCTATGAGTTCATAGCTTTTACGACAATCAAATCAACACAAAGACATTGGTAGCAAACATGTCCTCCTGGTGTCGAATTGTGTTTCTGTGCTAGACTATCCAGCTAACTTAGAAATAAGTACTAGCTAACATTAGCGGTAACATTAGCTAATTGGGCATACTTGCTAGCCTGGCAGCTAGCTAACAGCATAATACGTCCGCTTCAGTTTTCCTTCCAACTCCTTAGTGATTTCAATTAGTCCTGTCTGTGTGAATGCGAGTTTACTGTTGAGACCAGATTTGTAGCAAAAACAATCGATCGGTTAGATGTCGGTTAGTGAGCTGTAACTACATGTTAACTGCCAAGTCACACTGGAGTCTAGCTTAGCTCACTGACGTTACACAGTGTTCGCTATGTAAGTTGATAAGCAACTGTCAATGTTCATACAAATATGTCCATAGATATGTCTCTGTAGCCAGGCATCTGGGTGTAGTCATGACTCAGACCTGAATTTTAATTGCCACATTTACACAACTAGCTACAAAGTTATGGAAGCCCATTTCCGCGAATGTGATGAACAAAAATATCTACTATCTCAAAATATTAAGCAACTTTCTCAAAACAATGAGATATAATAAAAATAGTATTTTACAGTATATTTGAGACTTTCTCTTTTGAGATTATCTCATTATTTAAGATACTATATCATTATTTTGAGAAACACTCATTATTTGAGATACTATATGACTTCTTTGAGATAATTCCTTATTTTCAGAGACTATCTCATTATTTTGAGACACTGTATGACGAACGAGAACCTTGGTTATTATTTTGGCATACTATGTTGGTTTAAGATACTATGTCTTTATTTAAAGATACTGACCCTACTACCACTTTGATTGTATCAGGGGTCAAAGAACTGTCTCAGCAGGATTCAGGAAAACTTGTCCATGCATTTAGTCAGTAGACTCGACTACTATGACGGTGTTATAGGTCCCCCTGAAAAATCGATAAGACAGCTGCAACTGATTCCGAATGCTCCTGCTCAAGTCCTCAGTAAGACCAAGAAATTGGACCACATCACTCCATTCTGAGGTGTTTATACTGGCTCCCTGTCTCTCAAATAATTAATAAAAAAAAGACAATACTACAGTTGGTTTTAAATCACTGAATGCGTTAGGGCCTAATACATTTTTGATCTTCTGCTACGTTATTATGAATCATCCAGACCTCTCAGGTCATCTGGGACAGGTCTGCTTTGTGGTCCCAGAGACAGAACTAAACAGGGGCAAACAGCGTTCAGTTCTTATGCACAATCTATCTTGAACAAACTCCCAGAACACTGCAGGTTCCCTGCAACTCGCTTAAATCAAGGCTGAAGACTTTTCTGTTTGACAATCAATCAAGTACGGGGGCGTCTGTGGCTCAGTGGTAGAGCGGTTACCTGCTAATAGGCGGTATCAGAGGCGATACATCTCTAGGGGCAATGCTTTTGCAAGGGCCTGGAAGTTTATTCACTTTTCAGGATGGTTTAAACATTACTCAGATTTAAGTTAAAATGTCCACAGCCCTCCCTGATCTGGATAAGTTACTTTTGCATGTACTGTGCATCCCTTTTAGCCGGAATTTCCTAACCGCTTACTGATTGCTTTCTTCATTGATGCTTCCTAAGGTCACAACTGAGGGAAAGCCAAAGATTGTCGACATCATCGATACAACAGGAAGCGGTGACGTAAACATGAGCACAGTGGCAGAACCTAAAGATGGGACAATCACTGGCCTCTCTGGTAGAACACTTAAGGTCCGTAAAATATGAACAAGAGCTGAAACATTGGTATTATCTAAAATCTAAAATATTCTGTATGGACCATTTTTAAATCTAACTAGTACAGTTCATGCAGTTTTCTTCATATTTGTCACACACTTACTTTTTATGTCTTCCAGATCCCTCCTGCCTGGGTCAATCCTTCAGGGAAGTATCGCATTGGAGTTAAAAATGGCTATGAGTTCTTCCCTAAGGCTCTCAAAGAAAGAATACAGGTAGGACATATGACCGTTGTACTAGGTCTGTCATGGGTTTGATTTTTGCAACACTATGGTTGTGCACTAGAGCTGTCAGTCTTCCTCAATAATACCATTCGAATAATTATTTTTTAAATCATCAAATAATATTCACATTTTTAATGCTCAAATGCAGCCTGTTATTAATATGTACTTCACTACTCAGGATATACACTGCCAATGCCACAATAAGCACGGGGTTGTTGCCCACGAGAGGGACTTCCAAGTGGACCTACGTCATTACACGCCGCTTTGTTTACATTTATTTACATTCATTTCCCACCACAAGCACACAGCAACAAATTCAAATCAACAGAGAATGGAACCTTATCTAACAAGTGTATTGAACACCGTTAGCTGTAATGGCTAACGGTGCTCGGCGGGTGGTGGTGTTAAAACTATTTCCCACACTTCTCCCGATTCCCAGTCCCGGTCATTTCCACTGTACTAACGTTACTCGGTACATAATGCTAACGTCAGCTCTGGGAAATTAACCCTCCTGTTGTCCTCGGGTCCAGTTTGACCCAATTTTTATTAAGTCTGTACCAGAAAATTGTGTTTCTTCTAACCAAATTGTCAAAAAATAAAAATAAACGAATGGTTACATGTAACGCTATTTACAAATCAAGTAAATGATCAGTTGCCTACTTTCATTGAATTTGGGTGTTTGATTCGATTTTACAGCATTGGAAGAAAAAAAAAATAGACAAAAGAATGTTTTCTTTGACAAAAATGTTGAAAGCCTCTTAAGCATGGGAAAACCAAAAACGCCAAATAAAGCGCGGAAGCACATCACAAGAAATGACAAACACGTTGTTAAAGCTTAAAAATAGCTTTTCTCCATTGCCGTGTTACTATTTAGTATAGATTTATGCCAGAGTAGTAAAACAATAATGCAACAAGCTGATTCTGATAATGGTTATTGTCGGAATCCTGTAGATCCAATGAATGAAGATATATTGGCTTCATCCTTGTGTGTTTTTAAGATACCTTTTGTTGTTGTTGTCCACTAGAAAGAGCGAAAGGAGAAGCTGTGGGACCCACCACACAGAGCAGCACTAGCTGAGGTCTCTCGCAAAACAGAAGAGTTTGACCTCTCTCACCCGTCGCCCTCACAGGTCAGACCTACAAACTGGAGTTCTTTGTGAACTCATCAGTGTTTGCATGCAGTTGCTAGTCACAGTTATGTGATGTTTCCTGCATGTATCCTTCCCCATGCTTCCTCTCTCCAGATGGAGAAGCTGCAAAAAGAAGAGCTACAGAGTCAGTCAGAGCTGCTGGCATCACTAGAAAAGAAGTACAGTGATCCTGGTCCTGTATATGACTGTGTGCTTTGGCACGACGGCGTCACATGGAGGCAAGCCATCCCAACTTTTTTCTTCTTAATATGTTTTTTTGTTTTGTTTTTTTGCTTCTGAAGCTGTTTACCCCCCGTGGTATATTTATCCTTCACTTTGTCTCTTACTGTCTCTCTAGGGCCGTAGTCGACACTTTAGAGAGTGGAGAGCTGTCCCAGTGCACTGTGCTGAGCTCCTACAGAGAATCACAAGAGTATGCCACGTTAGGAAATGCTGAGATGCTTAACTACTCTGTTAGTATTTATGATGAGGGAAACACACTCTGCATCGTCACCAGTGGAGGTGAGCTATCCCAAAGCATGTAATTCATATGATTCAGTCCGTTAACACAAACATATATTCAGCATTACAGCAGGATATGGCAGGTTCACAAGTAAAGGCTGCGTAATGTGTCGGAGTCCGCGGTGTATTTTCTGGTCTAACTTGCTTGTGATCTTTTAAAGGGGCTCACGGGACACACGTGGCAAGCATTGCAGCAGGTTACTTCCCAGAGGAACCCGAGCGCAATGGTGTAGCTCCCGGGGCCCAAATCCTTGCTCTGAAGATTGGAGACACCCGCCTCAGCACCATGGAAACAGGCACAGGACTCATCCGAGCGGTATGTTGCCAAGACCAATATAGAGCATCCTTTTTGCCTACCCTTTTCTTTCCTATTTTTTCCCACCCTTTTAATTTTTTCTCTCTCTTGTCACTCAAAGATGATTGAAGTCATCAACTACAAGTGTGACCTGGTTAACTATAGCTATGGGGAAGCCACCCACTGGCCCAATTCGGGGTAAGTAATGCAACAGAGGGTGTGGATGTCTGGGTTTGTTTGGTGTTGCACACTCTCACTGATTTATGTCAATTTGTCTTTTCAGGAGGATTTGTGAGGTGATCACAGAGGCTGTGCAGAAGCACAATGTCATATTTGTTTCAAGTGCGGGAAACAACGGCCCGTGCCTCTCCACGGTCGGCTGCCCGGGGGGAACCACCAGCAGTGTCATAGGTACTTACACTGATGACATGAGGATTGGTAATAAACCTCCAATCAGTTATTTATGAATGCTTATTAATCAAGTCTACGCCTTCAGGCTGCATGAAAAGCAAAAGAACAAAAATATTTTTTGTTTATTTGTACACACTGATCAACATTTACATTTTCTGGAAAACTGATGTATGTAGCCATGATCACACCGGGTCATTAACAGACATGTGCTACAGTTGATATTGTAGCCTATTGCTGAATGAATAACTTCATTGTGTAAGTTAAGATGGCTGCGGGGTATTTTGGCAACGGTCATGTTATTAGTTAGCAGTTAACTCAATTTACCCGACCCAGGGTGAGTCTGATGAAAACTGATGTCAAACCTGGTTCAGCTGAGATTTTCTTGCAATGCGCAGCGCTGTGAAGGTATAATCTCCAAGATTACATTATGTTATGCCTCTGTTTAGTAGTGGTGGATGTAGGCTGCAGCTCACAGCATCTTATTACTATATAGTGTTGGCAAATGGCTTTTTATAGAGTTTACTCCTAGCGAAATAATAAACACTAAAAAGCGTGGGGCCTTTTTTTGGCCAACCTTATTCCACACAACAGTTGCAGCGTTCCTTTTAGCTGTCCGCTCGTGTGGAGAAAAGGTTCATTTGGTTTATCCAGCAATCACGTAGTTAAGGTTGGAAGCTGGAAATCACATGTGACGTGCCGGTTACCTTCCCACCAACCATGCTCCCAAGCACTGACACACGTGCATACATAAATACATACAGAGACGTCTGGCTTTATATTAGCAGTGTGAAAATTCCCAAAGCACTAATGGTCAAAATAAACAAAATCTAGTGTGTAGCTCTAATATAGTATATGTATTAATTTTCTTTACATGTCGCCCTTCTCTTCTTAGGAGTTGGAGCATATGTGACTCCAGACATGATGGTAGCAGAGTATTCCCTGAGGGAGAAGCTGCCTCCCAACCAGTACACCTGGTCATCCAGGGGCCCCAGTACAGACGGGGCCCTAGGGGTTAGCATCAGTGCGCCTGGCGGGGCTATTGCATCTGTACCCAACTGGACTCTTCGTGGCACCCAGCTGATGAACGGCACATCCATGTCATCCCCTAATGCCTGTGGCGGCATCGCACTAATCCTCTCAGGTGTGTCCAGTGTCACAGACTGATACCAGATGTGGGAATATATCACATGTATGGATGGATGTGTGCAGAAATGCAAATCTGATGCTAGTGTGTGTGATACCTTTTTGTGTGTGTGTGTGTGTGTGTGTGTGTGTGTGTGTGCGATAAAAGGATTAAAACAGAACGGGATCCGTCCCTCTGTTCCTGCGGTGAGGAGAGCGCTGGAGCACACTGCTCTGAAGGTTGATGACATCGAGGTGTTTGCACAGGGCCATGGGATAATTCAGGTAACTCTTCTGGCAATTGTAACTGTCTTAGCATGTTCTTTTATTTTTATTGTTAGATTTTTTGCTATTTGTCTGCTATGTGTCTGCGTGCTATCCAGTAATCTACTCTCTTTCTTCCTCTCAGGTGGACAAGGCATTAGACTACCTCACTCAACACGCCTCTTTACCCACAAGCCACCTAGGTTTCTCAGTAACTGTGGGATCACAAAAAGGCATCTACCTCAGGGACCCAGCCCACATTCTTGCACCCTCAGATCACGGAGTAGGAATTGAACCCATCTTCCCAGAGAACTCTGGTACTGCTCATACTTGGTAGCAAAGTCCTCCCATTTAAAGCCTTTTAGTTAAGTAAGTGTTTTCATCTTTTTAATCCTCCGTCTTCTTCTAACATCCACCACAGAAAACTCTGAGCGGATCTCCTTGCAGCTACACTTGGCGCTCACATGTGCCGCCCCATGGGTCCAGTGCCCCTCCCACCTAGAGCTGATGAACCAGTGTCGTCATGTGAATGTCCGCGTCGATCCCGTGGGACTGAGAGAGGGAGTGCACTACACAGAGGTAGGGATAGGACAGAGAGTCGGATGGAAATACTTTGTTCCTGAGTCCATCAATGTTAACTTTGAACGCATACCTTTTTTTTAAGGTGTGTGGGTATGATACAGCAGCACTTAGCTGTGGCCCCCTGTTCAGAGTCCCAATCACGGTTATAATCCCCACCAAGTGAGTTCTTACATCATTTCAGTTTTTTTTATTTCTTCTGTCTCTCTTCTAGCAAGAGTTTTTGTGTGTGTCTGACAGCTCTCTCTTTTTCATCTGACAGAGTGACAGATAGTCGTAATCACGAGGTGAGTTTCACAGACGTCCACTTCAGACCAGGCCAGATCAGACGCCACTTCATCACTGTTCCTCAGGGAGCCTCCTGGGCAGGTCAGTGGCATTTTGTTCTGTTTTGATTCATTAAGTAAAAATATGATTGAGTACAGCATGTTCCTCCATTTCTATTTGATCTAACATACACTTTTAGTAAAGAATACTGTTTTTAGATTTCAAGTTTAAAGCCTTACTTATTTGCTGAGTGGTTTCCCCCGAGGGCTCAACAGTTACCCGTACCAGAACTTAAGAACCTGTTTTTGCATATTGGTCACGTATATGCTGCGTCCCTCTGTGTCAGTGTGGGTTGTTCCTCCCACGCTCCTCCTGCCTTGGTGACTGAGCGTGTCGCTGTCACAATTGATTTGTTGTGAAATAGCATGGGCAAACATTTTTAAATCCATCCTGATTATCAAATAACCCAAGCCAGTAGTAAGAGATGTGACTTGAAATTACTTTGTTTTTTTTCTAAGTAGAGATAGATGTGCATAATCAAAATGTGGCTTTTAATGTGTAAATCTTTTCCCCCTTTTTCTCACTTCCCTGTCCTTGTCTCTGTCCTGCAGAGATCACGCTGACCTCTCATTCGGGGGATGTGTCATCAAAGTTTGTTCTCCATGCGGTGCACCTGGTCAAGCAGAAAGCATACAGAGCTAATGAATTCTACAAGTTCTCCTCACTGTTGGAAAGAGGCTCACTAACAGAGGCTTTCCCTGTTCTGGTACGTATATTTCATGTATAATGTACGCTTATTTGACGGGCATTTTTACACATATGTAATTCTGTGTAAGTAACAGAGTCACAAATGCCTGGAATAGAAGTCACTTTGTTCCCTAGATGCATACATATAAAAATAGCTAACTACAACTAATTTCCATGTTTTTTGTCTCCTCCCCAGTCAGGAAGGATAGTAGAGCTGTGTATTGCCCGCTGGTGGGCGAGCCTCGGTGACGTGACAGTGGACTACAGCATCTCGTTCCACGGACTCAACACTTCCCCTTCACCCCTGCACATAGTAATAAGAATACAGACTTACAGATTAGAAACTCTGACAAGTAAGCTGCAACCCAGGCATGATCCCTTATCTGTTTGTAACTCATATTTGTCTCTGCCCAGCATGCCTCAGAGGGAGTCACGCGTTTTGATGTGTTGTCGCCTCTGAGATACGAGGAGGTGTCCCCAACCATCACCCTCAAGTCTTGGGTTCAGCCTCTCAGGTAAACACACACACACACACACACACAGACACAGAGTATTCAGTGCAGTACATTGTTTCATCCTTCTTGTTGTTGCTGTTCCAGGCCGTTAAATTCAAAGATAAAAGCCCTGGGATTGAGGGATGTTCTGCCTAACAACAGACAAATCTACGAGATTGTGCTCACCTATAGCTTTCACCAGGTACGACACCATCAGCACTTTCTTTGATACACTTTTCTTTGTTTTTGCATGTGTGTTTAACTCTCTCTTTCTCTGTCCTCAGCCTAAGAGTGGAGAGGTCACCCCCAGCTGTCCCATGCTGTGTGAGCTGCTGTATGAGTCTGAGTTTGACAGTCAGCTCTGGATGCTGTTTGATCAGAACAAGAGACTACTGGGCTCAGGGGATGCCTACCCACACCAGGTAGTCTTAGCCACATTAGGAGCTTATATGTTTTTATTCTTTGCCAGGTGTTCACTCATAGCTGTAGATCTCTAGATTTTTCTAATGTGCCACCCATTTGTTTCACTTCTCCAGTATTCTCTGAAACTGGAAAAGGGGGACTACACCGTGCGTCTGCAGGTCCGCCACGAGCAGTCCAGTGAGCTGGAGCGGCTTAAGGACCTGCCGTTTGTGGTTTCTCACCGTCTGTCCACCACACTCAGTCTAGATGTGTACGAGTCCCACCGTGCTGCCCTCATGGCCAAGAAGAAGGCAAATTCTGTCACCTTGTGCCCTGGTGCCACACAGCCCTTCTACGTCACAGCCCTGCCAGACGACAAGTAAGTCCATTTGGCGGGGGGGCTTTTCATTTGCATTGTATGAAAGTTATAAAAGGAACTTTATTTTAAAGAACTTATCATGCACAGAACAAAAAAGGCTGAGTTTCTTAAGAATCAGTTAGCTGAAGCTTAATTGGTGCTTGATATAAAAAGATTACCATTAATTTACTTCCAGGACATATTCCAGTCCTTCGTGACACCATAGCACTGAGGAAGAAGCAGCTGTGACAACTGTAGATTTGGGGGGGAATCACCAGAGGCCCCGCAATACAATATTAACACAATACTAGTATTTTTGCAACAAATTGCATTATTCTGCGATGTATTGCAATTTATTTTCCTGATTTTATTTATTATATTTCTGTGATCTAATTCCCTGTCTATATTCTCTTTATCACTTTCTCCCTTTGTTTGTTTTATTTTCTTCAGGATCCCAAAGGGGACGAGTCCAGGATGCTATCTTTCAGGCTCTCTGGTTGTCCCCAAGAGCGAGTATGGCAAGAAAGCAGTGAGTGGACGTATTTGTTGTTACCCTCGATCCTCCTTGTCCCTGTTTAGTTTAACTTTCTCAGGCTAACAACCAGATATCAGGCTTAACTAATTATTTATTTATCATCCGGCTAAATTGTTTCTTTGAAAGCAGTTTGGGGATTGATTTGTAAATCCCGGAGGAAGATATCTTGGTTAATAGTGCACTCTAATTTGAAAATAAAGGCAAATTTAGTGGAGATTTGAAACCTTGAGCAGCGTTCATGTGAGTGCTGATCATGTGATTGTGGTTACATGAGGTTGGTGGGTTGAGAGCCATCCCAACATGCACTGAGGCAATAGATTGATTCATAATCTCATTTTATGTGTTTCTGCATTGTTACTAGTTTTTGTACTATATTGTTGTCCTCCACAATGTTTCCACTGTTTCCAAACGTTTATCACTGTCACACAGTTAAAACATTACTACATTCTATTGTGCCCACTCACAGGTGTGTGTGTACAGAAAAAACAGAAATTGGTTAAAAGTTTTTACAGAAATGTTACATTCACTTTGAATTGTGATTGATTTGATTTCTGGAGCTTATTCTCAGGCACTCCTCTTTACATCATCTCACGTGTGTCATGTTTGTCTTTGGCTGAACTCGGCGGACTCCGTGGCTCCAATGTAAAGATGTTCCTGTCTAACTTTAGCACCCTTTTACAAATGCACATTTTTCCAATGTTTTTCTATATTGTTTCACATTGCTTTGCCGAAAATCTATTTATTGTCTCGCACACGCAAGAATTGTTAGTCAAAGATTCACTGTGGACCCACATCCTATTGATTTCCTGTAGTTTTCGGTTCCGAGTTGTAGTGCTTCACCCTTGGTGGCGGAGCAGATTTGTTAGACGTGAGCACAAGATAGAAATCGGAGCATGTCAGCAACAAGGATTACACCACTGTTTACCACTGTAGCAATTATTGAAGTGAGACAGGTAGGTGGATTGGACTGCGATTTTGAGCGTGGATGAAAGAAACATGACGAAATAGAGAATCCTTTTTGGTTTTTGTTTGTGTTGTCTCTTCCTCACTGTGTGTTATTCTGACCACCAGGGGCAGGCCTCTGCAAAACGACAAGGGAAGTTTAAAAAGGTACTGGATGAGCTAGATACACTGTACAACAGAGCGTCCACTGCTCTCCTGTCATTAGGAATTGGCTTATTCCTTACCATACGATGGGATTTGTTATATCTTTAGGAATTATGTCAAAGCATGCCATTATTGCTGTATTGAAATATGCAACAGGCTAGTCATAATATGTAATTATTTTGATAAAGAGTAGTCAAAGTGTTCCGGTGGTCATTTAAAAATTACCAATATATAATGAGCACTATTTTAAGCTTTTCAACTGGGTATTAAAAAGCATTTTTCTTAACTGATGGAAAAAGGGATAACCAGAAGGAGTCAAAGGACATGGCACTGTTGGGAAGAAGGGGAGAATTTGGGATTCAGAGTAGGTCATGGGTTTTTATTGAACGTATCACTTATTGTTGGACTAAACTATTTTTTTTATGTGTTCATACAGGATATTGTTCCAGTCGTCTACCACTTAATTCCTGCTCCCAACAAATCCAAAAATGGAGGGAAGGAGAAGGACAAGGAAGGAGACAAAGAGAAAGACGTGAAGGAGGAGTTTGACGAAGCTATGAGAGACCTCAAGATTCAGTGGATGACAAAGTGTGTACAGTAGCTCTACTGCTTTTTAACCAACACATGTTTTTTGCTTGTTTTTCCTTTTTTATTTTTTTATTTCTCATTTTAACCAATGTGTCATGTTGTCTTTTTGCGGTTAAGGTTAGACACCAGCTCCATCTATGATGAACTGAGGGAGAACTACGGCGATTACCTCCCACTGCACGTGCAAAGACTGCACCAGCTGGACTCTGAAAAGGTAACGGGACACACCAGCAAGAGAAAAGGGGAAATGGAGGAAGCTGGAACGGAATTTAATCCCAGGAGCATTTCTTAATTTTTCCAGCTAAGTTGGATTCTAAACAATGCAATTATGTCTGTTCACAGTCATTTCTCCTCCTCCTGTTTGTGTTCAGGAGCGTGTAAAGCGTCTGGGGGAGGTGGAAACAGCCGCTGACGTGGTCATCTCCCACATTGACCAGACGGCCCTGGCTGTTTACCTCACGTTAAAGACAGACCCTCGGGCTGATGCCGCATCTATCAAGACGTATGTCCCTCTCACACAGACATACACGCACACACACACACATGCGCACACACACACACACACACACACACACATTAGTATTATTAGTAGAAATATAAACATCTTTAGAATCCTTCATCAACTCAAACTCAATTGGTGGTAAGGGGAAGCAGAGCAGGATAATATTGGGTATACCACACAAAAACTGAATTACAGTAACCCATGAACAAAAGAAATCGTTGAATGCATTGAACATTACAGACTTGTAATATTTACTAATATTACAATAAACAGATCCTAAACAAGCATAGAACATGAACTGATAGATACATTAGCAGCCAAACTTCTGGAACTTATTCAGCTGAGGTGGTACGCCTTCCTGATCCGGACACATCTCACCTGATCAAATTAGTGTGTATTTCACTACCCTCATTATTGGTGTAGCTTTCTGAAAAGGGAAAAAACACATTTGTTTGTCGGGCAGAGGAAAAGTTGAAATCATAAGCCATAAACACACACTAACCCAACTCATTCACGCAGGCGTGTTGTCCCCAATTGATCGTCTGGTGTTACCAGTAGCTTTTGTTTGCTAATGTTTAAATCACTGCTTAAGACGCACCTGCAGCTTTTAACCCTCGTTAACCTGGATTATGAAGTTTTAAAGTGTTGTTGTTTTTTGTGATGTATTTTGGTTGGAGTTTTTTTTTACTCTTGTTATTTATGTATTTGACATTGACCCTGTTCAGCACTTTGGTCAACTGCTGTTGTTTTTAAATGTGCTATAGAAGTAAAATTGACATTGACAATGTTAGCAAAACTTGCAATAGATATCGCCATGTTACTGACATTAGTGAGTTAGTTTACCGACTGTGAGACTCTGTTTTTGCTACTGCTGCACTACTAAACACTAAGGTTTAGTGCTTAACTTTTTTTATAACAATATACGTCTGTTACATTCAAGCCATTGCCAAACAAGTTGATACTAAGCTATGAAGACTGCTCAACAAAACGCTCTCTGTATTTCTCAGTATGGCTGTGTTCAGAAGCTGGTGTCATCCGACGGCGTTTACGCGCACAAAATATTTGAAGAGTTCTTCTGAAGAGTGCATGTTTTTTTTAATTCTCCGTGTCCTCCTTTGTCACAAGCAACTGCGTCATTACTTAGAATTCCTAATGGGGGAGACAGAAACTATGCACTGGAGTGCTGTGTGAAATAGGGCCTCTGCTCTTCTCCCCCCAAAGCTTCACTTTTAATTAAGTGTATGGATTAGTTTGCGTCAGCCAATGTGGTCTTTGTTTCAGGCAAAGCGGCCCACCTCTGCTTTTAAACACTGTGGGGACACCCTGAGTAGATTTATTAAACAGCCTTTTAAAATGAATTAAAAGGCCTTCATTCTGTCTTTAACATCTGCGTTTCAGTGACATGGAGAAGCAGAAGTCGTCTCTGCTGGACGCTCTGTGCAGGAAGGGTTGCAGTCTGGCCGACCAGCTCCTGCTGCCCCCGGCGCCGCAGGATGGCGCCGGTGCTGTCTCCACGGGACCAGCAGCGGCAGACGAGGAGGTTGGGGAACAGGTGGCCAGCAGTTCTGACGACGCCGTGCACAACGTGGTTCAAGCGCTGACGGATACGTTTTGGGAGGTGCAGAAGTGGGCAGAGCTAACTGACTCCAAGGTAGGCAAAATGTTTAAAAAATAACATAATTAAAGAAAAGCCAAAGTCGTTCCATTATAATGGAGGACAGGTGGGCGAAATTCTATATTTTTTCTTTTGGTCAACAAATCCCATGAAAAGATTGAATTGAAAATAAACAATGTCACCAGACTTGTTCTCATCCCTTTACCTGTGATTTAGTTTCCTCAATGTTCTAGCACTGTATGATCAGTCATAAGGACCGCACAATCTGAAGGTTGTACCTAAAACATTGAGCTTTGTTGGGGGCCATGATGTTGTGGCCCTCCTCTCCAAGGGGATCGGGATTAATTAGATTTTTCAGCTTGCTCCATTAGTGGTAAACGAGTTGGTGAAGGAATATAAGCCTTGTCGGTCTCCCCTCGTATTGCGCATGACATACGTCGCAACCAAACGTTACCGATTGGTTACGACAGATCCAGTGTGGGGAGATCCAGACATTCTGGACAAATAAAATGTACCAAAGTCTGGTAGCACCAGGCTACTGGTTTCTACCCTAAAAATGTGAATTTGGGTGGATATATAACATGTTGCTATAAAGCTCACTTCTTTGTATAAATTAAATAAATGTTAAGATAATATATTTTCTTTGTCTTCTGTCTTTTCGGCTCAGGTGTTGATGTTTTCATACAAACACGCTCTTGTGAACAAGATGTACGGTCGAGCCTTAAAATACGCCTCAAAGATGGTGGAGGAGAAGCCCAGCAAAGACAACATGAAGAACTGCATACAGGTATGAGAGCAGTGACGGCTGATATCGGTTCAACGTAAATAAGATGTATACTAGATATTTGGCTGCATACTCTCCAAGCAGAGTAATAGAATATTCTGCCCATTACCCTTGGAATAATCTTCCTGTATTTAATTTTATTTATTTTTATTTTTTTTGCAGCTTATGCGACACCTCGGATGGATACACAGCGCCACCTTCAGTGAGAACTGGCTACCGGTCATGTACCCCGCAGAATACACACTCTTCTAGGCACAGACACACATGCATGCATGAGCAGCATGGCCATTCATGGTCCATTACATGATACCTTTCATATCATGTCCCTCAGGGTCACACATGGTCTATGCATCTGGGTTTTCAAATTTAGAAGTAGGTGGACACCAAAATGAAGGCGGCACTCAACACTTTATAAGGCAAAAAGGAATAATTTTAAAGATTGTTTGTCTTTAAATGTCTCATGGACCTACAGCTCTGCAGACCATGTGGCCCGACGGTTAATTTGAATGCCACCAACAGAAAAATGCTTCAAACTACCGCCAGGGCTCATTAAAACTGTAGCTCAGTGCTTTCTTAGTTGGGTGTTGTCCTTTACTTTGGTGTCATCTACACATTTGGAAGCTTTCACAACCCCACTCACCCTCAGCTGTCTGGACTCCATATCACATAGATAATCTCATTCTCTTGTGTAAATATTCTGTAAAAGGGACAGTGTGGACTCCAGTGATGCAGCCTAAGTCTTGTAAAGAAAAATAAACTGTGACTCCATCTACTCACTTTAAAAAACAAAAACAAATCGACAGCAGAAAAACTCACAACTGGCTGTTCTAACGCTTCAGTGAGAAGACAGGAGGACTTGCTTCTGCACGATGTTCGGACATACGAAGGCACGCAGAGTCCGCCTGATCCCTGGGTTAAAAGGGAGACACAACTTGATATCTTTTTTTTTTTCCTTTGTTTTTTGATTGTTCCAGCCAGGCCGGGTTGATAAAGTTAACATTATTAGTCTTGTCTGTCTTTTTAGGCTCCGACACTGTACACAGAACACGAGACAATATTAAGGGTGCCTTTCTACCTGTACCTTACCTTTTTTTTCTGATGGGATATTAACCAATGCAAGGCTGCAGAATCAGTAGCGTCAGGCAACACTCAATCGCTTGCAATCATTTCACCCATCAGCCTTTTGGTGTCAAATGTGGTTATAAAGCTCCTATCTGCAGTTTGATGTGTCCGTGCACTGTATGCAGGCTGTCAGGGATTTGTCAGCTAATAGTAAGCCACAAACACTGGGCTTCTGCTTACATCCAAAGTTGTTGGCCACTTATTTTATACTGCAGTTACATGAGCAGCACATTTGACAAACTTTATCTTTAGAGACCTCACAAAATGTAATGGATGCAGTTTTGGGCAGCGGGAGGATGTTTAGATTTCATTGTTAAATGTTCACTCAGTATTAGACGTGTCTGTGCAGCATACTGATTGTTGCATTTGTACACAGTGTCATAAAGTAATGTACATACACACGTAACATAAAAAATATAAAAATGCAATAGGTATATAATACAAATATTATTCTAATTGATGTATTTTGCGTATATGCATGTCTTCTAGGATGTAAGGAAAAGCAATTGTTTTATTTGAAAGCAGATTTTAGTTCTTTCAATTTGAAAGATTTTTAATCCCAAACAAGATTCTGAGGATAATCCACTGTTTTTTGTGTGTTTGTGAATGACTTAACATGTTACTTGTGAGCATATTTGGTGTACATGAACATTTTCTCCCTACAGAACTGAAACTATAGATTTTTTTAATGTTTTCTTCAGATACTTTGACTTTAAAGGAACATGCCAGTGGGTTTTGTACTTTTTATCTGATTTTACTAAAAATAACTTTACATCACAGCTAACCATTTTTTTTTCAATGGATTTGTTTAGGCATCTGTTTATCTTCAAGATATTGGGTGACTTTTGAAACCCAATGGTGAACACCAAGTCTCCATTAAAAGCCCTTAAAACCAAATTTCTCAATCATCTTTTTACTGTGGGCGATGGGGTTCCACATAAACACACCATTTTCTGGCAAAGTCAGAACAGTTTTCATTAGGTCACAGAGGATTTCTGTTTGTGCTGTCTCATTGGGTTGAGGTGGAACGGCCATATTTCTGTGCACCAATCATGATTTGGCAATCAAAACGAGATGAGTTTTGGGGTTGTATGTTTAGGTTGTCAATTAAAATTTGACTAAACCACACCCACAAAGTCTTGATGAAGCAGGTTAGCGGTATTGTTGAATGTTAAAACTCTTAAAGGTCCCATGACAGGGGGCTCTTTGGATGTTTTATTTAGAACTTAGTTGGCCCCTAACACTTTATTTGGAGCCTCTTTTACAAAATTCAGCCTTGGTGTAGAATTACAGCCATTAGAGCCAGTCCCACAATGAGCTTTCCTTAATATGTGCCATTTCTGAGTCTGTAGCTTTTGAGGAAGAGGGGGAGGGGGAGGGGGGGACTCTACCAGCTGCTACTTTGCTCGTTTGAAAGCTATGATATCTCTCACTCATGGGTGGGCCAAATTCTCTGGGCCGGCAAAGCAGAGAAAGGGAAGGTAACCTTGCCCCTTATGACCTCATAAGGGGCAAGATTTTAGGTAAGCCCATCTGAGCTTTCATGTTCTCAAAGGCAGAGCAGGATACCCAGGGCTCGGTTAACCCCTATCGCCATTTCTAGCCACTGGGGGTCCATAGGCTGGATGGGGGAACTCATATTAATGATTAAAAAAAAAAAAACTCAAAGGGAAGTTTCATGCCTTGGGACCTTTAACAAATTTTGATGCTTAGCTATGCAGTGTAATTGTGCACACATTTATTTGAAAAATACTTAGAAATGCTTTACTCTGCACATATAATGCAACTGTGACAAAACTGATTGCAGACTTAATGTGGGCTCGATGCATTTCTAAATGGTCAGGTTTACATGATTTTTAGTCTGGCTTAAACTTTAAAAACACTGGCATGGTCCATTTAAATATCTCGCCTGAATCACGTAACAAACTAGGACACGACTGTTTGTTTTTCCACTGCAAAAGAGGACCATGTTAAAGATACAAACTAGGGCTGGGCAATATGGAGAAATTCAAATATCCTGATATTTTGACCAAATACTTCAATATCAATATTGCAAAGATATTGTAGGGTTGATGATTATTGCTTTCCCAAAGTATTTACACAATAGGTTTTGTGAAATAATCATCAGTAATGTGGATATAATGATTCAGTGGGAAAAGGCAAATAACAGAACATTTGAAACAGTCTTATGTTCAGAAAATTACATCACTTTACTGTGATGCAACTCGAAAAACTAGGAAAAGACAACACTCGTGTCATATTACGATATCCAAAATCTAAGACGATGTCTAGTCACAAATTACGATTAAAAAATCAATATATTGCCCAGCCCTAATACAAACTATGTAATAACTACATACTTTTTATCTTTTTTTTGTAATTCTCCATCTTTTCTTTGCTTGTCGGCCTGTTAAACAAAAAGTGAGATTTCCTGTCACAGTCTGTAGTATTATCAGTTGAACCAGGTAATAATTGGCCCAATTTAAAGGCAGAATGAGTAGGATGTGTTGGCTGCAATTTGTAAACAACATTTAAAGTTGGCCCTGACTAAACTAGTAACGCTACTCGCCAGTGGCGAGTCAGTTATCACAGCCCATGTTGACTCAGGGGTGTTTCTGTTTTTAGCTGTGAGTTGCGTGCACTTTCTGCAGCGGTCAACACAGGCCTATCCAAGTGTGTAGGGCTTTACTAGACTCAGTTGGGTTTGACAGACTTTGTCCTCATCGTCTTTTTTGCTTCTGTTTTCTCTTGCTTCGTCCTTTTTTCTCCTCTTTCCTGTGTTTGGGGTTTGCTTCAGGCAAATGTTACGTCCAGGGTTCAGTTGTCTACAGTATGCGTTGCCAATAACAGTCTCTCCAAAATGGCCTTAACTTTCACCACAGGACTCTACCGTCCAAATACTTCAGAAATGCTTGTTATGGATGTTGAGTGTTTATATTTGTAGTCATACAATTTAGTAAATGCCAATATTTTACAGAATGTTATGAGATCAGGTTGTATGCTCTTAGTATTCTATTATTTTATACCCATTCTTCCTAGATGATGTGGGATAGATCCAAGCAACTGTCACACTATTTTGTGCTCACGTGGAATTAAGTCACAAAAAACTTCAAGGAAAAGGACACTGAATAAAAATTATTTGGAAGAATTTAAAGTGTGCTTTGGTCATCATTTGTATTTACAGCTAAATAGATGGTGTTGGAGTGTTTAGTTGGGTTATGTAAGTGAGTTTTATTCTTTTTATTGACCTCGTCATTTGAAATAGCCGGCTAAGAGTTTGTTCAGAAATGAGCAAAGTACAAGAAAAGGTTAACAGATGCGAAGGGTTTTTCTTCTTTTTTTTTTACTGTATTAAACAATAGAAATGTTTTTAAAAAAACGTACAATTCACATGCCGTTAAAACAGGACATTTTATAACTGATGTAGACACGCAGTCCTACCAGACTCTTGTACATTTTATTTGTACTTAATGAAAATGTAAACTGAGCTGAAGTACAATACGTAGGAGGGCGGAGCCAGGTTACAACAGTCCAACATGTCACATTCAAATTGGCTGCTTTGTCCCATAGCGGTCCACAACATAAAGATATTTGGTTATTATATATGAAATAGAAAAGCATTAAATGTGCACATTTGAGAAGCTAAAATGTCAAACTTTTAGCATTTGTTCTTAAAAGAAATAACTGAAAAGAGGACCTGTCAATTAATTCAATAATTGTTTTTACTTCAACACTGAGACATAACTAGTTTGATTCTAATTCTAACCTTATGCAGCACAGGTGTGAATTATTCAGGCTAAATAGGGTGCTTCACAAGGTAGTAAGTATGGCATCAGACCAGGAGAGCGTGGAGTGAAAGTTTAAGTTCAAGTAATAACTAAACTAAAACTCTTTCTGCATTGCCCTTCTTACCATCTTTAGTGCCTGCTGGTTGCGAGCATTATAAATCCTTTAAAACAGATTATGATATAATGGCCCCTGAAGCACACACGGGAAAAAGACCCTCCTCTCTACATAGCAGCATCTGACCCTCCAGTGGACAGAAAAAGGGGTTTGTTTAGCATCTTTAAAAATTATATTTTTAAAGGTAAATCAAACAGTAACTACAGTTCCGGTGATGGTTGAAAACTGGAGATGAAGAGAGGCTCTTGCTACGCCTTCCTGCAAGTCCAAGTTTTAATTACATTTTACAAATGAACATACAATTATTGCATGAAACCGTCAAAGGAAACCTATGGTGCAGGTTGAACTTTCTTAAAGCTGATCTAATTTACTGTGAAAAATAAACAACAAATGCAAAACTTAGTGGTGGCAGATGCTCGCTCTTTGACTTTCCAAAGAGTAATGTGAATAACGTTAAACAGAGGCTCTGACTCAGGAGTCCCTGGGCCTGTAGGGGCCATTGAGTAATCCATCCATATCTTTTCCGTCTCTCACACTCTACACGTTGCCATGAAGATCTTCATTTCATCGTCTTCAGCCAGTATACTTGTGTTGAAAGCCTTTTTAAATTTCTCCATGAAAGTCAGATCTGTCTCATACCTCACCTTGTTGGCCCAGATCAAAGTGGTTCCTGGTTTGCAGAAATGCTTCATGGTGACCAGGAGCTCATCCAGGAAATCGTGATGGTAGACCACATCAGCTGCCAGCACGTAGTCGTATCGGTAGACCGATGTAGGGTAGCAGCGCTCCAGGCCGTCACCCCAGGGCAGACTTGCCACTTGGGGTGTGTATCTGCAGTGGCCCCTGGTGTTCCTGTTAAGGTTGGCGCTCAGGTTGCTTAGGACCTCTGGAAGGTCTGTGGCTGTCACCCAGGCCCCTGAGGACAGTAAGAAGTTCATTGTTTCAGATACTCTAGTTCATCTAAACGCATAGTACTTCACCTGAACACCCTAATACACACTGGGAAGAACTATATAAATTACCCAAAGCCCACATGCATGCATACTGACCTATTGACACAACATATTTTTGTTTTACTTCAATGTGTGAGCCACACAGATTCAATTCAATTCAACAGATGTGTTCTCTTCTGTGTTTCTTCTTTTTAACTGCTCATCACTACCCCATATCTTTGTGTCTTGTTCTTTGATTGACTTCTACTCTGTACCTGTGCAAATGGCAAAAAACGTTGGTAACATTTTACTTGAAGTTTTCTACCTACGAGGGACATGACACTGTCATGAACACATGGCACATGAACCCTAACCATAACCATAGTCATAACTTGTCATGACAAAACCAAATGACACTGAATGACAAAATAAGCATTATTTCATAAATGTTTATGACTTCTTCATATTGTTTTATGACACGTTCATGACAGTGCCATGTCACTATATTGTAGATATCTTCAAGAAAAGTGTAACGAAAACTTCTTACCGAGGAGTGTTGCTACAACAGACAGGAGGCCAGTTCCTGCCCCAATCTCCAGGACCGCCTTGTCCATGAGACTCAACTGTTCGCGATGGGTGTCCAGGTAGTGACAGAGAGCCAGAGCCTGAGGGAAATCAAGACGACTATGAGTTACAGTGGTGGTATTGAGTGTTTTTAGATCAGTTCTGGTTCGGGGTTCCTGAAGCATCACTGGAGCAGGTTACGTACGGGCCAGGGGGTCAGAGCTACAAAGATGAGATATAAAATGGCAATTTAACCAACAAGGTCTTTGTATGTGAATATTAAGCAGTTGTATTATGTTGTCTAGGGGCCTCAGAGGTTATGACACCCCATATTCCAAAACTGACACAAACACTTTGGCATGTGATTGCACCAGTATACAGAGCCATCCTATAAATAATAGTATTAACACAGGTACTGTCTGTCATATTGTGGTGAATGAGGTTGCAAAAAAAGTGCTACTCACTGCTGGCCATATCATGCCTGCATACGAGTCAAGACCGCACCTGATGATGATCTCCTGGCCCACGTAATTGTACACCTCTTTATCTGCTTTGTAGAAAAAACACGGAACCCAGGCCGGTCTTTGTAGCTTCTGGTCGGCTGACTCATCTGAATGATACAAAAGTCAGATGCTCAGTTCCCTGTGGTCTCTGCTTAGTGTGAGTTTGGAAACATTTCACTTCCTGCTTTTTAATACATGGTTTCATTTGACCTTTTTTCCCCTCAATATCTTCTTCACCCCCATCTTCCTTCTCCTCTTCCTTCTCCTCCTCCTCCTCGCCTTCCTTTTCTTCTTCGTCTTTGCCTTCCTCTCCGCTTCTCAGACTACTGGGTCCCTCCACACAGCACGTGGACAAAGTATCCATATCAAATTCTGTATGCTGTTGGACTTGGACAGACAGATAACAGATATGCATTATAACTTCAGCTTCAATTAAACCTTTTTTTAATGTCATGTTTCTTTTTTAATTCATTTTTCTCTTAACTTAACTAACTTAATCTTTTTTTCTGTGTCTCTCATGTCTTTGTTATCCAAGTGAGAACAGATTAGAGGATATGCAAGATTATTTGCAAGATTTTGTACGATACATTTTAATATTTAACTGACTAATTAGCCACTGTGTCTATATAATTGTTGCACTTTTAACTGCAACTCTACAGTTTACCGAGCTAAATGCACAAAACAAGTCCTCTAACGTGACCAGGAACAGTCAAACTACATGGGACACACTTTTTCAGATCCTAACACCCTACGTCCAAAGTCTTGTTAAAAAAGTTCTCTCTGCAAGTATTTCCCACACAGCTTGTGTGAATAAAGTAACACCTTACCTGTGACCTTTGGCCTTCCTGCTGCTGCTTTATTTCCCAGTCAAGGATCTAAGGAGCAATGCATCTGGAGACCTCTGACTTTGAGGTTATAGTCTCAGCATCCTGTTGGTAACACCCATCATCATCACTACAAGGGCATGAGGGTATTTTTAGAGCTGTGCTCACTAGGAGAAATGAACACAAGCAAGCGCACATACGGTAAACACACACACAAATACACACACACACACGCACAAACAAAGTGAGGGAGCCAAAAGGAGAGAGAGAGAATGACGAGAATGTCATGATACCAACAGCCACGTATCTTGCTTCCAGTCTCATTTTAGTACTTCTCTGCTGGTGCTTTCCAGGAGCCTCCTCGGTCTGTAACCTCACACTGGATATCATTTGAAAAGATAAATTATGAAGCTCTAAAAAACCTACGGACGCATATTAGACTGGTAATGCAGCCCCAGACTAGAAGAGCAGATGTGTTTGGTCTGGGAGCATCTTGGCAGAAAATCACAAATGTGTGCGTGTGTTTTTGCAGCAACCTCAATTGCTTTACCAGAGATGGGAGGCGACAGGATCAAGCTGGCATGCATCACCTATGTGTTAACATTATATTCAGCCTTGGCCTTGAAGTATCACCTCCCAGTTTCATATATCTTCATACTAAATCCACTCACATCACAAAACTTGAAATCCATCCAGAACCTCAGAAAGGGTTGATGTGGAGCAACCTTATTTAGATAAAAGATGCAAGTTCTAAAGATTGATGCGGGGCAGCATTTCAGCTCCGTCTCTCAATGAAAGGCTGTTTTTTATCAAGAGACTGTTGAAAGAGTGCTAAAGTTAACCGATACCTCTTTAGGGCCGCAGTCTTCAACACTTTAGTAGGCCTACTCATTAGGCTCGACAATGATACACAGTGCAACCAGCTTAGATGGCCTCTCTGGTTCCTCTTTAATCCAGCGTGTATTCCTGCAGTCACACACACATCCATCACACAGGCAAAAAGACAAGGAATGGCGGGACAGAAAATGTTGGATGGATTTGGAATCATAACTTAGATATCAGATTTAATAGGTCATTTTAATAGCAGGTGACTTGAACTTACTCGTTCCAAGATGATCAAGCTAACTGGTGAGTTTCCAAAACATGCAAAGTTTGTGTGCGACTCATCTTACTGGAGCAGCACATACTGCTCAATATGGATGACCTGTCTTTCTTCATTTGACCGCTTTAAAGTGTTGCTCTGGTAATATTACCCAAAGAAGTCTCATCTAGTTGGAAAAATAAATGTTGCAAATATTTATTAAATTTGTTGGATTTACATAACATTTGATTGAGGGAAGATGTAAATGGACTGTTTTTGTGTAATGCTTTTCTATTCCTAACGACCACTCAAAGCGCTTTATACATAGTACAGGAACCATTCACCAGTCACACACGTTCACACACTGTGGCCGAGGCTGCCATACAAGGTGCCCCGTTTATCAGATAAACACCCAACCATATTTAAACTCGGATGGGGCATCATCGGGGAAAACTCTGGGTTCAGTGTCTTGCTCAAGGACACTTTGACATGGGACTGTAGGGCCAGGGATTGAACTTCTGATTGGCCGGCGACAGTTCTCCCACCGATCCACAGCTGTTTGTACATTGAATTTAAATGTGCAGCGGCAGTGTGATTATTATGTTCATATGAAAGTGAGCCTGAATATGACAGTAGGCCTAAGTATGATGGAAAGGGAAGACCTTAAACTATTTTTGAAATAGTATAGTGCAAGGCCTTATCCTGGCCTGAAAGTGCAAAGAACCTATAGATTTTGTAGAAATTATTCTTATTTTTCTGAGACCTTCGCCGCACACTTGAGGGGGTTAGAATGGACGGAAACTCACAAATATTTGCACACATGTCAGACAAATTGCAAATCTCTGTAGTGATTGGGCTTGGGTTTATTTGTTTATTTCAAAGGATCCCCATTAGCTGACGCCGAGACAACAGCTAATCTTACTGGGGTCCAAACAATACATCCAAAAGACAATAGATACAACCAAAATTACTCACAAATATATAAATTCACAAACACGTTATCAGGGGGCTCCATAGCGCCCCCTAACACTATATGGGAAAAAATGTAACGTTAACATACCAATTTTTGAGGAAACATAGGTCTCATCTTGAAGTTCATGTTGCATTTTTGATTTTTTTGTTTCCACCTGATAGGAAGTCAGCCATCTTGGTTTTAGTGCAAACTTTTTCATTTTACAAACAGGTGTTTGAGGACTTTTGGATGCACCAAAACGCTAAAAATTGTTCTGCCATGTGCAAAATAGTAAATTCTTTGATTTGAGTTTACATTTAGGTTTGGGGGTGTTTTGCTCTATAGCACCCCTAATTGGTTTTACTACTTGGGCATATTTTCGACGGCCTCAATATATACATA
>NC_048407.1:15111534-15147942 GCF_013103735.1 Etheostoma cragini | reverse complement strand
TATTTGCCTTCTGAACTGGTTGCAGTTCCACTAGAGATCCACTGGGGATGATTGCAGGCAAGTGCAGACTGAATGGTGTTCTATGGAGCTATTTTTGTCTAGTAATTTGACTGTTGCATTCGAAAGGGGAGGTTAAGAAAATACACACTGCTGGGAGTTAGATTTTATTTAAAAAGCCTTTTAACGTTCGAGGCATTCACGGCCCCAAGAGGAATTATCTAAAGAGAACCATCAGTGACTTGATAGGCAATCCATTCAATAGTCGTTGGCAACAATAATAAAACCTGATAATAACATCCATGTGAAGACAAACAGCAACAGACCTCCAAAATAAGATCCACTAGCTCATCAGAGATCCACTTGAAAAATCCAGAGCCATGTATCCACATCATCAGAGCTGTTAGCTGACTGGAAAAAAACAACATTGTCAGCCAAGATCTGAAATGTAAGTCCATGCTGCTGTTGGATAACAACCATCTTTAAAAAAATATATATCATTTTAATCCCGCAGAGGTGCTTCTTGATCAATGTGACCTTTAACAAAATAGCATTTGGAGCATTGATGATTAGGGTAAAAAGATCCAAAATGTCCACTTACTAAACATGACAAACCTTAGGTGTATCAAAACACACAGTTGCCATTTTATCAAAGATCACTTAAATGATCAGATCATTAATAAATAAGACTGTTGACTTACTGTTGACTGACTGACTGACATTGTATATATGAACATAATAAAAATGTGTTAAAACATGAATAACAATTTGAGATTGTGATAATCTGGCATATTAAACTATGAATATTATTAAGTTTTTATGTAAAAGAGACATTTAAACATTTGCACAAGAGATTAATGAAAACACTTGACATTACAAAATAAATGAACTATTCCTGTTCAGTAACACAATTTGTACATTTTACCTAATTCTGCAGTCAAAGAAACACACATAAACACACAATGAACACACTATGAATAGACATTGTGTTAACAGTTCAGGCAGCGGCCTGTCTCTGGTCTTTAGTCCTCTTGTCCTTCCTCCAGGCTCTGTACAGTTTGATACTCAGACTGGGGAGGTCGTACAGCTCTTCCATGTGGAAGCGTTGCCGAAAGCAGTCAACAAAGCTGTTCTCCGGGTCCAGACGAAAGCGCATGGCCCACAGGATCTGTGTGTTTTCCTGGCAAAGGTAGTCAAATGTGTCCATTAGCTCCTCCAGGTAAGGATGGGAGTACACCACATCAGCTGCCAGGATGTAGTCGAAACAATGTGTGGCATGGGGGAAACGCTGCCCCACCTCCGGACCCCAGATGAGCTCTGTGACCTAGAAACAGATAGGATTTAGGGTGAATCATTTTTCACATTATTTAAAAGGTAAAGCCTACTTTTGCATACTCTTAGGCTGTTTCGTGTCATTTTTGGTGTTTCATGAATTGACACAGTAGATTTTGTATTTGGTCCATGACCCAAATACACACAGAGAAAAACAATGTAACATATATTGCTGATGGTTGTTTTGTCAACACTACTGTGGCTGGGTTTTTGAGTATATCTATCTATATAACATATTTTTTTTTTTTAAGATTTTTTGGGGGCATTTTAGGTCCTTATTAGATAGGACAGCTGACAACAGGAAAGGAGGAGAGAGAGAGAGAGAGAGAGAGAGAGAGGGGGGGGGGGAACGATCAACCAGGTGAGCTACCCAGGCGCCTAATATCTAAATATATTTTGTACACTATAAACTCAACATTATGAAATTGTTTCTTCAAAAAGAGAATGGCAATCCTACCAGAGGGATGTACTTGCATCGTCCCCTGGTGTTGCGCATTACATTGTAATGGAGGTTCCCCAAAACATCTGGCAGGTCAGTGGAGGTCACTTTAGCACCTGGAGAAAGAGAGAGAGAGAGAGCAGCTAATTGTTAACAGAATTGAGACAGCAAAGAGAGTTGTGAGAGCTTATCACCGGATTGTTTTGTTTGCATACCCAAAAGGCTGGATACAATGGAGACAAGCCCAGTTCCAGCACCCAGTTCAATCACATTCTTGTCCGTAAGGTTGTGTTTGTTTCGGTTGGTCTCTAAGAAATGACACAACACCATCGCCTGTTGGGAGACACAAGTTGATAGTTCACTGACAAGGGGAAAAAGAGACAGTACAGCAGCTAAATATTTGGGATATTTGGGCATACCGAGGGCCAGAGTACAGCTCCATAGAGGTCTGTGGACTCTTTGATACGGATTTCCAGATCAGAAAAGACGTATCCCTCCCAGGCCTCCGGGCCCATGGTGGAGGGGTGGAAACAGCGAGCCATTATGGCTTTGGCTAGCTCTGCATCCACAGCAGCACCTGCTTTTGCATCCATGGGAGAGACAAGTAAAAAAGAGCTTACAAAGTGAGGACCATTTTGCCAACATTTTGAAACACTATTCAACATTGCTACTGAGGCAAAGTAAATAAAACATGTTACAATACAGATTAGTAGCCTTAAGCAAATACTGGTGGGATTTTTAAGATGATTTTTTGGGGCATTTTAGACCTTTAATTTACCTTTTTTGCAGCAGACAGGTTGACATGTCATAGTAGGAAAAGCACAAGTGTATTTAAAAACCATTAATGATGGCCGCATTCCACTTATGGGGAGGCCCTGGTATTGTGCATGTTGACTCACTGAAACAGCTTACTGGGACACTTTATCGACATGAGCCATTGTTGAGGTTATCAATTTCAGCTGTGCTTTTCCTACTATGACAAGTCAAAATGTCTTGCTGTGAAAACGTTCTATTCCACAGGAGAGATGAAAAAATTTAAGGGGCGAGAGAAGGGGATTGACATGCAGCAAAGGGCCGCAGGTCAGAGTCAAACCCGCTGCTGCTACATTGAGGAGTAAACCTCTACATATGTGCGCCTGCTCTCCCCAACTGAGTTAACCCGGCACATAGTGATGTTATTTATGTGTTGGTATTGGCATAGATGTTCAGTCAAGTCTATGTCAATTGTTGAGTTCAAAGTCAACTGTTTTCAGTCTCTTCCCATCTGTTAATGACAGTCTGTTGTGAGCACTGTTCCTCGTTCCTACTGCTATTTTACGAATTCCTTTTGAGGTGTTTGAGCTCAAGCAGCAACAACAGTAACAAAAATGGAAATGGAAATCCATTGCTAATTAGTAGTTCAGCTTAATATGGTGCACCTGCCTTGGTACTCATGATGTACAGGAGTTGACTGAATTGATAGTGGATTAACCCTTGTATTGTCTTCGCTTTTGGAACCCTGATGTATCCCTCGAGTCAAACTGACCCCTAACTTATATTCAATTCAATTCAATTCAATTTTATTTATAGTATCAATTCATAACAAGAGTTATCTCAAGACACTATACAGATAGACCACACTCCAGAATTTACAAGGACCCAACAGTTCTAGTAGTCTCCTCCAGAGCAAGCAACAGTGCGACTTATATGGGGTTTTAAAAACAATTCTGAAATAAAATGTTACTTTATAATCTATTATCAAATATTTTCTTTATCTCAATTTCAAACAATTGAGATAACATATGTGTTTAGGGAATACCATCAGTCTCCACTAGAACAGAATAAAAAATGGAAGTGTTATTCGTTTTTTGTCAAAAGGTTCATCTACTTTGTGATCATTCTTATCTTGGAAAAAGTGGTGATATCCAGAATAATTTTCTGAATTGAGTCAGCATCACATGCTTATCACAGAAAATAAGGTATGGTCATTGATTTTAATGTAGAAAAAAATGTATTCTTTCCATTTTGCTTCTTGTAAACATTTAAAATGGGGCTAATTAGACCCTAATACCATACAAGGGTTAAAAATGTGTGACATTGTAATGGAAAGACCAAAGGAGCAGTGTGTAAGGGTTAGTGGCATCTAGTGGTGAGGTTCAGACACTAAAATAGTCTAGCCTTTAATCGAGCAGATGAGTAATCATGTTGTTTTTCTTTCATATCACATTACAGGTAACATTTGATTTTCCACTCTATAAATAAATCCCATCTAGTCTCATAATGCCCCCCTGATCCGGCTCTGTTTGTTTGTAACATCGTGTCAGTGTGTCAGGCTCCAGCTATGTGTCAGTGCCATCGGTTAGTAACAGCACCTGACACACACATCTGTTATGTATAACACTGGTTTAGAGACAAGGTCAGGGGAGCCCACAGAGTGACAATGCAAAGGTTGGAATGCTTTTGAGATCAATTCATAGCTGTGTGTATAAATATCTTGGTTGTATTTGTCATTAACAAGCAGCGATGCAATCGTTGCATGGAATACATATTTCAACACAGCCAAACAGCTAACAAGCTCCGACATTAAATCCTCAGCTGGTTTGTTGGATTTAAATTAAACTATGTATGCATTCAACCTCTGAAATGTTCAAGACACAACTGTTTCAAAAAGAAAACGTCTTTGACCTTGTTTCAAAAAAAAGGAAAACCTGTGCCATACAGCCAGTAAAGCCACTGAAATGAGAAAGATTCCTTAGCTTTTGTTGTTGTGTATTACTCCAAATTCTCACCTTCTTCCTTGGTCTTGGAGTCCTCCTTCATAACCCTTGGTGGTTGAGTGTCCATGTTTGAAGGATTCCAAGTATGGAGGGCAAGAACGCCCCAAACTGAAAACCTATAGCAGCCAACACTGCCGGTCTTGATTTGTCATCCCTGATGAAGTCCTTTAGATTTGGGTTAATGTGGATCTAGTCTTGTATTGGATCCAGATCTCAAGCAGGTTGTTGGCTGGCACCCTTTCCCAACTTCTTCTACTCCACCCAACAGCTCTCTCTGGGCATGCTTAAATAAACCCTTCTTTGATGCAATATGGCCGAGGGACAGCAACAGCTGCTCTGTTCAACTGCTGAACTGGAGCTGGGGAGGCAGAAGGCATCTGAAATACTGCCTGAAAGAAATGCAAGGGATGTGTGCCAGTGAAGACATGCACCTGTCTTTAAGTCTTACACTTATCACGTCAACATAACAAATAACAAGCCTGAGCCAGACTCTTCAGCTACAATAAATGTACCTCAGAGATTTAATGCAACATAGTTCCAATCCTCTCACAGATACACGTCTCAATAGTTTACAAAACATATTCTGAAAGAAAACTGCTCATGATTTATTTCCATGTTTCCTTATACACATCAAATATCATTTCACATTAATTGGGAGTGTGTGACATGTTTTACACTCAATATCAGCTTGGACAAACTGTAAATGTTATGTTGAGTTTTTTGTCCCCCTCACAACTTCTTCGCCCTTCCCTTCCCTCTTGTGCTTCCTCTCCCTCTTGTGCTTCCTCTCCCTCCGCGGCCTCGTCGGCTTCCTTCGAACACAGATCGGGCTGTAACCATAGCAACCTCATCGCCACCATCGCTGTCCTCCCCTGAGCTGCTGCTGCTGCTGCTGCTGCTCCTCCTGGTCCTCTGAGGTCCAGTATTAGTAGCCTGAGGGACAGTCTTCACTGAGAGGGACTCCTGGCTGGTGCTGCTGACATCCTTCAGAGGAGATTTGACAGTCACCTCCGACCCCAGAAACCCCCCTCCTGCCACAGTCTTCTCTTCTTCTCTCTCGTCTCCTCCTCCTTTCTTCAGACTCCTGTTTGCTTCCTTCCCTTTCTTAGATTTGGATGGGGATGGCATCTCCTCCTCACTGTCCTCCTCCTCCTCCTCCTCGCCGTCTTCTCTTTCCTTTCTCTTTAAGCAGGTGATGGCTCTGCGGAGTCGCTGGCTGTGGATCGCCTGCTTTTCCTGTTGCTCCATGCGAAAGAATGAGTCGATCCGCAGCTGAGTCTGAATCAAACCAGTGAGAGATAAAGTATGAATGACAAAGTGGATTTATCCCCTCAATTACTGACTTTTTTTTAAACTTACAAGATCAAACTGGAGACATGTAAGAGTGTGTGACAGAGAACAAGAGTCAGAGATATTTAGTGTGCTTACTGGACTGAAGATGTGTTGCGGCCCTCTGTAAGTTCTTTCTGTTGTACAGTACATGTGATGTAACCCCACAGCCCCATCAGATGAGCTCTCAGGTACCCCTTCATCAGCACCATTCGTCATGCTCCAAATAAGTACTTATGAACGGATTGTATTGTTACTCAACATTATCAACTTCAACATATAAAGGTGCATACTGTTACACTATTTGTTGTGTATACTTGTCAATGCTCAAGTTTGCATTTGCACTCCCATCACTTACAATGGCAGAAGCTAGATTTGTAAACCACTTCTCCATTACTTTAAGCTACCAATATCCACTGCTTATTCATAAATTTAGTTATTTTAAGGGTTTAGATATTACTTTTAACCACTATACTAATTACTATTCAATTTCAACTTCTCTGCTTGATTGCTAATGCAATTGCAACACGTGGTGTTGTGTTTATGGTCAGCTTGTAAATATAACAAAGATCAGCATCACACCAGTCGGTCTGTTTACTTTCCTCTTTAACACGTGGATTTATATTTCCTAAATCTGTTTTAGGTGAGTTAAGTAGTTGAGTCGTTAGCTTGCACAGAACTGCAAAAGTATCCGTGGTTACCTGCTGGATGTTGAGCTGCTTGATCACAGGCTGAAGAGTCTCCTCCGTCCTCCGACTGCTCCAGCCAAAACGACTCAGACAGAATGTAAAAGACTAGTTAAGGAAACTTTATACATTGATGACAATCACACACACCACACAACATCACACCATACAACACAACACACGCATACACGTGGATATTCTTTGATCATGTCGAGTTGTGGTCGTCCCCAGCTGAAGAAGCTCTCTGATTGGTCCACAGCAGGTTGCAGGTAAGCCTGAGCCACCGCAGGGTTAGGGAACCCAGGATGCAGTTTTAGGTCCCTCAATTTCTTCTTAACCTTCGTGTCCCGAGTATCAGCTACCAGACGCTTTTTCTCCTGAGCCTCTAACCACCATTTACTAAAGAAAAGATAGAATAACATCATTCAATGTTAAAAATGCTTCTTCTTTTTTTTTACAATATAAACCTTAATAATATAGAACTTAAAAAATGTCACTAAACGATTATTAAAATAGCTTTAACAATACACATACACACCTGAACTGTGAGAGTGGCTCCAAGCCTGGCCCTGGGAACTCATTCAGTATCTCCATGCCAGTAACATATCCGACCCCCGGTACGCCTTCTGTGTAGTCACTTCCGAGCAGATAAGC
Source organism: Etheostoma cragini (assembly GCF_013103735.1). Taxonomy (NCBI): domain Eukaryota; kingdom Metazoa; phylum Chordata; class Actinopteri; order Perciformes; family Percidae; genus Etheostoma; species Etheostoma cragini. The sequence continues at coordinate 15,140,749 of NC_048407.1, read as the reverse complement.
CAGGTTAATCAGTTTGGTCCTATCCAGGCCTGAGACAGAGAGAGGTTAGATTGGAGTAGATAGCAGGTTTAATAGAAAAAAAATCTAACAACATGGCATTATGAATGTAGTAAACGTCTGTGGTTTGGTATGTTTCTCCCCAAAGCTAAAGACCAAAGGAACTTTTAGATGCACCACAAAATGAAAGATTTAAAAGTCAAACGTGGAAAAATGTAGACACAAATTCTGTTTAAAATTATATTTAAAAATATCTATTTTTTCTTGTTTTTGGCATCAACAAAAGAAAGGCATTTCTTTCATTTTTACAGAGGAAATGAATGATCAAACATGTTACTTTATAAGCACTAAACATTAAAGGTCCCATGGCATGAAAATGTCACTTTATGAGGTTCTTTAACATTATTTTGCATCCCCCAGCCTGCCTATGGTCCCCCAGTGGCTAGAAATAGCTGTGATGGCTGTAAACCGAGCCCTGGGTATCCTGCTCTGCCTTTGAGAAAATGAAAGCTCAGATGGGCCGATCTGGAATCTTGCTCCTTATGAGGTCATAGGGGGCAAGGTTACCTCCCCTTTCTCTGCTTAATTTGGCCCACCCATCATGACTTTCAAACGAGCAAAGTGGCAGTTGGTCAAGCCCCCCGCCCCCCCGCTGTCCTCAAAAGCAACAGACTCAGAAATGGCACATACTAAGTAAAGCTCATTGTGGGACTGGTTTTAGTGGCTACAATCCTGCACCAAGGCTGAGTTGGGGAAAGAGACTTCAGATATGGTATTAGGGGAACTCTAAGGTCAATATAAAAGCCTACAAAGAGCACCAAGTCATGTGACCTTTAAAGTGATGATGGAGAGCACTGACCCAGTTGGTTCTGCAGGTCACTGTACTGGTAGTGTTCCACAAATTTGTTCTGGCTAAAGAAATTCTTGTAGACGTGTCTTCCTCCAAATAGCCACACGTCTGAGTCGTCCGTGATGGTCCCGTGGGTGTGCTCAGCGCGGTCGAGTGCTGCACACTGAGCCTCGGCTTCCATCGGTGCCACAATGTACGGCACGCCAAACAGCCGCAGCAGCTCCTGGTATCAAAGATGAAACCGCCATTACTCGCACATCAAACACACAATAGCGTGGTACCAAAGCTGATGGTTTGTGTCCTAATCTGCACACTTCAGGGTTATGCTGATTTCTTGATGACACTGTTTTGCACCGTGATCATAAAACTATAACCTTTTTAGGATGTGCATGTTTAGGGCAGTCATCTGATAAATACCTCTTAGAAGCATTATCAAAACAGCCAAGGGGATTAATGAAGAATTGCACTTTAGAGGTTTTACATTACGTGGTGATGTTACATTAAATGCTGACGGCGTGCTATATTTAAAAGTGCGTTGACCGACATATGCACATTTACCGCAAGGATTGTAAAGTAATACGGACTGCATGGCTGTGGGAATGTATGGCAGAGGCACCAACAAGTACATCCCCCAGTTGCCTTCTCCAGGTTGTCATACTGTATATCAATGTTTCTCAAACTTTTTCAATATTCTACACCCTTTGAATACCTTTTTTTAGAGCAAGTACTCCCTGATCAGCACAAAACATATTTGGTAGGAAAAAAGGTCTTCATAAAGAGGAACGGTAAAGCCCAGGCTTTGAGAGATTCACTAAACAACTACCTTTATTAAGCAAAAACATTTAAATGCTCCATTTCAAATGCTAAGAATCCATCACTTAGTTCATTCGTTCTTATAGTATAATTATTTTAGGAATTATGCATGACATATCTTTAAAATTAGCATTTTTGCAAAGATTTCACGTACCCCCTGCAGTACTTTAAAGTACCCCAATTTGAGAAACACTGTCATATATCATGCATGTGTATCTCCATTTGTATTCTTTTTTTACAATGAACATTCTTTGATAGCAGCCCATAAGTTCCTTAAGTATAATTGTGAGGGTGGAGTGCATTTGTGGTTTAAATTAGGGCTGCATGACATGAGGAAAATATCCAATTGCGATTGTTTGGACAGATATTGCGATACGATTCATGATATTGGAAGGAATTTTGTAGCATTTTTGTTATTTTCACTGAAAAATATTTAAATGAAAAGCATGATCGTTAAAGTGTGATTTTTGCAAGGATCTGTAGCAAGCAAAGATTTCTTTCTTTAGTCTGTAGGATAGGATTTGTAGGACCGGAAGTCTCTGCAGCACCACAATACCTCATTCAGACTGGTTTGACACATATTTTGCCTTTAACAAATATTGTGCCGCCCCTGCGATTTTGGATATTGGACTAGTCCATATTGCGATTGCCCTAGTTTAAATGTGTCCGTGTGTCCTGATGTGACTTCACGGTGTCTTTGGTTCACCTGGCTTTCCAGGTGCATCTGTCCAGTGACTGTGTTCGCCATCCTCTCCTGCTGCTGTTTCAGCTCTCTCAGGCTGCTCTGCTCCGCCTGCAGAGAGCTCTCCAGCGCCTCCAGCTCATCCTGCAACCCACACACACGCACGCACACACAAAAATGATCAATCGTCTTGTTATTTTTCTGTTTTAAATCCTAAGGGTAACTTTTATATTCTGTAAAATAGTTATACTTATAGGCAAAATATTGCGTGTCTAAACAAGCTTACCACATCAAAGTGTTCCCATTCGTTGATTGCTGGAGTTGAGCTGCATTCTTCGGGCTCTGTTCCCTCCTTTAGCGCTTTCTCTTCTGTCTGTCTCTTTTTGTCTTCTTCTTCTTCCTCTAATTCCAAAGCAGCAGATGGAGCCTCTGTCAAACCTTCCACTGGCTTTTCTTCCTGCTTGGTCTCATCTCTGCGGACCAAATCCGGAGGTCCTTTCTCTCCCGCCATTACTAGTGAATCATCTGCATTCTCCTCTGTAAAGTCTTCGTCTGACACCTCGATGAAGCTCTCTGAAAAAAACAAAAAAAAACAAATTTTGTTAATATCTGCTTGTTTCAGAAGTTATGAATGAGCGTGATCTTTTGTTTGATGTAAGTTTATTTTCATTTTTGTTAGCAGACAACGTATTACAGACATATAGATAGCACATAGCTACATATTGAACAACAATCACATCATCTATGGCAATTGATAGAAGAAAAAAACTATAATCAGCAAGAGGAACGAAGAAAAAAAGAATAAATAAAACAATTAATCAAAATAACATAACTAAATAAGGGTTCGTGCAACTCTAGGGTATCAGGGACAAATTAAGAGTGATGGCAGGATGGGAGTGATCCCAATGCCGTTGATAGAAGATAAGTAGGAAATGAATGGGTTCTAAAATCCTCCTAAATTTCTCCTGCTTCCCATCTCTCAGATATCTTACATTTTCAAGATGGATGCATCTCATTAAGTCACACACCCAGTTTATATGAGTAGGTGGTTGTCTTGACTTCCAATTAAGGAGAATCAATTGCGTGGCTATTAAAGTACAGAAGGGTTAGGGTTAGGGTTAGTGCACCATTATGGAGGTATGACAAATTTGCAGTTTCTGGGGAGATATCAAAAAGTTCAACGAGTGGGTAAGGGTGAATTACGGAGCCCAGCGCAACTGACATACAATTCAAAATAATGTATTTCCAGAAACCAGTCAAACTTGGACAAAGCCAGAACCCGTGCGCAGAAAAGCTGGGGGCCTGCACCTATCACATGTTGGATCTATCTCTGGTTTGATCTTTGCTAAGCTAACCTTCGTCCAATATATGCGATGAATTAATATAAATTGGATAAGACTTTAACAAATGAGTGTGATCTTAACCCAACTGTTACTGCACCTTCTGACTCGCTCTCCTCGCTGCCCTCCGACTTCACATCATCTCCATTCCTTTCCCCTTGAGCTTCGATCATCTTGTTCCTCCTCGGCTTGAACAACGCAGGATGAATTTCAGTCTCCAATGGTTGAGCAGATAGATTAATGGATAATGCGTTTGGATTGGAAGCATCAGCAACCTGTGGCTTTTTGTTCAATCCCTCCAGCTCTTCTGGTTCTGGTTTCTCTAACTGTCCACTACTTCCTGTGTGTACATCCTCTGTCAACTGTCTGCTCTTTGTCTCCTCTTCTGACTTCATCTCTGTGTCAGGAGCTTTCTGCTGCGCCGCAAAGCGAAGTGCTTCATTTCTCTGACCAATCACACTCTCCATCTCATCTTCTGAACTGCTAACAATCAAACGGTCTTTCACGTGTAAACGTTGGCCTGTTGGGTTCCCCTTAAAATCTGATTTTTCATTAGGCAAAGGGTTCACATCTTCAGGTTTTGCCTCTTCCTCTGAGATGGTGATGACCACTTGCGGCCCGGGATGATGAATATTCGCCTGCAGTCTGGTGGATGTGCTGCTGATTAGAGCGCTGTGTACAGCAGCGCCATGTTTCTCCTCAGCTAGAGCTTGTTGGATTGCCAGCAGGGTGCGCGGGGACATACTGCCGTCTTTATCATGGTCCACCTTCTCCTCGTCTGAGCTGTCGCTCATTGCAGCCTGGATCGCCTTGAGTGTACGAGGCGAGGGAGGGGATGTGTCTCCCCGAGGCGGTTTTGAGGCCGAGGGATTGGAGTTTTTTGAGGAGGGACCCTGCACTTCTGCCTCGTCCTCGCAAGCAGGGCGCCACAGTGGCTCAGGTCTGTCCGCTGCTCGTCTTGGGCAGCCTGTCAGGGAGCTCCCGGACCAGGCTGCAGCTGCAGGTCGGCTCTCGGGGATGGTCTCACTCTTCTTGGAGCCTGTGTAGAACAAGAGGATTGGTGTTTTTAATATGAAAATTACGACATGTTTGCATTTTCTGATTCAGCCCATTCCACAAATCAGCCTTTACTTTACAACAACCACTGTCTAAAACACATCAGAAGGTTATGCGCGTTGTTCCCGACAACCATAGATTGAAATATGGCACTAAATGTCCCTGCAGAGATTTAATATAGGATATCACACTAAACAATTTGTTTGCTTAACTTTATATTAAAGTGGCACTGTCACAAAATACAATTGTGAGCAGTGTTTTGAAATCTTTCTTTTTGATACGTTTTAAACCAATTATCGATACTTTTCCTGTTAAATATTGAAAAGCTGTTATTGGTCCTTTGACTGAGTAAACACCATCATAGCTGCCCTCACCTTTAATAAGGATATAGTGAGAAGAGTCTTCTGACACCAGTCGGTGTGACTCTACGCTGTGACTCTGCTGGTCCCCGTCCAGTTGGGAGAGCTGTGGAGTGCTGCCGCTGCTCTGCTGTCTCATCTCTTTCTCCACACCCTCAAGTCGCTGGTTCAGCTTGTTCCTCTGCAGCAGGCCGGTAAGCTGGTACTGTGAAAAGTCTCCTGAATGCTAAGAGAAGTGAAGAGGAGTCTGTGTGCTTAAAGAACAGGAGATGGGTGAGTGTGTTGGCGTGCCACAAATGAGATCTTGTGGTACCTCTGGGGGTTTGTGGTACATGGTCCGACGTCTTTTGGAGAACTCTTTCATGTCTTTGAGTATCTCATGTTTCATTTCAGGAGGTAGGCTGGCAAACTCCTCTGAGTTAATGTCCACTGAGTTGGGGTCTTCATACAATTCTCCCTAAGACACAATGAGCAATCTAGCTTTAAGTGTCAATTATCAGACAGGGCATTTACACAGAGAAAGGCTGGGCGATAAAGCCAACCAACATAACAACATAGAAATAATGTGATGATTTTTTGGACATGATAGTAGAGTTTTAAGAAACAATCAAGAAGATATGATCCCTAAAAAGAGGCCTTAACTGCTTATTTCACTTTAAAAACACTTCATTGCTACACAGCCAGGACCAGACCAAGATTGAACAACAACCAAGCAATATGAAAATACAATTAAAAACCAAAATACCAAGCACCCATCTAGAGAAGATTATCCCTCGACGCAGCGGGCCCAGTTTCGACTTCGACCAACGGCCCTATGCTGCATGTCATTCACCCTCTCGCTCCCCTTTCATGTCTTATAAAATATATACTGTATATATATATACATATACCATCAATATTTGCTAACTATTTGAAGCTATTTTATTTGGTGTTGGTGCTATAGATTGTGATGCTCTTGTGCATGTAATCATTTTACCTTATACATGTGATAGCCGTCATCCGTCTCCTCCAAGTCTTTCTCTTCCTCCTCCTCCTCCTCGGAACTGCAAGAACCGAACACTTTTAAACTGATTATACCAGTATTGTCGGTGAAATAATTGTATGAAACAATACATTTTGTGTGCTCCTTCATGCACAGTCAGTGTTAACTTGTCGTTGATTAACCTGACTTTCCTATCTAACACATGTGAAGATGAAAATGAAGCTTTTGAGCCTCCTCAACTGTTTGGCTGTTAAGAATGCAGAAAATATGACTGAATTACCACTTTATCTACTATAACTAGCAAATAGTAATCTTATCCAGGCCCCTGACCTGTTTTTTTCCTTCTCCTCTGCAGCTGGCAAGGCTGGTAGAACATACATGTCGTCCACCTCATCTCTCCTCACAGTGGAGAGGCTGGGTAGAGGCTCCTTGCTGTGGCAGGAAAATAACAATTAGACTACCAGGAGAGTAGACAGTTCATCTTGTAGCATTTAAGAAATTATTTATTCAGACAGTAGGTAAGTAGAGAGGGAGCGAAAGGAGATACATGGCGGATTTTTGTTGTTGCCATCCCTCCATTGTACACTGCCACAGTCTCTTACCTGTGGTCTCCAAGTGCAGCTTTGATCGCTTGTCTCTTCAGGAATGTTTTGAGAAGTTTCTCATTGGTCTGTTTCGACTCCCGGCTCAACTCCTCTTTCCTCTGCCTCCTCAGAGCCTGTAGAAGAGCCATGACCATGTGAAAAGACAAAATATGTGGGAATCACATCCATTTGGAAGAAGTATTTTTTAACACAGACTGCTGGTGTGGCTGTTCGGACAGTATTGGACGTACCAGAGTCTGTTTCTTCAGCAATGGTGCGTCCCCATCAAATACAAAGACCGGCCTGATGCGGAAGAAGAGCAGCTTACAGATGCGGTTGAAGAGAGTGAGGAGGTGGGCGTTCTGGACACTGTTGCCTTCACGGTCCCTCACCCCCTTCACTGCCTGGTTCAGCCATATACTGATGTCTGGAGGGGTCCGGTTAAGGTTGACAGCCGGTTACAATACATTTGACAGAGAGATAAAGACGATGGGACCCTGCTCAAACAATAGCAGATAGAAAGATAGCTGTATAGATCACAATCAAGTCAGGATACCAACAGCAAGGACCTTTCCCTCCAGAGTCTCAGGGTTGATGGGTTTCCCTGTACTCTCCAGCAGCCTCCAGAGTCCATGCACTCCCATTATAACTATTTACCTTAATCCGCGCGTCGGTGGCATGGGTGTATTAAGAGAACAAGGGGGGCGCCATGTTTGTCCCATAGACAGTGAAAGAAAGGTTTGTTCCGGTTTGTCCTGTGGGGTTTTCCACGAACTTCCGGTGGAGCAACTCTGTCCATATCCACTGCAGTTTCTTTAACCGTCTATGTGCAGTACATCGTAACATTGGCTAGCAAGTTATTTTAGTGAAGGCAGGAAGTGTTGCCTGAGACACATTACCCAGGGCAAAACTCGCCCCTTTCGACTCGTCAGATCCATAGACCGTTAAAAAAGGTTCAGATCAGGCCAACTGTTTCCGGTGACAAAATAAACAGCTTGCTTGCAGCTACTTACAGGAGGTTGGACCCAGTTACCCGGCTGGTATGTTATCTAACTTTTATGAATTCCCTAATCTGGTCCCAGATAATGCTACTGAGAAGGGTTTTTCCGTGTAGCAAGCAGCTATCATATCATGTTAGTATAACTTGGGGTTGTTAAAATTTCCGTCAACGCTGCTCGGCAAACGGCTAATGTTAGCAAGGTAGCTAACGCTTAGCCAACCAGCTAAGTTAGCTACCGTTATCGTGTAAGATTAGATAACGTAATCAGGACCTCAGCTGTTCAGCCTGACTTTTGACCAGCGGCTGTCTTTCATCGCCGTCAGTAACACTGAAGGCTAGAAAACAAAACACTTTCTCCATTGTTAATTGTCACAGGACGACGAGTCACCTGGTTTCACCTGAACTACAGTCTTCTTTCTCAACCAATACCACCTCCACCATGACTGCTGCTGTCAGAGGTATGTAACGTTATTGTTTACATTTGGGACTACTTTTATTTAGGACCATCAGTTACAATTATTTTTTCATTCTGTTTACTGTTTAGCATTTACATAGGATTTATGGTAAGGTTATTACACAGGGAACTGTTTCCTTCTTATCCAGCTTTCATAGTTAGTCTGTTTAGACCGATCAAGATTGTCTTTCATTAAAACTTTTGTATGTATGTATTAAAACAATACATGAACATATAGCATCTTAAGTGATCACTTGATAATCAGATTTTGTCACTGCTGCTAAACACTAAAAAAATAACATCTCCACTCACCCATACAGCCATGGCTGGGTGTTATTTGAGATGTTTCAATACTTGTGCCCACTCAGTACAGAGTTTATGTGCTGATATCAAAACCATAGTCTTGTCCAGACCTTACTTTGAGGAATATAATCATTGTAGTTTTTTTTCATTTAACATAAGAAGCCAAAATGTATGTTTAATGTTGTCTAAACACACACTGTAGGTTCAGTACCAAGCCCTACATGCTGGAGGGATTTTGGTGGCTACACCATGGCGTGTGTTTGACACCTTGAAGTCTTTGTCTGTGTTATTTGGCGTTGGCAGATCAACTGTTTTTTGTTGTGCAATACAAACAGTGTGTTTTATTGGAATGTTCCCACCTGTATTTAGAGCGTTCCATATCTGATTGGATCAATCAGGACACATTTAAGTTGAAAGTGTAAACTTGGTTATATTTATTTATTCCAGGCCCTGCCAGTGTGCCTATCCGAGGCACTGGCGACGGCATGGAAACTGAAAAACCGCCCGCCATCCTGGAGGTAAACACGGAGACACTGCCACCAGGTCCGGCTCCAGTTCCCCTTCTGAAGGTGGCTAGCCCCAAACACTGTCCCAAATCTACCCATCCCACTCCCCCCCAGCCTCTCGGGGTGCTCCACCTGGGCAGGGTGAGTCGAGAGGCCTGCACAGAGGTGGATGCTGTGAGGATCATCGTCCCACGTGCTGCTATTAGCCGGCACACCCGTACAAGACCCGCAGAGGGCAAAGGGGAGGCTGGGCAACACACTGAGGAGCAGGGCTCTCCCCCGCTGCCTCTGGTGGAGGACTGGAGAGGACAGCTGGATAAGCTGCAAAACTCTGAACGCAGGCTGCTGCAGGACAAGGAAGGGCTTTCCAATCAGCTCCGTGTGCAGACAGAGGTGATTTTATTACGCTATTAGACACACTAGGCTTTGCATGGTCAGGGTTATTGCCGTTGTATGTCTCAAACAATGCAGGAATCATGGATAATCTCATCTATAGAGCGTTCACTAATAGCAATGAATGCCAATGTTTCATGTAAAATTGGTTGAATTTATAATTTTGTTCAGATAAGATCAAATTGGTAATACAATATAATCATGCTCCTTATTGTCTATTTGAGTTGATTAAGAAATGAGAGCACTGTATTTTTGTCTTTTCAGTGATTACATGCTTTTAAGTGAAATATAACAGAAGTTTATTTCCTCATGCACACACATACAGCTGTAAAAGGATTTTTGGTAACTTTCATCCGTGTGCCAGGTGAACCGGGAGCTGAAGAAACTGCTGGTGGCGTCTGTGGGTGATGACCTTCAGTACCACTTTGAGCGTATGTCACGGGAGAAGAACCAGCTGATTCTGGAGAATGAGACTCTAGGCCGGAGTCTGGCACACACGGCAGAGCAGCTGGAGAGAATGAGCATCCAGTGTGATGTTTGGAGGAGCAAGTTCCTGGCCAGCAGGTATGAAATAGCCCAAACGATTGTGTGACAAATAGAAGAAGAGAAGTGGTTGGAAATGAAATAAAAATAAAAATTAAAAAAAATGATGGGATGTTTTATTTTTGGGCACTACCAGCTGCTCTGCTCTCATCCTTCAAGCATCTGACCTTTCTGGTTTTCCGGAGGAGGACAAATTAACAATTAGAAAAAGAATTCTTCTTCTACAAGGATCAATTAGAGATAATGACCTTTATGATGACAAAGAGATGACAAAATATTGTCCTGCTGATTATAACACTTACATCAATGTTGTCATTGTCTCCTCAGAGTCATGGCAGAGGAGCTGACGAACGCCAGAGCAGCGCTGCAGAGACAGACCAGGGAGGCACAAGGAGCTATCCAGGACCTGCTGTTAGAGAGAGAAGAGTTCTCCAGCAACATGGTTCTCACTCACAGGTGTGTGTGTGTGTGTGCGTGTATATACATACATACATATTGGACAACCCTTTTGCTATTATGTAATCTGAAAACTGCTTCCCTGGTTAAAAAAAACATATGCAACTGATCTCAGCGGGTAGTCTGTCTAAGTGACCCCAAACTTTTGACCGGCAGTTTAATTCAGTTTTATTTATAGTATCCATTCATAACAAGAGTTATCTCGAGACACTTTACAGATAGAGTAGGTCTAGACCACTTTCTATAATATACAAGGACCCAACAGTTCTAGTAGTTCCCTCCAGAGCAAGCAACAGTGTGACAGTGGTGAGCGGGGAAAAAAAACCTTTAGGAAGAAACCTCGGACAGACCCGGGCTCTTGGTAGGCGGTGTCTGACGGCCCGGTTGGGGTTGAACTGAAGAGTCGCAATGACAGTCACAATAAAAGGTGATGGAACAGTGACTAGAACTAGTAGTTTGTTGGAGTTCATGGTATAGCAGGGCACTGCACGGCATTCCAAGGCACAGCAGAGCGTAGCAGGATGTAACAGAGCATCGCAGGACGTGTAATAGAACCACGGCGACAGCTGCAACCAGGATTATGTAGCCTCTCTGATCCAAGGAAACATGCTGGAGGAAATTAAATTGTAAATTGTCTACTATGTTAATTCGCAACTTCAAAATCCTGAAGATGGGGCGACCTCTAGCTCCCCCGGTAGAGTGTGTGTCCCATGTAGGCTGAGTATTTGGCATTAGCCCGGGTTTGCATACTGCGTGTCACCCCCACCCTCTCTCCCCCTTTCCTCACTATTTGCACATAACTTTAATTCCTACTGATGAGGAACTCGGTTAAATTCGACGTGTTTATTAATTATAAATAAAGTTGCAAGTCCCCTTTTGGCATTTCCTTAAAAGTATGCACTCTACTCAAGGTGTCCACTGTCCAACATTTGTTAAAAAAAGGCTGATCCAAAGGAGTGTGATAAGGGAGAACGTCTCACACTCCTTAACAATAGATGCACAGCATTCAGAGATGGCTGGATGAGTGTCCCCTCTAAGGTTCCGGGATCACAGCTGAGTCCCTGACACTAAAGTGTGTGTGCCAGTGGTCATTGGCTGTCAGTCACATAGAACTAAAGGGGCAAAAGCCATTCAAGAGTTTGGGAACCTTTGCAACATTTTGTCAACACAGATGATGATGATGATGATGATGATGTGCTGACGTTGCTCACTTTTTTGTCTTCAGATCTCTGGAGCAGCTCCTGGTGTCCCTGCAGTGGGGTAGACCGCAGACGTACTACCCCAGTGCACAGCCCCTCAGCACAGGAGATCTGGCAGCAGCCAATCACAAGCTGGCAGACGCCATCAACTCCCACCTGCTGGGTAACACCAGCAGCGCGGTGAAGAGCAGCAGCGCTACGGCGGAGCAGCTCTGCAGCACTCCGGCCGAGAAGATGGCCGAGAAGGTACGAACTTCGTATCCGTGTACAAATCTTACCGCCAATTGTAACATTTGTCATCAACACCCAGAACTTCACAAATGTTTTGTCTGTTTTCTATCATAGGTGCTGAAGATTTTAGATCCTATTTCCTGTTCAGAAAACACAGCAGACGTTCCGCTCAGTGACCCCACCCCTTCAAACTGTCTCAGCATTAAGAAGAGCATCGGCAGGTTTCACCCAAACACCCGTTATGAGAACATTACTTTTAACTGCTGCGAGCGCTGCACTGGAGACATCCTGGTGCTGTAGGGGCGGAGGAGCAGCAACACGTCCCCATTTGGCACCAACGCAGCATCACAGCTTCTTACGAAGGACTGAGATCTGAAGAGGAGTGTACTCTGGGGGATAATGCTGTTGTCAACTTCTACTTCTTCACTCCACACCAAAAGTTAGCTTCTCCAGCAGACATTTCTTTTGTATCAGCTACCCATGTTAGTGCATTGCATCTCTGGTTTTTGGATTTCCACAATTGGAGATGTTTTTAAACTTGATCAACCTGCTGTTCATTTTGCTCGCTTTAACCTAAAAAAAGTTTGTTCAGGGATCATGATGAAAACAATGCATATTAGAGCCATTGCAGTCTGGTTTAAACTATGAAAAAAATGTATTTATTGTTAGGTCAAGATGAGTCAGTATTATGTGGTGAACAGACAGGGTCTGCTTATTCAAACTTGAATATAAGGCTTGTGTATAAATTATTTACATAATTCTACGGTATAATAAGTCCATGTGCAAACAATAGAGCAAACGGGCTGTATTGATATGTTTGAGTCAGAGTTTTGACCGGACAGTTAACAGACATTGAGCTAAGTGTACAGTCACACATGCTCTGTACCTGTATAAGCGATGATGCCTCTATACTGCAGGGCTGTCCTAATTCTCAGTATGATGGTGCTATTGTATTGATTTAATATATTTTGTACAATGCATGCTGCAAAGGCGTTGAATATTGTGGGAGTGGTTGACGGTACTACAATAGATTATTATTGTACAAACTTACCTTGCGTTAAAATAATGTAAAGCAACATTTAAAAAAAATCCAATAACATTTGAAATTTTATTTTCATTCCTATTGGATTTTTTTTTTTTGCCTTAGATTACACTACTATGAAATGACAATTAATGTATTAAAACTTTATAAAACCAAGGTGTATAATATTTTAGTTTACCACATCTTTTCAGTAAAGTTTACATTAACGGTGACCGTGTTACAGTAAAAGCACACCATCAATATTTATACATTTTTTTTCATCCATGTCAAACCAAAATAAAGACCAAATCAGTTTCTTTAAATGTCTTGTTCTTATTTTGTTTATAACCCTGCATTGGAACTGAAAGACAGAAGCAGTCCGTAAGCACCAGTGACTACAACTACAACACTTTATTCACAACTCATCTCAGTTTTTGACATTACCTCAGACAGCGCTTATAAACAGACATGTCCTTTTTTATCCCAAGTTACAGAATGTTGACTTCACTCATCACCCCACCACATCTTCCCTTTGCCAGGACCTTTTCTTCCCTCCATGTTGCTCTGAAATGATGTCCGTACTCTGGTTACCGCTGGTTTGTTTTCTCGGTCACTGGGCTGTGAAGCCAATCTGCCTCTACTACTGAACCCAGACTCTTTATGGGACCTGTAAAGACTTTGGCCCTGATTATTAAATGTCCTCTCACTATTTCTTTCTCCAGATCTTAATGACCTTTCCCCCTCCTGGCTAGCTCGGGGATTCGTGACTCCGCTGACCTTTTTGGTAATCTCCTTCTGTGTGTGTTGGTGGTGGAAGCCATCATACTTCCTCTTGGGCACAAATTTCAACGCCTCCTCCCATTTCCCCGTCTCCTTGAAAGTGAGCATGATGCGGATCATCTGGTCTAGAGTCAGATTTTTGGCTCCAATCTCCCAGTGAAGGAACTCATCCAGTGGCAAACGGGCTGTGGCCAGATTCAGACGCTTGGCATTGGCCATGGACAAGCCTGACTGGATGGACCTGTCCACTAGAGCGCCAATGATGTAGACCTTGGAGTGGTCATATTTGCGGAGGACATTGGGGGAATCTGCAGTGAGGTATACGAGCTGTTCACGGGGGAACAAATCCACATGCTGTTTGTCAGAGCAGGTGATGAGCAGGCGATCCCAGGCTTCTGCACCGTATCGTTTGAGCAGCTCGTTCTGGTAGGCCCCGTCTGCCTGCAGGTTGCAAAAGTGGAGGTGGTAAGGCTCAGCGGCACGCCGATTCCACCCTTCAACCTCCATCAGCTGGGACACCGTGTTCTCCAACTCCCGCCTGGCCATGTTGGACTCATAGCTCATGTCGAACACCAGAGGCTGATCGAACAGCATGGCCTGGGCGCTCCTCCAGGCCAGGAGCTTGTCCAGGGTGCGGCCCCAGAACTGGAGGAACAATGTGTTTTTAAGTTCAGGTTCTCTCTCTTGCTCTCCATCACTCTCTCGCCCTCTTCTCGCCTCCATTGAGGCTTCCCTCTCTGTCTTCCTCCGCTGCTGCTTCTCCTTACGGGCCCTTTTGTGGCCCTCCTTTATGGCCAGGTACTTCAGATACTTCTTCCTGGAGGACTTGGTGGTGAGCCCCGCCAGCGTCTGAACCTCTTCTTCAGTCATCTCTTGAGGTACGAGCTTTCCAGCTTGCCGCCACATTGCAACCAGATCCCGAGTGGCCTCCAGTGAAGAACTGGCCTTTACATCACCACCTGGATCTTTGTGGTTTTCATCTTCATCACTTGCTTCCTCTTCATCACTTGCTTCCTCTTCGTCGTTGACTGGTTGTTTCTCTTCTGAGGCCGCTTGGGCTCGCATTAGATATTTCCATTTGTCAAGATCTAGTGTATGCATTTCCTCAGATGTATCTCTTTCTGGCTGGAGGTCGTCGTTCCGCACTGGGATCCCAGTGTTGACGAGGCGAGCAGGGATGTGATGCCCGGCGCTGACTGGGAGAACGCTGACTTGTCTTGACTTGATGACTTGCCTCTTGGTAACACAGGATGCCACAAAATGACTGCATTTATAAAGTTCATAAAAACCCGGGTGAGTGAAGAGCCGTAACATCGCGATAAAATATATTAAACTGCAGCTTTATCACAAGTACTACAACGAGGAAGACTGTCACGATGACTTTAAGAGTTTAAACGGAACAAAAAGTATCGTCAATTCGCTTCTCTCCGTTGTGTACCGTCATGAAAATGTAGCATCAAAGTACCATCTGCATATTGTGACCTAAATTGTCCCAAAGTTGTTTTTACTTGTCACGGAAACGTGGTTGTCAAAAAGGTAGGAGAAAGAAGGTCACGTGTTAATACGGTGTCACACTGTAATGTGTCGTAGTGAAATGCTACTACATAGCGTGTATATATATGTATAGGGCATCACGCAGCTTGTCTGGTCTTAAATGTTTATCTCGCTGACCATAACACGATAATTCAACGAGTAAAATTTCACTGTAGCTTAAATTCTCTATGACGGGTCTATAATAACAATAATAACCATTTTTACACTCAGGTCAATTTGGTGTATTTTCCAGGCGGCTTTTTCCTCAGTGTCGTACAGCAATAATGACGTAATTTCCTCCTGTTAGCACAACAAGGGAAATCATTTTAGCCCCGAAAATGAGTTTGTTTTTGCCTAAATTAACTTGCAAAAAAGACATAGATGAGGTTATCAAATGCGTAGCAGAGAAAGTCGTAGTTTTGAGGTTTGGGAGAGACGAAGACTCGATTTGTCTTCACCTCGATGAGATTGTAAGCAAGATCATTTGCAGATAACTCATCAAACGCCTGGAAGTGTCACGACCAATAGTGCTCTTGCTAATGTGTCATTTCTGTTCGTTTTAGCTGTCAAAAACTGCACACGGCCTAAGCAACATGGCGTCCATCTACATTGTTGATGTGGATAAAGCTCCCGTCTACACAAGATACTTTGACATCAGTTACATCCCCTCCACTGTTTTCTTTTTCAACGGACAGCACATGAAAGTGGATTATGGGTGAGTGGACGGAGGTATCTGAGGTTGTAATTGGATGATAAGTCAAATTTTTCGTCGTCGTTATTTTCTATTCTCTATGTCAAAACGTATACAAAATAGCACTGAAACCATAGACTGTAAGTAGTATTAATTTTAACAGTCTATAACTGGAACTGACGATTTTCGTTAGCAAATAATATGCTGATTATGTTCTTAAAGTAGTATTGATCTACAAAATGTCAGAGAATGGAGACAAATGATCATAATTCGCAGAGCGTGTTGGCATCTCCAAATGTATTGTTTTGCCTAAACAATAGTTCAACATATTCAAATTTTATAAGCTGAAACCTTTTATTTTTTACATTTTTGCTGTGAATATGACTTAAATAATAAATCGACCATCATAGTAATACTTCAATTCCATTTCAATAGAGTCATTGTTACAGTTCTACAATTAATTATGTTAAAATTAAATTTAAAAAGTTAAATTAAAATGAATTATGTTTATAATGTTACAACTCAGAGCCAATGGTCCATACCCCAAAAGCTGCGTAGTTTAAGAAAAGCATTACCTATTTACATTTTAGAAGCTGGCTTTTGCATATTTACCATAGTTACCGAAGATTGTGCATATGGTCAGATTGACCCTATTTTCTCTCTCAGCTCCCCAGATCACACCAAGTTTGTCGGCAGCTTCAAGACCAAGCAAGATTTCATGGATCTGATTGAAGTCATATACAGAGGAGCCATGCGCGGCAAGATGATTGTCCAGAGTCCCATAGATCCTCAAAATATTCCCAAATTTGAGCTCCTCTACCATGGGATTTAAAATCAACTCTTCCACTTTGCGGCCTTATTTCCTATTGATTGGCATCAACCACGTCTGGTTGATTGACAAAAATAGCTTTAATTTCAAGCAACCATCTGAAGAAGGTTTGATATTAAAGTGTCTTGTGTTCATTTTCATATGGCAAATGACAAAGTACATTGGTCTTTATGCCTTTTCCTCTTGCTATGTTTAAAGGTTTTGTTCACGTGTCCTGCACACATTCCAGCCGGTTTCACTATCAACATTTCAATAAACCACACTAACGTGAAGTCACTGTGCGACACAATGGAAAGAAGACTGCAAGCCAGTAAACATGGATGTAAACAAAACAGGTTTCGAACTTTTAAGAAAAATGAAAGAAAATGCATTAAATATGTTTGTTAGACCTAAAAAAACACACACAGTTTGTCCTGGCAATGAACACAGACTGTAAACACAAACCTTTGTTTGTTTACAAGAAAACTCCAACGGGCACTTTTTTTGGAAATACATTTACTACCAATACCATAACTATACAAAGATGGACTATGCATCTACACTTCCTCCCCCAGTACATAAGTGAAGCCAAACTATTTCAGATACGCAGTAGGGATTGGGCGGTGAAGCCACGTCATCAACATTTCGCACGACCAAATGCAAGTCAATCATGACGTTTCACCCTGTTTTTATAGCATCAAATAACTAATAAAACCTAATTTTTCAGAAAAATAAACACTTGAACAAACAATGTCATAAGAGCTACCTAAAATGACAGAAACAATCTTTTAAGCCCATGTCCTATCCACTAACATGGAAAAGTGGAGATATTATGAGCAGCCATCAACCAGGTGGCGTTTGAGACGGTTGGCTTTCATTTTGGGAATCTGTCAAGCCCTTCGTCTTTATACACAGTCTTGTATTGACATTTTAGACTTAAACTTTTTTAAGAAAGGACAAGGAAACATAAGGAAATGGGCTTTGTTGAAGTTCCCAGAGTCAAATTTATTTATAGCAGGAAATTTTTATCAAAAGAAAATTATTTCATATTTCCAAAAAAACAACTTCTGTCTCATGTTTGATAAAGACAATGTGAGTTTTGTGAAGGTTCTGCAACTGTATACTGAATTAATTCTTTTGTAAAAAAGCAGTGTCATCTTGATGTTTCCCATGGAAAAGAGCTGGATATCATCGGTGATAGATAGATTAG
Organism: Etheostoma cragini; assembly: GCF_013103735.1. Classification (NCBI taxonomy): domain Eukaryota; kingdom Metazoa; phylum Chordata; class Actinopteri; order Perciformes; family Percidae; genus Etheostoma; species Etheostoma cragini. Next base: position 15,122,958 of record NC_048407.1, on the reverse strand, counting down.
ATAGATGTAAAATTAATGTTATGTACTGTATGCTCTTTTTTGTAATAAACTTTTACATTTTATCTTGTACCATTCATTACCCCCCCCCCCCCCCCCCCCCCCCCCCACACACACACACACACACACACACAAAACAGTGGCTTGAATAAGTTAACACACCCTTGCTAGAGTTGATTAAAAAGACAAATAAAAAAACATCTTTTGGAATTTGATCTTAATGCATTAATTCAAAACTTATTAAGAAAAACCTAATAAGAAAAAACAACCTTTAAGGGCACTAATTTTCTTTGTGAATGATCGATGATTGATGATATTGTAAATAAATAAATCTGCTTCCTTAAAATACATGGGGCATAAGTACACACATGCCTATGTTAAATTCCCATAGAAGTAGGCAGATCTTTATTTTTAAAGGCCAGCTATTTCATGAATCCAGGATACTATGCATCCTGATAAAGTTCCCCTGGCCGTTGGAATTAAAATAACACCACATCATCACCTACCCTTCACATAGAGATAGGCATGGGGAACTTTCCATAAGATCATCTCTCAATGCAAATCAAACCAGCTATTAAGCTAATTGAAATAACAACATGCCAATCTCTTTGTATGGTGAAGGGTATGTGATGATGGGGGGGTTATTTTTATTTCAAAGGTCAGGGAAACTTTATCAGGATGCATAGTCTCCTGATCCATGAAATAACTGGCCTTTAAAAGTACAAATGTGCCTGCTTCTATGGGAATTTAACATAGGTGTGTATAATTATGCCCCCTGTATTTTAAGGAAGAACATTTATTTTATTTACAATACATTATTAATTCACAAAGAACACTAAACATCTTAATATTATACTATATTATATAAATTATTATGTATTAACATCATACTATAATTTCCCATTTTGTTGGGATCAATAAATATCTATCTATCTATCTTGGGGGAGCTGCACCCAGCCAGGTTATGTGAACAGTTATGGACTAGTTCCAGAGGGTGGCAGCAATGCAACCAGAATGCAACATGGCTGATGCATGCTGCTCCAGCTGAGTGAAATAACACCCCCTCCTGACAGTTCCCTCTAACTTCAAGCTGGCCAAGAGGAAGGAGGTGGCACCAGCAGAGGGGGGAGCCTGCTGGGGAAGCCTGCCTCATGAGATCCTGCTCCACATCTTCCAGGACCTGCCTCTGCTAAGGCTTACACGTCTCTGGTACCCTGTAATCACGAGCAATCAGTCACTACACAGGAACCAGGACTTGTTCTGTTGTTGTTGAATGATGTTTCAACTCCCTCTCTACTTCCTTTTATACTCAAAGCATGTGAATGAAGCATGTGTGGAGGCAGAGTTTGTGTGATGCTTTACATCTGGCTGCTGTGTAGTGGACTCCCACAAATTTAACACATGCGTCGACCCAGTGACATTATTGCAACTAAATATAAAAGCATACAGGATTTTCAAAACATATGTGTTTATTATTCATCATTATAAAATGTAATCCTCACTTAATAGCTGTGTTGTGTTTTTTAAATACGATAACATGAAAACAGTGTGACAGTGTGAAAGTGATCATTCATGGTGAACATACAGAGAATTGTCACCTGAATCTTCAGCTCCCCTCGGCTTTAGGGGAGCTTTGTAGTAATAACCCACAACTTCCCTGTTTTGATTCACTGTCACCGGTTTCAGCAAGTTTTTTTTCAGACGCAGGAGAGAGCTGTTTCAGCTAAAAAGCTCTAAAAGCCCAGTGTGCATAACCTGCTCTTCACCAAACAGCAGGCAGACAGTTTTTTTACTGCCCTCAAGTGGCCCCAAGAACAAAGAAAATGACCAGAGAGGGATAAAAATACAATCATAAACTCATATCTGGTGTTTGTGGGCTGAAGGCCACGTGCCTCAGGGTAAATTAATGGTTTCTGGTCACATTTTGCCTCTAAGCATTCTGTCCTCAAAGTATTAAGTTGGGTATTAGCAGGTTAGTTTTGCAGCTGATGTTAGTGTTAGTATAGAGGTTAAAATAAACTTGAATTGTCTTTTGTTAAGTTAGTTTTGAGTAAGTAAAATATGCTCCTCAAAGGAATACTTCACCCTCAAAACGATCATGTGATTCCTTGAATTCCAGAAGAAAAAATAGTTTTTCTTGCATGCCTGCACGGTGAATGAAGAATCCAAAAACGGAGAACGGAATCTTATTTCTACTTTAATTCATCAAGAAACTGTTTTTGGATTCTTAGTTGACTGTAGAGGCATGCAAGTAAAAACAAAATGCTCTTCAAGAAGTCAAGGTAACACGTGGTGAGTGATTGATATACACATGATCATTCTGAGGGTGAAGTATTCCTTTTAAGCTTAACCAAAGAAAGAATATCTGTGCAAGAACCAGATCCTTTGAATCAGATTTCTATTTTTATTGGGTCGCTATATGTGTGTCGGGGCTGGAACCATGGTTTTATTTTTGTTTTTCTAAAAACCTTTGTTTGGGGCATTTGGGCCTTTAATTAATAGGACAGCTGTAGACAGGAAATGGGGGAGAGAGAGGGGAAAGACATGAACCCTGGGCCGCTTCAGAAAGGTCTGAGCCTTGGTACACGCTTTACCTGGTGAGCTACCGGGGCGCCCCAGGAAACATGCTTTTCACATGCCATAACTGTGGTGCTGCTTTGAGTTTCAGCTCAGCACACCCAGAACTCATCAAAAAGATAATCAAAAGGCACTCTACCACCAGCTTCAAGGTGACAGATGGTGACGAGGAGAGAAGTGGGTCTAATGAAGGATGCATTAAGTTTGTGGTGAGGGACCATTTGGTATTTATGGAATGGGCCACTGGAGGAAAATAGGTGAGGGTCATGTCTTTTTATTCTTTGTTGAAGACAGGGTCAATCTAACTATTTTTTAATTTAGGTGGAAGGGTCACCCAACTTTTATTTTCATGAAAACAGCTACATTTCAAAGTGGCTTGTTTGTTGCATATTTTTCCATGTAGCTCCATGTAGCTCTCTCAGTCTTGCCCCCCAATCACTAGCAGATTAGACCCTCCCTGTGTAGTCAGCCAGACAGTTTGAGCTGTAGCTTTGTAGAGACTGTGGGATTTCCCAAACTGAATAATTTCCATATAAACACAACACTTCTTTGCTAGTGCTAAAATATCCAATGACTGAGGAAGCCTAGTGACCACTCCAAAGCAATGTTATTATTATCTATAGTGCTTTGTTAAATGGTCTCAATGTTTTAATGTTTTATTTGATGTAAATACTAGCTTACTAGAAGAGTAACTTATTATTTGAAGTAATGCAGTAATGCAGGAAGTGTGCATTTAGTTTATTTTGTTTCCACAACAATGTTAGTGAGTAAATCTACTGAAATGGCCTCCACAACAGTAGAGTGTGATGTGTAAGATGAGAAGGCAGAGGTTAAGTCATGTATGTTATATTATTAATAAAACAAGGGGTATCTGTACATCTTTGCCAAGTGCAAACCAGAAGACAAGACATTAAATGCTGGGGAGGGTCATGCTTTTTTTTCTAAAACATTTTGGAGGGTCATAGAAACATGTATTAGTGGCAAAGGGAGGATGAAGTCTTTTTTGTCTATAGATCCCAAAACTCCTGGTGGCCCCTTAAATAAAAAATGAACAGTCCATTAATGAGGTAATTCAGCAGACTTGAAGATATATATATATTATATATTGTTTCTATTACTTTTTTTGTTGCAATAGAGAAAGAATATTAGTTGGAAGATGTCTTAAGAGGACTCATCAAGGCTGTTGTCTGTGGACACCCTTGGACTGTACAATGAAAGAGACCTGCAAACTGGTCAGTTAAAATGGATACTTCTTTTACAGGGTGGATAGTCATCCTTTTTGTGTATTTTATATGTAAATGTTAATTGAAAAATCTTCCCATTAATGTTTTTCAGTTGTTACCCTTTAACAGCAACCCATCATGTCTTAATTTTCTGAAGGTCTGCAAGACCTTACAATGAACTGTGTCCTATACTGAATTACAGTACATTGTGTTGTATAACATCATACCATGTGCTTGTTATAAACTGCATTTCTATTCAGTGCTTATAGATGGTTATTGTTATGGTCATGCCGAGGAAGGACTGCAGTATTTCATAGAGTGTAGGCCTCCAGTGACACTGTGTTTTCTTATAGCTATACTGAGAAGATTTATTGGAAGGTAACATTTTTCTTTTTTCACATCAACATTTTCCAAAGTTTCAATATTTGAATTTTGAGCATCTGAGTTTTGAATATGTATTCCATGTCTGAACTATAAAAAAAACTGTAAATTTAATTTGCTTTTAGTGTTTTTTATTTATTATTGTAGCTTTTGTTGCACAGTTTTCAAGACTGTACAGGGCTGAAGAGAGCTGAATTTGATCTTTGTTCTTTGATCTCTCTAAGATGCTCCACAAAGTTTAGTATTTTTTAGCAATTAGTAAAACAGTGACAAACTATTTTGGGAGTGAAATGTATTGTTTTCTTTAGATTCTTTATTTATAATACATAACACTTTTATATAGCCACTTATAACTCTTGTGCGCCTCTTGCAGGGAAACCTAAGATACAGTGGATACTCCCCAAGTGGGTCGCTTGAACGGCACGCCACTGCTGGTAGGGGACGACACGGCTAAGACGAGTCTGTTCTGCTTACCACTGAAAACTTTGGCAACAGCTAAAGGAATTAGCAAACTAGCCCACCAATTAAATTAATAGTTTTTAAAGCTGTCGTGATTGGGTGTGATGCTTGGGGTGGCTGGAATGACGGGCAGGTAAGATTATTAGCAAACATTAACAACCGCTAATTTCAGCCAGCAAGCCAAAGCTAACGTCACGAACGCTTGCCAACGTAGCTAACCATTTGGGGTAAAGTTAGCTAGCTAACTGTTTAGCTACAATAGATGCAGCATTTTGAAGGCACCAGCAAAATATTTAATATCAATTCATATATTGTTCCAGTTTAATGTTGGTTCACTTTTGATATCGTTATAGCTGGTTAACTAACGATATGCGAAATAATGGTAACGAAATCGTTGTTCGGGTCTTTCCCACACTGGAGCAAACTCTAAGATTAGCATGCTAACGTTAGTTAGCTAGCTAGCTGTTAATGCAGTTAATGGTTTTGAATTCTCAACACAATAAGAGTTATTAGTACTTGCACTCTAACGTTAATCATAAAGGTTATAAGCATTTAGCTAACTAACGCTAGCTAACCTAGGTGTGACTGTGATTGATTTGAAGTTACTAAAAGACAGCAGCTAGCGTAAACGTTAAGAATGCATGGGGAAATGTTAAACATTAATTCACTTTACGTTTGCTTGGCCTCGGCAAACACTACTGTTTTAGTTTTCAACTTCATTTTTATTAAACCACCGTGCGTGCGTTTGTGCGCGCGCGAGCGTGCGTCAGGTTTGAGTATCTCTATTCCAGTACCAAATTAGGCGATGGCTGTGCGGTGTTAGTGAGTTCCACAACTGACTCATATATTCTTTCCCACTCCACATGGTGACAGCTGCTGAAACAAGTAGTTAATGGAGAAGTTATGTGGAAAATGATAAACACTGGTGCAGCCCTGCATCATTTCACACTGACTCTGGGGAAGTAATGTATTTTCTTGTCTCATGCAACAGCATTGCTAATGCCCTGGCCAGTGCAGCCTGTGAGCGATGTAAGAGTGGCTTTGCTCCAACTGAGAAGATTGTCAACAGTAATGGAGAGCTGTACCATGAGCAGTGCTTTGTGTGTGCTCAGTGTTTTCAGCAGTTCCCAGATGGACTCTTCTATGAGGTAGTGCACTCAAATAATCACAGTTAAAACACATTAAAACAATGATGAGCCACACTCTATGCACTGCATGTGTGGTGATGTTACATTTTTATATAGAGAATGTTTCTCTCAAGTGAAGGAATCTCAATCTTCTTCTCTTCGCAGTTTGAAGGAAGAAAATATTGTGAACATGACTTCCAGATGCTCTTCGCCCCTTGCTGTCATCAGTGTGGTGAGTGTTATAGGGCCTCATTCGTTCTGTCCACATCTAGTATTTGTGGGTCATGATGTCATGATGTGTGGACCCCAAAAAGACTAGTGACCACATTGTGTTGTCCAACAGACCTTTCATAAACCGCTCCATGCTTAGCATGCACTGTATACTAAAGCAGCTAGCCGTCACCACATCTCCCCACACAATTTGGGAACCACTGCACTATGGTACATATGTGAATGTAAGCCTGACCTTCATATCTTGTTGGAGAGATCAGGTCCCCTATTCATACTTTTGTTTATAACTTCCCACTTGTATTAGGATCACCCAAGATGCATTTTAGTGCTTCTTAAGCTTATTTTAATACTGCTTGACTGTGTGAAAGGGGAGACGGTATGCTCTAATTAAATTAAATGGGCAATTAAAATGCATTCCACTTTAAAGTGTCACTTTGAGAACACTATAGAAAGCACCGTAGTGTGTTGTACTAACACCAGGACTCCATAATGGCATGCTCATTAGAAACTACTGTACAGTATCCAGCATCCAGTCCCAACAAATATTGGAAAAGTCAAACTTAGACTTGTCTCAAACTGAACTCTCACTTATGGGTTTCCCTTAGGGGAGTTCATCATTGGTCGTGTGATTAAGGCCATGAACAATAGTTGGCACCCTGACTGCTTCTGTTGTGACATTTGCCAGGCTGTACTTGCAGATGTGGGGTTTGTCAAAAATGCTGGCAGGTGAGTATCTCATCTTATTACAGTCTTAATATAACACTGTGACAGCCTGTAGAACAGGTGGTTACACACATGTCAATCTGCTAGCATCCTTACTTTTGTGTTTTAACAAATAATGGAACTTTGAGCAGCTGTGACAGAGTATGTCAAACATCATACACGTAGACTTTCTTGACACCCCTATATTTTGTTTTCTATTTTACTTCAGGCACCTGTGTCGACCATGCCATAACCGCGAGAAAGCTCGTGGCCTGGGCAAGTATATCTGCCAGAAGTGCCATGCCATCATTGAGGAGCAGCCACTGATTTTTAAGAATGACCCATATCACCCAGACCACTTCAACTGCAGCAACTGTGGGTCAGTCTTCCCACTCTGCCCCACTGTTTAGTACAGAAAACCCTCTTCAGAATATATATTTCAAGACCACATGAAAAAATCTTTGTGTTGTTCAATGTTTCTCTGTCTGCAGGAAAGAATTGACAGTTGAAGCCAGGGAACTCAAGGGAGAGCTCTTCTGTTTGCCCTGCCACGACAAGATGGGTGTACCAATCTGTGGCGCCTGTAGGAGACCTATTGAGGGGCGTGTTGTCAATGCCATGGGCAAGCAGTGGCATGTGGAGGTTTGTCAACAAGAATGAGATTCTAATACACTGGATACAATGTTACATTCCTGTATTTGGTACTTGTTTGGAAAGAAGTAAGGACAGGCAAGTGTAACTGATTTAGACATTATCTCTCAATTGCGTGGCCAACTTGATGTGTCCAAATTCCCAGAGAGAGGTACATCAAGGGGTGAATTAAATAATTAGGAAATAGTAACAAAATCATGTGCCATTGATTCAGGCAAATCCTAAATTGAATATAACAGCTGTTTATGTAAAAATGTTCTGCACATTGTAAGTGGGACTAAAAGGAGTAGGCTTCAGAAAGACCACTGACAGGTTAATAATAGTGAACAAATGTCATGCTGATGAACTTTAATGGACGATTTATGCCTTTTAACAAAAGCAGAATAAAAGTCTCTAGAATAAGTTTCACATTTAGTAACCTTTAATTATGCATATGAATTCATTAAATAAACCACTTTAGTACCAAAACACAGTTAATAAGCAACATTAAGGAAGTAGGATGGATGTGAGCACTTTTAAGTAAGAATATTTCTCCTAAAGCCGATCACACCAGATCAAGTTGTGAGTTTATCTGTATGGAGGCTGCCGAATATATATATATATATATATATATATATATATATATATATATATATATATATATATATATATATATATATATATATGGCGTCAAGCAAGTAGAACTTATTAAAAATAAATAAGAATAACCCTATGTGGGAATACTATAGAAATATTCCAGTGGTTTCTTTTTGGCACTAGTTGGCTAAATGTGATTTAAAAACACATTTAAGGACAATGACATGTCTCCAAAGGTCATGCTTGTAACTTTTAAAAACATATCTAAGTAAGTAAACATATTCATGTAATATTCATGCTGTGTTGGCACCTGCTGCTTTCGTCAGTTTCCCTTAGCAACATTTGTTTTTGTTTTCAGCATTTTGTGTGTGCCAAGTGTGAGAAGCCTTTCCTCGGTCATCGGCATTACGAGAGGAAGGGATTGGCTTACTGTGAGACTCATTATAACCAGGTAAGAAACAAAAGAGCCAAGTAAAATAATGGCTGTGGAGGACACGTTCTGTTAGCAGTGCTGCTGTAATAAAAACTGTGATGGAAGGTTGGTGAATGGCCAACCTAAAATGCAAAGGCAGAAACTCCAAAGTCCAGGAAACAAGCGGGCAAAGACATGGAGACAAGGAGACAAGACATGACAGAAAATCAGGCTACCAAAATAAGACAAGAAAGCAGACAACAATAATAAGACAAGACAAAAACACCAAAACCATAACAAAAACTCTGTTTCTCTGTTATTAAGCTCTTTGGCGATGTGTGCTATCACTGCAACCGAGTGATTGAAGGGGATGGTGAGTATTAATGTAATAAAGTACACATTCAGTACAGTGTTTTTTTACATAGAATGTCCTGAACACAACCGTCGAATATTCATAATGTCCTTTTTACCTTCTGTGAACCCGTCAGTGGTGTCTGCTCTCAACAAGGCTTGGTGTGTCAGCTGTTTCTCATGCTCCACCTGCCACACTAAACTCACTCTCAAGTAAGTGATGTTGTTCATTCATTTTCAGCATCTTTTACTAACTAATCATGTACAATACTAGCAGATGATTGTTGTTTTCCTCTCAGGACTCTGTAACACCCCTACTTAACCCCTCCTTTAGTGTCATTCTTAACACTTGTCTTTGTGTATTTCACTCTCCTGCTACTACTCTTCCCTCTTTGGCTCTTTTCCTCCTATTTCCCCTCTTACATGCTTCACTTCCCTTCTATGGTAACTCAGAGATAAGTTTGTTGAAATTGACCTGAAGCCGGTATGCAAGCACTGCTATGAGCACATGCCTGAGGAGCTGAAACGACGCTTGGCTCGGCGTGAGCGGGATGCCAAAGACCGCAAGAAAAAACCTGCTGTCTGTCTGTAGTGTTATTATTGTTACCAACTCACCACTCCATCCTGGTTGGTGCTGTTGCTACCTTCTGTTTCTGTGGTGTTACCTGTTTGACATTATGGCATGATGTCATTGTTTCTCATTCGTTTTGTAAAGTAAAACCAACACCCTGCAATTGTTTGGAGTTAATGGAACTTGTTCAAAACTGCTATAGTATACATTTATATCAAACAAGTTTGCCTCTACTGATGCTTATCAGAAGGGCTGCGACTAACAATTACTTTAATTATTGAACAATCTGTTCAATTAATGGGTTAGTTGTTTGGTCTATAACATGTCAGAAAATAGAAAAAAGTCCAAGTTGGCAACTTCAAATGTCTTGTTTTGTTCATTTGGTCTAAAGCCCGTGATATTGTGTGCATATTCTAGTCTAGATGGTTTCTCCCTGTGCTTGTGTTCTGGCTTATGCATGTGTTTTCTAAATAATCCCTTAATCTACTAATTGTTTGAGTTTGATTTATGAGAAACTTATACTTCCTCAAGCTTTATTGTTTGAGTGAGATAAGTAATTGCGGCCTTGCGCTAAACAACAAACCTGCATGATCATTTCAATGTTATCCAAGATAATTCCAGATCAGAAGATGAATGTTACCTCCTTAAAGTACGGCCCTAATGTTAGGATTATTTAAAGTGACCAGATTGTGACCTTATAACATTTGAACCTGCAGTGATGATGATAATATTTAGATAAAAAACAATGCATGTGCGGGGGAAATGTGAAAGGTTAATTTGGGCTACAGTCTAATAATTAGATATGATTTATTTCTATTGACATGGACTTTCTTCCTTTCGCAGGAACAAGTTTGTTGAGTTTGACATGAAGCCTGTTTGTAAAAAGTGTTATGAGAAGTTTCCTCTGGAGCTGAAGAAAAGGCTCAAGAAGCTAGCAGAGTCCTTGGGACGCAAGTAAACTTCTGGCCAAACAACCTGGAAGTGTTCCTACTGTGTGTGGGATGTAAAACATCCAGGACGAATGCAGAATAACAACATAAGGACCCAGCATCACACCATAACACCAAGATTAGTCATTTAAAGGGCATCCGGTTACAATTCTAACTGGATATCACTGTGTTGTTGACATAAAAGGGGTCTGTTTTACTTTTACTTTTTTTATTATTGTTTTTTAAACATTCCTAAATTGTCTAAATTAGTATTTTTCTGTAGAATAGATGTGTTGTCTCAGTTTATTATGACTTTACCTTGAGCATGATGCAAACGGCTATGTCTAAAATGTTCTTTACTTTGAAAAAAAAATGTTTTGACATTATATTGAATTACACGTGTGCCTTGAAAAAAAAAATATATATAACGCATATATATATATAATATATAGACGCATAGTTTATATATATATATATATATATATATATATATATATATATAAACTATGCGTCTTAAAATGCATATAATGGTTAGAATGTGACTTAGATGCAGTAATAATAGTTATGCCTTAATACATCCCAAAGCAAAACTCTACCTGCCTTATCACCTTTTGAGCTTTTATACCTCAGTTTGAATAATTACAAAGCATCCATCCACTGTATTCTTTAGGATATTGTAATTATGTCTCCTCTTGCTAACGTGAAAAAATACACGTATTATTAAAAAACGTAAAAATGAGCTATCACTGGGAGCAAGGCTTATATACAAACCATTAAGTGTTAATACATCCACTGGATATAATAAATTCTAGATGGTGATTAACTGGTGCCTCCTGTCATTTTCTACAAGCCTGACTTGATAAGTATTTCATTGAAAGAATTACTCCATGACTGTTGATTTGTCCAACTGGTCCCTTAATCGCAATGAGAGTTGGCAGAACATGAGATCAGAGGGTGCTCATGTGAGTAGAATAGTACAATATCCTTATTCAAAGTAAACTTCAGCATGTACTGTATGCTTTCAGTATGTATGGTAGGGAAATGTAATTGTGTGTACAGTAAATGCCTGCGGTTGGTTGGTCAGATATTTTTAGCCAAATTTAATGTTTGCATCTTTCTGAGGGAAATAGTTCAAAGGAATGAAGAATGAAATACACCGTAAACTGATTATTTAATATAAGCACACTTTGATGTGTGTGTGTGTGTGTGTTTGTGTGTGTGTGTGTGTGTGTGTATA
>NC_048407.1:15097477-15111440 GCF_013103735.1 Etheostoma cragini | reverse complement strand
TATATATATATATCTCAATCAGCACATTTCTTGGGTTGTTTGCAAACTGGCAAATGTATTTTGAATAAGTGAGTATTGCTACAAAACAAAATATATCTGCTTGGATGGGCATTTTTATTATGGGACCCTTGCATATGCATTTTATTTGTCAGACTTTACAGTTGTTTTGCATGTAATAGGGAATTACAGTTTACTGCAGCACATATACAGTATGCATAAGTGCTTATTTTTGTCAGGATCAAGTATTCCCAGAAAAGGAATTTTAATTGATGAAATACCAAAAATACCTTACATTCAGTTTCTGAAATAAATGTAATCTTACTACGTCTGCATAAAAGAAATTTCCACAACCCAAACGTTAATATTCTTTGACTTACTTAAAGAGTTATCGTACCAAACTTGCCAACTAGCATGCATTTATGATATATGGCACAGACACACACCTCATTATAAACATCCACTGATTCCAGGATAAAGCCACAGTACAAATGCTAAAATCAAGTTGCATTTTTTTATATGGATCCTCCTCTTAACCTTAAGCAAACTAAAGGCTGATGAAACACCATATGCTAATGTGCATGTCACACTTTAGTGTGATAGTGTGGCAAGGGAAGACAGATTGAAAATAGAGGCTTTTAACAGGTTAAGGTAATTATTTTCCAACAACAAACCAATGTAATCTGTAATGATATATTTTTCTATAACTTAAAATAATATTGTCAGTGTTGTCTTTAGATAACATGTTCCACAGCTTTCTGAAACCTGATCCTTTTCTGTTTGTCACAACAACAGTGTGTCTCATAATAGATCTTTTCACAGCAGGCGTTTTGACTTAGCAACAAAAGCACAGTTGTTATTGTTAGTGACATTAACAAAATATAAAATAAAACCGAGCCATCTTTTTAATTTATTTTATTTTTCTCCAAGTGTCACAGTGAAGCCATTACAGTGTGACAGTGAGCCAACATGCACGACAAAGGACCCTGAAACTGAGCGAGCTAATCATAAATGTGCTTTTCCTAGTGTGACACTTCATAACGTCTACTGTGAAAAAGACCTTTTCATTGTAGGTAAATGTGATCCATAGAAAACAAAAATGTGCACAATAATTATTATTATTATTGTTAAAGGACATGTGTGTTTAACTGCGCCTATCATTGTTAGGCTTGGTCCCTTTAAGTAAAAGTAACAGGTATTTGACATAGTTACAGAAGATATTTTTCTTGGCAGAATTTTTCACAAGCTCCTACAGCTAAACAAAGTAAATGTAATTACTTCATTTTTAAATAAACTCCCAAACTTGGTATTGTTACTGTAAAGATTGTTAATAAATGTTACAAATGCAGATCATAATTTTAGGGACATCACTGGAAATGGATTGGATTTAGCTGTTAGTCAGACTGGGATTAGACAAGTACTGATTAGATGCATGGAAGGGAACTGCAGACAGCTTGTTCTGAGGGTGAAAATGGGTCAGTGCCGTGTTCTTGTGTTGTGGTCGGAGATGGGACGGTAAACCCAGGAAGTGGAGTCTGAAAGTTGCCCATTCACCAAAGGTCATATCTAGCAGGTTTTTAAGATCATCTGCATCCCCAAAGACCAGCGCCGCACCGTTGAGGTTTTGGCTTTTCACAGTATCAATGTACTTACGGGGGTATTCCATCCTCTCCAACTAGGAAAAATTAGATATTTTAACATTGTAAACACTGAGACATCATATGCTGTAAATAACTTCCTAATCCTCCCTGAAATAACTGAATTGATCTAAACATCCTTTTTTTTTTGCACATAAATAACACATTTTTTGTATAATAAATTTAATTTATATAGCCCTTTTTACAAACTCACAGCCGAAAAAACGTTCATTTCAATACTGCTTCGTAACAAAGGTATATTTAAATAAAGTAAATGGAAGATAATAGGTAAAGATTTAAATTAAAAAAATGAAACCCTATTTTTGATCTATTATACTAATACTATTTATGTTCAGTAAAGCAAGCAAGCAAGCATTTTTCATCAAAACGCATTCAATGCATTCATATCTTCAATACACAATATATACCCTTCTATACAGTAATTTACATTGTCAGTGGCGGCGTCTGCAATTACCAGGCTTGATTAAAATGGACTACATATGCTCAAGGGTCTGAAAGAAATGATGCGGCATGTAATTCAGTGTTACAATTTTTAATTGTATTACTTTATAACTTATTGGTAACAGCCTCACTGTTTAATGATCACTCACCAAACTCTGCAGCTGTTTTAAGGTAATGTTAACTTACCGAACATTTTCTACATCTGTTGCTTCACATAAAAAAATAAAAAACATTGAACTGGTGACACAGAGGGTAAGCAGTTACAGGAAATGCAATGTTTTTGTCACAAAGGTTAGCACTGATAGTGATCTTTTGTTGAATGTCACCAGAAAGAGCAGCCAGTGTGCCGTAGCCATCTGGCTGCACACCTCCAAATCCTCACGCCTTGGGGAAAATCAGATTGGGGTTGCTCATTTCTTGATAGAAAAAGAAAAGTTGTTGCCTACCATATTCATCAAAATACCATGAATTTGATTGGCTGCATTTTAAACAGATACAGCAGTTGTTAAAAACCAGCTGTTGTATTTCTGATAAAGGAGCTGCTCAAGAAGGGTTACACTGCACTGCACTAGTCTGATATCACCACAGGTGTTACAAAACCAACCAGGACTGCAATTTTTAAGTGCCCATATTACAAAAAAATCCCTTTTTCTAGGATTTGGGAGTGCTTCCACACACATACAAAGTTGTAAACAGAACTACCCGTGCTGTTTTGAGTGAGATACGGGTTTCTGAATGTCCTCTGCCATCAGTCTCAGGGTCAGCTGTTCAAAATCTCAATGGCTTTCTACACTAACCGAGATGAAGCGGTTAACCGTAATTCATGCCAGCGCTAGCATGCTAGCGCATTCTCAATAGCAAAACACTACTACAACACCGTGATCTACAAAAGAACTACTTCCATGTCCCTGTTCTGCAGGTATTCCGCAAGTGTGCCCTCGTTTAGAAGAAGTCTCCCAGCTAATCCTGCCTTGTCCTGACCAAAGTTGGAAAAACAGTAACTAGCTGATGTTATCAATACCTAGCTACTGCGCATGTGCGACTCCCAACAAAGATAGTATAGAAGAGAAATGTCTCACTCTGTAGCTACATCAGAGACCTAAACACACTGGGTGAAAACAGGATCTGCAGCAATGTATAGTACAAGAGAAATATGGTGTTTTTTGAAAATGAAACCATGTAAACCTATTCCGGTACAACCTCAAAATGAAATTAGGAAAACAGGAAAATGAGCATAATATGGGCGCTTTAAAGATTATAACTTCAAAGAAGTGTCTTACCTCTTCACATACATCCTCTTTCTTCATTTTGATGATAGTTGTGATTGGCAGAGGAGCTAGGTTCCTCATCCAACCAGAATCCTTGAGCCTAGATGTCCCTCTGATGTGAGCCAGCTCCTTCCTGATTGAATGATCAAGGTTCACCGTCACCTCTTCAAATGTCTTCAAGTCCTTCACAGTGAATTGGAAATCTACCGTGAGGAATTTTTCAAACATCTCAGGATCTCCATCCTGCTCGAGGAGGTCTTCAATCTGTGCGCTCATCACATACAGCTCTGCCCTGGACTCGTTGAACACTGTCCACAAGGTCTTAGAATCATCAGTGTTTGCCGAATTGTTGCGATCAATATCTGCCCTCTGCTGAGCGTCTTCCACACACTGGAGGATCCAGCTGAGGCGGCAAGGCCACTGATTGGCCAAGACCACCCATGCGCCGATGTATTCTGGTTGTGGAAACTCTTTCTTTAAAGTCTTCATGATTATCACAGTCACCCGAATGGAGTTGATCGCCCTCCTCATAGACATGGCATCCTCAAACATGTACTTGTTTAGATTCCTTTCATTACTGCTCAAGATGCTCTGGACCAACATTTCTACTTCCTCCTCTTTTTCTTCCAGGTCTGTTGCAGTTTTATCTATCAGTGGATATGAGTCTTTTGTTTCAAATGCAATCTCCAGTGAAAACAAGTCTGAGGAAGATGTCTTTTCGAGACCCCCAGTTCTACGTCTATTTTTGCTCATGCTTATGTCCTCAGGGTTTTTGGAATTACTATTGAGGCTGTGAAATAAACTGCGTTTTGAATCGTCGCACAGCGGTGGAACCGTGAAGGCCAGAGTCACGATGCGGTTCAACAGTGCATAAGCTCTGTCCTCTTTGCTAAAGCAGCCATCTGCAAAGTTCACTTTCTCCACAAGAACATCTGGGTTGACAGCCAGAATAGAAATATATGGACATTCCTCATCTGAAAGCAGAATGTTGATGGCATCCAGAACTGTGACAATTTTTTGGGGAGAGCAACGGTCCAGATTGGTGATCTGCAGTACCACCCGGATCCTCCTCCTCTCAAACACCTCCATAAACTGGATGAATCGAGACAGAAACCACATTTCCTTCCTCACTTCGTTCATGAAGCCCAGATGGCTGCTGACCCGCTCGTTGTCCATCCCCTTCTTTATGTTCTTATCCTGGTTGAAGATAAGGTTCTTAACAATCAGAAACACAAACCTCAATGCGCTTGCTGTGGGGACTCCAAAGGCAGCGATAACCAGGCCATCCAGCACATCCACATGGCTGATTGTTGCATTCACCGCCCCGCCTGGTTTCACCTCAGGCTTGGGAAGGCCAACAGTCAACACCAATATCAGGATGATGATTGGTACCACAATAATGGACAGGACAAGAAACCACAGAGGGCAGCAGCAAACCTTTTTGGATCTCCAATGGTTAGGACCATTCTCCACTGTCTGAATTAATAAACAAACAAAAACAAAAACACAGCAAATGGGAAGCCGTTCAGAACAGTTAGGCAAGGTGAGATGCCAATGTTGCCTAGAGATTGCATTGTTGGTTGTTCCTCCATTTTGTTTAAGACTGAAATATCAATAAAAACCTTAAGATAAATTGCCATGACATGCATTCAAACTAGTGATGGCCAAATGAAGCTTTGTAAACCATTGTCTTTTAGCCCACTAGATGGCGCTCTTGGTTTAAAAGATAGAATTCTTACATTCTCAACCAATTGTTGAACAGAGAGCGCCATCTAGTTGGCTCAGAAAATAAAGACAACGGTTCAAAAAGCTTCATTTGGCCATCACTAGCCCAGACTGTGATTTCTAATAACTTTGGTGATCCCATGACTTTTCTTCTAGCGCCATCGTCAGGTCAAAATTTCACTTTTTACAACAGCCTATATATCTTTAGGGGTGAACATAACAAATGACATTTACTCTTGTAACTGTAAAAAAAAGTAAAAACAAAGGTCACATAAATAAGTCCGGATAAACCATGTGAGAATGGAGGATTACCATTGTTGAAGGTCGGCACATATGTTAAAAAAAACATGAATTTATGAATTTCTGATTTAACGCCATTAATCCCACCACCCCGCTAAGACGCCAAGTGACCCAAATCAAACACACCCACAATATGGCGTGACCAGGTGCTTGCTAGGTGTAGCCAACGCTAAATGATGAAATGCACATGGTGGATCCTCCAGCTGGACTTCACTGTAACTTCACTGTATCTAAGTTAAAACAGCAGAGAGGCCTCAAAAACTGTTTTAACAATAATGTCTGTCACAGCGACCACATTAGCTTAGCTAAAATGTTTGAAAACAGACAGTCCAAAAGAGGCAGAGTGGACTGGTTTGGGACCGAGAGGCTGAGTGGACTGGTTTGGGACCGAGAAGCTGAGTGGACAGGTTTGGGACCGAGAGGCTGAGTGGACTGGTTTGGGACCGAGAGGCTGAGTGGACTGGTTTGGGACCGAGAGGCTGAGTGGACTGGTTTGGGACCGAGAGGCTGAGTGGACTGGTTTGGGACCGAGAGGCTGAGCAGATGTGGAGGACTCGCGTTCAGACCATAGACCCTTTATTTTAACTGTCTATGGTTCAGACAGGTGAGTAACACTCTTCCTACAGAGGTTTCAACGCAGCGTTGTGTGTCTGTGTGTTGTGAGAAAACTGTGCAGCTAGATCTCCTTTTGCTTTTACTAGTGTGATGTCCTCCCGGGTCAAAAATGGACAAAGATCTGAAAATTTGTTAAATTTTCAGACTTTTTTTTGTTTAGTTTTCACTTCCAGCACCTTACTACCACTAATTGTACAGTATAGGCTAATTTTTGGAATTCATGGTCAATAACCCTCATTTATATAGAATTATACCTAATATTTGATCAAAGATTCTGAATTATTTGACTAAGATCAGAGGAACGTGCAGATGACTTTCGTCAGGAAGGAAAGTGATCAATTGTATTTGCAAAGAGCGTTGTAAGGAATCCAATCCATTTTTTGTGTGGTAATTTGGTTAAAAAGAAACCCTTATTTCAGATATTAACATTTTTTAAAGCGGGCAAATTTGACCCGAGGACAACAGGAGGAGGACAGACACGTGTGTATGTGGCGGCAGCTGCTGTGGAGATAATTTATTGTTTATGCATGTCATGTTTGCCTGGGCGTTGTTTTGTTCTGCTGTTGGTTCTGTGTCTGTAAGGCTCTTTAATTTTTTGCTTTTTAATGTTTCTTGTTCCACCCGCTGAGGTGTAGTTTTTTTTTTGTCTAAGTTTTGTCCTCTGTTCCGGTTGTACAGTTGGTTAATAATCAGTTCTGTGTGCACACTGCACAGGCCTGTTAAAATGTATTGCAGTAACCTTTACTCGGCCCATTTTAGCTGAACTACTTTTTACCTATCTAAGTGGGCCTACATTGGTACACAAATCTTACTTAAACTTGAGAAAAATTCATGGATATTGTTCAGGATGTCCCCGTAGACAAAGTTGAACAGTTGTTCCTTTGACTTGGTTCCATCTAGCTGCAAGACATCAACATCTGTTGACTCCAAAAACCTCAAAAGTCTTTTTAAAGTTTCTATGCTTTTACTTGAGTAAAATATTGTGCAGATATTCTAATATAGCTTCTCTGCTAAGGTTTTGAGGTATTAGTCAATGGGACTTAAGATCTCATTTAGCACTCATGGCAATAACTGGGACCTTATGGTCATAAATTTCAATAGGTATAATTATCTTCCAAATGTAAAAACAGGGTCTAGATACAGTACTTTGATTCATGTCCATGTGCTAAACTAAGATGGTGAGGAGGCCTGCACAATTCAGGGAATAATATGAATCAAGATTTTTTTTAGTTTCGGATTGATATCACGATTCTCTGCCATGGTTTTCCATGACCATGACAAATCAAAACAAATTGGCAGTACCAAACATAGATTTTTTTGGCACCAATAGCACACTGCGCATCACCACACACCTGTAAACATAGAGGCTCCAATGAAGAGAAGGATCCCAAGTCCCAAGGCACTTGGGAATGTTTCTAAAATCTTTTTCATACATGTTTAAATGAGAATGTAAGTCATTAAAAAACTAAGATATTTAAAAATGAAATTGCTATTGGGTGAATCGAGATTGCGATTTACTAACGATTAATCATGCAGGCCTTATGGTGTGCATGATGATAATTTCTTTATAATTTATAATATAATATTATAATATCATTGTAAGCATGTTAGTTTGCATTTAATTGAAAGCACAGCTGCACCCAAGTACAGACAAAGAGTCTCTAGCATGGCTGTAGATTTTGCTTATTAACTTAGAAAAGTAAAAAAACGTTAGTTTCAGTTTAGTTTAAGCTAAAATACAAACCAACCATAACTGTCAGCTAAACAATCTATTACAGTATGATAAAGAACAACACGAGGGAATATGGATCCTGCATTAATAAGAGAGTAACAATAAATACTATTAATAAAAAATCAACAATAGTAATATTTATTAACACAGACTGGTAAAGGACAGTGAAAATGGAGCCTTTCTGTGCAGGAGGAGAGAAGAGCGTGCCACATACTGTATCATTACCTGCAAACAACTCACCTTTTTTTGGCTTATACATGATGACATGCAGCTTTCACAGAAAATCCCTTTGACCTGCGAAGAATGCGAAACAGCAGGGAAGTTGACGCAGGGAGTCGAGGTGTGTGTGTGTGTGTGTGTGTCTGGGTTTGCTTACTATAGTACTTTCAGTCCCCAGTGAGGGGAGCTCGAGCAACTTACACTTCAATGCTACACCCAGTTCAACTTGAGGATTTGGTGTGTGGCTGTTTGTTAATGTAATAAACACTTCTACAGCTAAATGGAATGCTGCAGATGTGGAATGAATGTCCTTCAGATTGCTTACATGTCAAAAATAGAATTTCACAACCCCCGGTTTATTATTATTTTTCTTACAGAGATTTGATTGACAGGCATTTAAGTGAATTGTTTTAAGATGATATCCTGGCTTTCTTTGTGAGAATGCATTGACTATGCACTCTCCCAGAGTGCCGGCTGTTCTTTTTTATGTGCGCGACATGTCAACAGTTATGCTGTGTCAATGATTACCTTAAATTACCTAGTCTCTTTCGGTACTAGCAACATACTTTTTTTGTGTTCTTGCCAGCACATGATTAATGGACTCATAGACAGACCGACGTATAAGAAAACTTAGTTCCAGACAGACTTTTAACACTTAAGAAAGTTTGTTTAACTTTGATGGTACAACCTTTTGAACCAGTTTGAACAAAATAATGCTAAATAGCATAAAGCTGTAATTATGCTGTTAGAACTCATAAGATAATGACGGATTTAGAACTGTGTAACTGATAAAACTTACCTGGTTAAGTTCCAAAAGCCAGTCCTGATCTTTACTGTAACTTATCTTTGAATCACAACTTTTAACGTATCCAAAAAACAGAGAGGACCATGCAGCTAGGGTGAGGTGAACCTTCTACCCTCAAGACGTCAGTGCCATAAAAGGTAGCAACACTGATAAAAGAGGGATAAAAAGGCACCTGATAACTCCATGCTATGTCTGTAGGATAGACATTTTCCAGGAAGTGAGGTCACATACAAATTAAATTATGTCTTGAGTGATGGAGCTGTAAATTTCTTCCATTCTTCATTTCCAATCTATTACACCATAATACTCCTGCTGCTCTCAATTGTCTCTCTATTCATAGAATCTGAATGAAGTTGGTAGATCCTTAAAGAATTAAGAGCTAGAAAAATCCCCATTCTTGCAATAGATGTTGGCATTCACTGTCCAACTTTTTCGGTCCATGGAAAAATGGAACAGATGAGTGATTGTTAATACTGGAGCCTTGGGTCTGCGTGATCTGTTTCATGAACTGAATTTTGGGTTTTTCTAGTTTGGCTGGATTGTTCTTCCTGGCCTGAACTGACATGCATAGCAGTTTAAGATGCCAAAGCTTTTTTTGCCCAGAGCAGGATTTGTTATGACATAACGGATTAGTCAAGCTTTGACAAACAAGCTAGAAGCCTAATTTCCCTTGGCATATTACACTTGCATATACATGTAATTTTTTCATGTGATTCATGGTTGAAATTGAAAAATGTAGTTTGTCTTTTAAGCCATCTTGATAGGATAAGACCAAAAGTACATACTGGTGTAAACTTACAGTATGTGTATAATATATATAATAATAATGTATACTTTATTAATACCACAAGGGGAAATTACAATGTTTTCATTCTGTTATTACACTCAGGCCTGAACTACACACACGCTCAGTACCTTTACATGCACTAATGGAGAGATGTCAGAGTGAAAGGCGCCCCGAGCAGTTGGGGGTTTGGTGCCTTGCTCAAGAGCACCTTGGCAGTGCCCAGGAGGTGAACTGGCACCTCTCCAGCTACCGGTCCAACACCATACTTTGCTACTGCCAAACCCAACTATACTAACAGAGCTCCGTTTGCACAGTGACGCACAGGAACATAATGAAGTGTTATATTATAAGTAAGAAGGTGTGGTCTTGTCCAACAAGTGTTTCACTACTGCAGCAGTATGTTTGGGGTCATACAGTAAGTGAACTTGAGCTGGGTATGTGCATGACACAATGAATAACATAATTACTGTAACTAACTATACTGTATGCAAACATACACACCACAATCACTTTGATGTCACTACTGCAGTGCATACAACCTCATGGACAAGCATCAGAGAGAAAAATACTATATTTTTAGGCTATATTGTTGAAATGAAGTTTAATTAGGGTATGTCTGATTAAGATTTAAATACCTGAGGCCTTAGGGTGACTAACTACTAACTTCTTTAATTAACTTGATTGTCCTAGAGTGAGGGAGCGTGTGTGCATATGTGTACGTGAGAGAAAGAGGTTCTCAGTTATTGCTTGGCCAGAAGTCTTTTGCAAACCAATAGGGAATTAATTGGATTGTATCTCCCCTTCTATGAACCCTCACCACACCTTGCCCTTTCACCACATAAACCTTGCAGTAAAGTTAATGAATTCACCTTCATGATTAATCCAAGATAGGTATCTGTCAGATAAATTGTATTTCAGAATTGGGCAGACTTGGACTGTTTTTTTGCTCAGGGCAACGGGAAATTAAACTAATATTGTAAAATGTTAAGTTCAGGGGATGGCAATTGTTTTCTGTCAGGAGCTGGTTGAAAATGTGCACACTTAGGATCATTTTAATCACCTGTGATGCACTAGTAAGTCAAAAACTGTGAGATATGTATTTCTTTTTTTTTAAATTGTGTTTTAATCTAAAACGCCAACAGAGGGCGCTAAAGCATTGTGCATAAAATCAGGACAATGCCATTTCATCAACCGTCCTTAATCACACTTCTCTGCTCTATTTGGTATGTGGGAGCAGACCAAACAGTGAAGGAGGCATTTACTGAAAATAGGGAGCGGTCAAGAGCTTAAGATGTGCTAGAACTTCTCTTGGAAGGGCCGATGATCATTTAATGCAAATCAGTAACTGCAAAGCACACGCACACACTCTGTAATATCTATTTGCTTTTATTCATGAGCCATTGTTCCTAAGGGCAGACAAGCCTCAGTATACACGCACCCTGGCACCCGCTTGCCTGGCCTAATTGGCCTCAAGACCTTTTTTGGTGTGATCTATTGATCAGTCTCACTGCAGATGCTGCTAAGTCACAGGGAGAGGACAGAGAAATAGCCAAATATACTGAAAGTAAGCACCGCCAAATCTGGGCATGATGTCTTAAGTTTTGCTGTTCCCTCAGCAGAGCTGTGCAGTAAGCAAAGATGGTGACCCTGAGGAGCAGGGCTCCAGATCCTTGCCACAAGCTGATTCACACCCGCCGCTTGTCCTTTATTGTTACCAAGGGGATGATGGCACCAACAAATGGAGGTTTCTGAATGCTGTGACCCCCATAGAGCTGGTGTGTAGAGATGGTGTCTGCTTTAACAATCCCACCAGAGACAGCGAGATGAAAACTCCTCCACGTTTGCAAGATCCACTTTTTGTTTGATTCCTCTGCGGCAAATATTAGAAGAAGAAAAAAAAAAGCCAGCTGAGATTGCCACCGAAGAGCCCTTCTGGGGCAGGGGTGAGTGAAATGGTATGCATGCTGATCTTGTATCTATCAGCACAAACATCCTATACATGATTATTTTTGCCTGCACCTTCAACCTCCTTTCCATTCACATTTAGATCCAGATTACATAATCTCATTCTCATCTATTTCCATTTTGACTTGTCATCCTCTCCCATCTGAAGCAGTACTCAGCCATTTCAGTGTAAACAGTGTCTTTGCTTATCTGCGCCTTAATCCTCATCTCTTATTCTGTACAACTTTCACTCAAATCCCAGAAAAACTCATAGAAACATGCGTACGTTTATGAGGCCTGCCACACAATATGTCCTTCGCCACCTCAAGACAGGCAATACATTCTTCTTTATGGAGCGCACAAATTTCCAATTCTCTTCTGCGTATGAGAGCTACATTCCCATATGGTATTACATTTATGATGCATGACAAGGCTTACAATTCTCCATCTCCTCTGCAGCGCACTGAGTAACCAGAGCTGTCCAAAAGTCATGGCTGTGACAACGGGCATCATTATACGTTTTTCTTTCTGTGCGGCTGCCTCTCTGTATTCATCTCCACGCTTCTATGAAATCTGTCTTTATCCTGCCGTGTGAGAGTATACAGTAGCTACCAGGCGCACAATGACTCTTTTCTGGATGGTGATGTTGGAACAACTGCCCACAGTTGGACCTTTTCACCAAAGTGCAAACTTGCATGCATGTGTGCACACATTCACAACAACCCGCTGATCCTGTTTTATTGTCAATATCAGTCGGTTGACGGCTGTTCACAGGGGCTGGATTGTCAAGCTAAAGATGATGGCAGCTCTCGCAGAGATCGAATAGCTGAGGTTGAGACCCCTTGCAGGGTGTTATTAGGCTGTTATAAAATCTGATCGCTATCAGACCTTCATTGAAGCATGGGGGGGTGGAACTGTATAGCCAGATAAACTATACTGTACATATCTCCTATAGCTTCCTCCTCTTATCTTCCCTTCTACTTCCCTCTCTCACACAAAAACACACATTTTTCTTTGGTATTGGGCCAGCTGTGCCTGCTTTACAGTCAACACAATCTGCAGTCTCACTCCCCACGTGCATGAAGGAATTGCTTTATCAGTGAAGAATGGGCACTAATCTTGTTTGTTTTTATATTTCATGAACATACACCTCAAGGCACACAGCATGCACTGCATCGTGACATTACATGCTGTTAGGTGGTTGCTTCAAAGCTCCTTACAAGATACCTGAGTGCACACTGATCATTCTAGCATATCAGTGAGAGAACCTCTATAAAAACATTCAGCCATTAGTAAGTGAACCTTTGCACATGTAGTGTACATTATGCAGCAGGAGAGCATGACCATGTGCACGAGTCTTTGGTTTGAGTGATACACATATTTGTGTATTCAACAAGTCAACATGATGCAAAAAACCTCACTTACAAATTGAATTTTTTTGTGTATCCTGACTGAAACATCTCAACTATTGGATTCACTGCTATGCCATTCTGTAGACATTCATTGTGCCCAGAGGATGAATCCTAAAGACTTTGTTGATCCACAGACTTTTCATCTAGCACCTCCATGAGGTTGACATTTGTGGTTTTGAGTGAAACATCTCAACTAGTGAACCAATTGCCTTGACATTTGGTACAAAAGATCATGTCCCCTTCAGGATAAACTGTACTAACTTTGATCTCTTTAATGATCCCCTAACTTTTCCTATAGCACAATCATCCGATTAAAATGTTATTTTGGTCCTTTTGGTTTAAGACCAAATACTAACAACACTAATGACATTCTCATCAGCCTCAGTTGTATTATGTCCTGTGGTGGAATGTAATGAAGTACAAATACTTTGCCACTAAATACTTAAGTACATTTTTCACGTATCTGTACTTAAGTAGAAATAACAGTGCATACTTAGGACTTTCACTTCATTACATTTTGCAGCAATTATCTATACTTTCTACTCCCGTAACATTTCTTTAATGTTCCGTTATATTTTCTGATCCGTTTTTTCCCCTGCCGAAACGTCTCCCTGACGTCATGGACGGCACAAGCTGGCCGTGGGTGAGCAGCTCTGGGATGGCAGTGACGGCGATTCCCTTAGCTCTCCACGGCGTGGTGGAACTGCCGAACCCGCTGGCGGTCCCCTAACTGCTGCTGCTACGGCCGGAGATGAGAACTCAGCTGCTCTCAGGCTTTACGAATGGTTTACACAGCCTAGTTGTCACTTCCTGAATGTTTGTCTCAAAAAGCGACTCTGTAAAGGGAGGGTGGTTCATTACATGGAGGACACAGAGTTTAGTTTATGTGTGTGTGTGTGTGTGTGTGTGTGTGTGTGTGTGTGTATATATATATATATATATACACACACACACACACACACACACACATATATATATATATACACACACACACACACATACACTCACCGGCCACTTTATTAGGTACCCCATGCTAGTAACGGGTTGGACCCCCTTTTGC
>NC_048407.1:15094668-15097377 GCF_013103735.1 Etheostoma cragini | reverse complement strand
GTGAGTGTATATATATATATATATATATATATATATATATATATATATATACATATGTGTGTGTGTGTGTATGTTATGCAAGTACTTTTAATACATAAAGTACATTTAAAATCAGGTACTTTTACTTAAGTAGGGTTGTCATTGTGGTATTTCTACTTTTCCTAAAGTACTGAGATTCAGTACTTCCGCCACCACTGACTGTGTTTAGTGCTAACCTTAATAGGCCGTGAGATATGTTTGGATGGGCTAAAGTGTAAATGCAAAATCAATGTACACACAGCAACAACACAACTTTTTTTTTTTGCATTTGGCCACATTGCAATAAAACATTCACACCGATATCCATGTGTAATTAGTAACCGTAGTAACTTGATTGAAATTGAGCTGGGCCCTGTGGTTTGTTCTTGACAAAAACACACTTTGAAATAAAAGAATAAGTGCTGCCATTGTTATAGTCTCTGCAGAGCCTGTAATGTTTATAACAAAGAGTAACAATTTTGTATTAGCTTTAAAAAAAGGGTGTCAGGTTGGCAATTATATCTATTTAAATGGAAAGAAGCAGGGACGGACTGGGGCAAAAAAACAGCCCTGGACTATCTCTCAAATAGGCCCATCATCCGGTCGTTCACCCCGAGCCGTGCGCAACAGACACTAGCCAGGATGTCCTGATACTATGCCACAATACTGTAGCCTATCAGACAAGGTATTGACAGCAAGTAACCTCTCAAAACAATGATGAAAATTGGGGTTGTGTTTATTAATGAAGCCTCAGTTGTCAAATAAAAACAAAAAATGCAATTACATCTGCATTGAAAATACAATACAAATAATGAAATATCACTGGCGACAGAAACCCTAAATTACACAAACTTGTAACTATAAAACAGTACAGAGTATTACTGAAAACCCTTTCAGAGATAAAGTAGGCTACTTGCTGTACCTGAACATGGGGATTAGATATTGTAAGCCTATATCAAAACTACAATAAGATTTACTACAAACTATAATTTATAACTATTCAAATATAATGTAAGCAAATTTAATGTTGGGAGTAAAAGTTTCTTGAGAAAGGCACTATTCTCAGCAACTCTGTCTATTATGAGGTCATTGTCAAGTGACATGAGAATGTCTTTCTCCGTGGCCATTAACACGTTTCCAGGTGTTCTTGATAATTTCTGATTCTTAACCGATTTCTTAATTCTAAATGACTAGGCCCCATCTATTGTATCTGTGAAGGCTTCAAAAACAACCACCCGGTCTTTGCCAGTTCCACAATAGTAAGCGCAAATATGAAAGACAAGGAAAAACTGCACTCTGATGGAAATGTGCAAGCTAGGATTTTTTTGGTTAAACTTTTGGGTAAATTTATTGAAATATTTAGTCCCCTTCTCTATTTGTTAGCATATTTAGAGTGGTACCAATGCATGCCCGATATTTACCCGTTTAATTCAATAATATAGTCTTATTCACAGCAGCAAAAGTGAGCTCACTACAACCTTATATACAACCAAGGGAAATTGCTTTCTCGTAATGTTTTATACTAACCATAGTCTTGTCTAATTATGTTCCTAGGCCTATGGACTTGGTAAACCCAGCAATTTGATTTCGCCCTGCAGTAGACCTTCTCTTCTTCCTGTTTTTTTTTTAAACACATAGCATTTAAGTGATCATATTAGCGCCTCCTGCTGTTGGCTGTTAATTTCGCTTTATTAGATTTTTGTTGTGCCAATGACCCCTGGTTGGCCGTTCTGGATTTTTCCCGAAAGCCCAGATTGTCAGTCTGTCCTTGGAAAGAAGGAAATAATATGCTGGATGTAAAAATATGGATCTATCAAATAAAACGATCCAGGTGCTATACACATAAGGTGTAAATGAGACTTGTAGTAACATGTGGTAGTGGTACAGGTATGTGTGTTATGTGAGACACAGGTAACATCTTCTCATAAAAATGGAATCTGTCACACCTTCACTCATAAACATGCATATGGAGATTTTTCTGTTGCAGAGAGGTCAAGATATAATAATGTCTTCTTATTCTGTGCAACGGTTCTGTATGCTTTCTTTTCACTGTTGCATCTACTACAACATATTGAGATGTCAGATTTGTTTACATGGTTTACATGGTGCACGGATACAGCAGCTATTCAAACAACCAGGCTGGAGAAAGGCAATAGGTGGACATGGAAATTTTAGCGTGAATGTGAATCAGATTTGTGAGACAAAAATCATTTAAAGTGACTCTTAGAGCTCATTCTAAACCCCTTCTGTCATCTGTGAGAGAGAGCATGCTCTAATCCATTGTCACTGGGTGAATTAATTTGCATAATTCCACTATTGTGCTGTCCCAGATCTTTTTCCGTGTGCTCCTTCACATCTGAAAAGACGAAGAAAAAAAAAAATCACTCAAACCGTTGCTACTTGTTGCTTCGGAAACGGGGGTGAAAAAAAAAAAAAATGAAGAGAAGCATAGTAGGGCAGGAATGAGAAAACTGGCAGAGGAGAAAGGACTCAGTGGTGCAGAGGTGTTGAGATGAAAAAGGCGTGAGGGTGGAGCAGGAGGCAGAGAAATGGAGGACGGAGGAAGGTGAGACGGAAGACAGATTGAGAAGAGAGGAAACTACTGTTCAGTGAATGGAATACAGGGCAATTTTCTGTTACTTAAAAAGTCATTTATCTATGTCGACAGTCTATTAGTCATGTATTCGAGTG
>NC_048407.1:15040712-15094658 GCF_013103735.1 Etheostoma cragini | reverse complement strand
CACACATCTCACCCAGTGTGTACATGTACATGTGCGTCACTGTTTGCTTGTTGTGTGTATGATGAGGCTGTATTGCTTTTTCCTCCTGGGAGGGTGCATGAAGGGAAGAGAGGCAGTGCTAAATTGCACAGACCAGATCAATATGTAGTTAAAGGGTGGGGCTGCGCCTTTCAGAGTGAACACTGTTTAATATTGCATTAGCCATACACAGTGTTAAATGGATTATTCTAAAAATGGGATGCGGAGAGCTTACCTGTCGAAGAATAATATTCAGGACGATCACTCTGCTCAGTGACTACTGGGAGCAAAGAGGAGGTGGTGTGACGTGCCGATGTTACAGAATGACAAAGTCCACAGAGGCCATGTTAGCTGGATGGGTCAACAAAATGTCAGACTTTAACATGCAGCCAACGTTGGTTTAAATGACCACCGTCGTTCCCTTATCTTGACAAAGTACTTCATTTTACAATAACCTTGATCTTTCCCTAAACGTAACCTTAACCATTGCATTGTAAATTTACATTTATAAAACAAGCTTTATTAATGATTTGTAAAGGCTGTGGATGGCACTGACAAATAATGCATCATGTAACACTTGTCTGTCTTCTTCTTCACCTTTTGGATATTTTTTTTTTTTTTTTTTTGGCACTAGCTGCATGATAGAAACATCATCAACACACCCAAACGTTTGCTGTGAAGTCTCCGGGTGGGCTCAATCCAAACAACACAGACTTTGTAGGAAGCTGAACATTATTTGCTGGTTGAGAATGCTTGAGGCCAACTGCTTTTTCCCCCGCAATTGAATATTGACTTTCATATTTGAAGGTCTGTTCTTTACAGTACAAAAATAGATTTGAATTTAGAATATTAGTTGACAGCCCAATTGTAAAATACGTTGCCTAAATTCTATACATGTTTTAGTTCGCTGTTTGCAGATAGATACTTCCTGTTAAAGATTCCATCCTGTTGATGATTCCATCCTAACTCCTTAATCACTATATTAGCATTGAAAAGACACTATTGACTTTTATGGTCTTGTACAGGACTCAATTTGCTCAGGATTTGGTCTTGTCTTTGACTTGAAGTTGACTACAGCCATGGATACAGATAAAGACAAATATTTTAAAACCTGGAAAAGAATAAAACCAAACTATTTGCATGTCTAATGCCACAAGACATACGTGGAAAAAAGCTTTTTATTTTTATGTGGGTGAAGCAAATGGATTCAAATTTAGTTAGACTAGTCTGGAATACGTATCTCATGCCCTCAGCGGAGAGACTGTACACTGTTAACCGTGCTGGCATGGGATGAAACCCCTGCAGAGCCGTGACCTCTGTCTCCCGGCGGCCTGTCTCTCTCTCTCTGCTCTCCCACTGCCTTCATAAGCAAAACAGCATGTTCTACTACCGCCGTGATATATTAAACATAATCGGGTGTGCTAATGAGGTAATGATTAAGATAATTCATGCATTAATTAACAAATATTTCTCTGCCAACATACACCTCTAAAGACTCAAACCAACCAATATGATTATAACTGCAGACACAATATCATTAACAATACTCGTGTAATTTAAAACAATCTGCCAAGTACTGCCTTGATATTGTGTCGGAGATGTAGTTATTGACATTTTGAGGGCTTGGTTGGTGTTGTTTTATGCAATAGTTTGCATCAATTCTAAAGTTGTTACTGTTATCACCATCACTTTACAATCACTATGGTAACACCTAAAAGAATGATTCAAAAGCAATAACCATAGTTGAGTTAAATAGTTGAACTAACTGTGCAACATCTCACACCTTTGTGCTTTACATTGGTTATAACAGCTGTAGACTACTAGCGCACCTTATTGTCACATGTTCCTGATTCCTAACTATTACGTTGATAAGATAGTGATACATATTGCAAATAAAAGTTTAACTGTGAGAACGCGATGCCTTAAATGGACCATGACACGATCAGCTAGAGAACACATCACTTTATGGAGTTGTTGGCACCACAAAAACACTCAGTCCACTTGCAACTGGCGCTGCTAGTTGAATGTTTTTTATACTGCTCTGCTAATCAGAGAGAGTTTTGTGTAATGTTAGTCAGTCTGGGTTTCAGAATTCAGAGTTACTCACGCTGGTGCAATACCATCCCGTTCACACACAGCCAATTTTAAGCAAAACGCTTCACTGTAGAAGCCTGGCTGTGGTGTGGGAGAGTAGCGCTGCAACACTAGCAGGCTAATGTGGTCAAACCATAGTGGAGTACAGTAAAGATTTTAGCTGATAGCGATTCATTCAAATATACCTGGATTGATGCTGTCACTGATCTTTAGGATTTGCTTGGGACATCTCTAATGAACAATGTTTTTATATTAACTACGGATTTCAGGACTGCTTGTACATGAAAGCAGTCACTTTTAGTGACAAACCCACTGAGAATTATCCCCTCTAACTCTGCAATTCCCCTTTTACTTTACAGAGCATTTCAGCATATTTCATCTCCTTTGGTGGGTTTTACAGCTCGCAGCTCTACTGTTTTGATTCACTCTTAATCGCCGTCAACAATGTTGTTCCGGCAGCAGCAGGCGGTTGTTTTCAGAAAAGCTCTAAAGAAACACTGAATCCTACCTGCCCAGCACCAGACAGCTGACAGAAAAAGTTAGAAACTAGCTGGTTAACATAGTGGAGAATTGAGTTGCTAATTATTTAGATATTTCCCTGGAGTCGGTGAAGACCAAAACCAACCAAGGAGAGTACATATTTGATTGACGATACATAATACAGCAGGTGTAAAAATAAATAAATGTGTAATAAGATACATTTTTAATGAATTATTTTTTGGCATAGTTCACTTGTTTTGTGGAACAACTTAGACAGGCCTGTGTGATATGGTGTCTCAGAAGGTTTTTACTAATGTTTATTCATCCAGAAATATGACTGTGCATACTTCACATTCAAATACTAATCCTTGCAAGCTGTTGAATACAACGGCAGCCCTGAACTGTGGCCAGTTCTGGTACAAGATTTGGCTGCAGTGTAGCCTGGGGGAGACTGAGAGGCTAAACCAGAAAATCTATTTCTCATAATTATGAATGAAAATGAATGTCCATAATTTAGCAGAACTGGTAAAAGGTCGGAGAAAGTTCTACAGAGATGTTGATTGAAATTATAGATTAGTATTAGATTAGTTAAATTTGTTTTCAGTTGGGGCAGAAAACTCCATGGTTCAAAACTGTACCCATCAAAACATCAATTCAGCTGAACTGAATCTCCCTTCAAGCCGTAGCCATAATCACATTTATAATTTTTGAGATACTTACTATTCAAAGGTTTGCATTTGGAGTTTCCGCAGCAAACACCAGCCTTGCATATTTATTCATGTGAGCTCTGAGCCAAACGGAATGGACCATCCATCAACTTTCTTCTGCATTCCATTCTTCGCGCTGTTCAACACCTCCTCCCTCCACCAGATAGCGGAGCGTGTTTGCTGATGCGTGAACGCAGTAGCCACGACGGAGCCCCACAGAAAAACAAATGGCATCCCTGATCCCTAGTCAAAGCAGTTCATTGTTATTACTTCCACTGTTGCACTCAATGTTGTAACAACAGACAGGGGACTAGTCGTGATTGGTAGTTAAGACACATCCTGCTAAGAACACCTGCTGGTTGATAATTGTCACAATGCGGCAAAGGCATGCAATCAAGTGTTGTTACACGCTACGCACACACACACTATAATGGGCCAGTGTGTGTTTTCAATTCTCTTTGATGCTGTGGATACCCCCCACTGTTCGGCATATTACTCTGTTCACATCAAACAGGTTGTTCTGGGAAGAAAAAGGGACATGATGACAAAACTGTGGCTCACTATTCTGCTCATCCAGATGCCAGGCTTTTTGTTCAAATGAAAAAAATGTCCCTATACTTTTTTCTCTTCTCTCTTAGTCTCTTTTTCTCTCTCTGTTGTTCTGCCAGGGTTTCTTTTTTTTGTACTTTTTTCCCCCTCACATTATCAAATCGTTCCCTTTCCTCCTGCCTTTCTTTATTTTTTTTATTTATTTTTTTTTTAACTCTTGCATCTGTTTTCCTGTACCTCCTTCGCAAAAAACTGGCTTGGTATACGTTTTCACAACATCCTGTTTTTTTATCCAACTTTATTTTTCTCACAAAATGCCGTCTCCTACTATTTCTTTTTTCTTCTTCTTTGAAGTCATCTGGAGCTGGTCGCAGCATGCCACCCCATCATAGCTGGCCATCCAGACAGTCAGCGTGAGTCACAGTTCACAGATGATAATGACCCTGTCCAGCTGCTGTGTAACATGAGAACCTCTGGGCTCCTCCAACCTGCACTCCAGTGCGTGTGTGCCCATGCATGTCTATTTTAATGTATGTGTTAATGCATTTGTACAAACTCTTTATGTGCAGGATGAAGCAGGGGAAAAGAAACTCATTCCCCCTTGTGTTGATTTTTGTTATGTGTGCAAATGCATCCATGTGTGCACCGAATTCACTAACCTAAAGATTTGTGTGGCGGTGTCTCTGCATGAGCCCATTGGTATGGATAGCATGGCGTGATCTCGAGCGTGATCTGTACTCTCCACCTCCCAACCGCCCCCTCCCACCCCATAATACAACCGCTATCTCCAAAGCCCCTCTAACCTTTCTCCTGCACACCCATCTGTCAATCATGTCCATTGCAGCATAGCAACATAGGGACACTTGGTGCACTGTTAATTGAACCCTCACAGTTTACATTGGAATAAACCATCATCCCTTATCAGTTATTCCTGAGGTAACCCTTCTCAGAGTCATTATTAATCACGGCACACAGCTCGGAAAACCTCTTTTGGCTGATAAAACATTTGGAGAAATTAGGTTGGAGCTGTTTTGGAGTTACAGATGTATTTACAAAAAAATGACAAACGTTCTAGTTTAAATCTAAAATGTAAGGCTGTTTCATGAAATACAATTTAAATGTCTCCTTATTCTCCGATGATTCATTGGAATTAGTTTCCTTTTAAAGTGGTGTGAAAGACACATTAAAACACATTTTCCCATACTTGAAGGTCAGACCGATTTAAGGCCTAGTTGTAGGTGGCACATTTTGCGTCATAATACAAATTACATAACATAAATGTTTCTTAAGTGTTATACAGATGGTTACTGAGGAGCTCGATCAGTGTGCACTTCCAAGTCCAAGGAAGATGAGGAAAATGTATTTCTGTCTAGAGATCTCAGGATGTTTGGGGAATTAGGCTTTGGGTTAAAAGCTTGTTCCTCTAGTCATCATGTTTAACATGTCCTGCATCACTCGAAGGGGGCATCAGTATACTTCAAAATAAGTTCTTGTCAGAGCATCTAACACCATCTGAAACCCTTTTCCTAACACCTTTACTTTGGGGAATGGAGCAAGCTGAGCTTGACAATTTTTCCAACTTTCTCACACCAACAATCTCACAAGCACGCCCACTTAACCAACCTTCAAAGTGGCCATACAGACATTAACACTTTGCCCTCAGTAGTTTTCATATAAGTTGAACAACCTAGTTTGTTTCAAGAACACTCAACACACAGACTGAACACACAGAAAGAAAAAAAGTGTTTGGAAGCTCCTGAGCCCCAGTGGTGCTTTCTGTTAAATTACAATTGCGTAAAATATGTCATTAGAATCAATTCTGCTTGTTGGGTGTTTGATGTTTTCATGGTTCCTATTGAATCCACACAGTCCCATTTTCTTGGTGAAGCTTGTGCTTATCAAATTATTCCTTATCAAATTGAGTCTTTGCTTGATAGAGGATGTTTCCTCCTTCTCAAACTGGATCACTTCAGGGTGAGCCCACCCGGTCGGTTCTGCTGGAGAATTTCTCTTGACTGATCCACATTTAACAAAGAAAACTGATGTCAAAATGATATAGTTTGGATTTAAAGATAAGGAATATGACTTTAAAGCAGAGTGTTGCACAGTCTTGCATCATGCAAGGAACTGAAAACGAATGTAAAACACCAAATCATAAGGATCTGTTGGATTGTTCTGTGACAGGAGTGTTTCTTGGAACATCTCTGCCTCGCTCCATGTTCTCTAAACAAAATGACGGCACAACAGTGCAACGTCTGTGACAAAATGTCATGTCAGTATTTGTCTCCGGCTGCTTATCCGCTCCGCAGCGAGGAGGGACTTAAGTGTTTCCTGCTCTGTCCCTCTCTCAATCAATCCACTGAGAGAAGGTTAAGTTCTCTTCTCACAAGCCACCAGTTCCACCTTTGGGGGAGAGCGTTGGATAGAGATCAGACTGCAATCAATTGACTGTCTGTGTCATTACAGGATTAGCTCTACCTACAGCATGGTCACATACATCTGGAAGCCTGCCCAATAATGGGCAGGTAATAGAGCAAGTGACTGAATATCCCCTGGGGGAGATTAGTGCTGCATGTCCCACATTAAGTACAAGACGAGGGAGTAACAAGCGATGTGTAACAGACATAGGTTGCTTGGTCTGAATTTGTCACAGTCTTTAGATTATTTTCAATAAAGGATAAATCATGTCTTGTTGGATTACTTGCATACATGACAAGGTTGGAAAATAACTCTGTTAGGTGATGAAGAATACAAATCACAGTTATAAATATGTGTGTGTTAAACAATATGTGTTAATGTACATCAGAGTATAATGTCAGTCCAGTCCTACTACTTGTCGAATGAATTTTGGAGGCACTGTATGAATGAATATAGTGGTTTACATTATGTTATAATTTTTAGCCATGTTAGCAGCGTACCTCTGTAGGATGAATATGTTGGTTTACCACTTTGGTCCAGACTGAAAAATCTTAGGGTGCTGTCACAGCTACAGGCCAGTCAACTCGTGCGATTTGGTAGTGAAGTTGCAACATTGTTGCCCACCTCACTTTCTCCAGCACACCAAACACTGTATACAAATGACACACGATCGAAGCGGTCACTTGTGAAACTCACCAACACAATCTGGTCTCAGAAAAAAATGGAGCAACTATATGTGGTCTTGGGTTTTCTGGAAGAAGGTAAACAATGTGAGCAGCTGACGAGTGATGAAGAGGGCTGGGCCAAGAGAGAGAGAGAGAGAGAGAGAATTATGTGTTGTCCTTGTTACACAAATGGCTAGTGATGCATGGTCATAAGTAAAGTTGTGTGGTATCCACATTTTGATACCGTTAAGCCTCCTCCCTATTTTACCGCGGTATACGGTATTACCGTGACTAATTAAAAATGATGACACAAGGCTCAGGCGGCGTCACCAAACTGTTGGCTTGTGCCTCCACCGTTCAGAAACTGGATACCAAACACTAATACTGAAACACGTCTCCCTTCTCATTAGGTCGGAACCCAAAATGCTGCCAAACTGCAGAAGTCGTGTTCTTCTTAGAGACCAGGTAACTCGGTGCACGACTTGCCACTACACCCCCCCTGTCCTCCACACTGTCACGTGATGATTTCCACACTTAAGCATTTTTAGGAATTAAATAAATTATATTGATGATTTAAGCCTTATTAAATATTAAATCTGTATTACCGCCCAACCCTAGTTATAAGTTATGGATTTGAAAGTTAGCATCTATTAAATCAGATTGTATCCTCACCTAAAGGGTACCAAACTTTTCCTCGTTCCTAGAAGCGAACAGAGACACATCGGGCAAG
Organism: Etheostoma cragini; assembly: GCF_013103735.1. NCBI lineage: Eukaryota > Metazoa > Chordata > Actinopteri > Perciformes > Percidae > Etheostoma > Etheostoma cragini. Next base: position 15,086,997 of record NC_048407.1, on the reverse strand, counting down.
CTTTCACACCACCCCAAATGAATGTGACTATCTGGAAGAAACACTTCAGGGGTTGGTTTAAATGGACCAAAGAGCGAAGGTGTGAAAGCACCCTAAATTTTGTACAGACATTCATAGTCCCCGGAGGATGAGGCCTAATGACTTTGGTGCAGACTTTTCTTCTAGTGCCACCGTTAAATTGACATTTTGGATTTTAGTGACATTTTTTGACAAATATTTGCTGGATTGCTATTAAATTTGGTACAGAGATCCATGGTGCTCACAGGGTGAATGACTGAGAGACGGACTGACTTGTGATCTCATGATTCTGCAAGGTTGACGTTTGTGTCTTGACAACTTTTGAGTGAAAGTTGATACACACATTCATGTTCCTATTAGAATGAATAGTAATAACTTTGGTGAGCCTCTGACATTTTTCATCTAGCGCCATTATCAAGTCAAACACTTTGGTTGTTAAACTAAAAAAAAAAAACTTTGTATTTAGGGCTTATTAAGAAATGTTAGCACGTTAACAGGCCAAACTCTTCTGGTAAACATAGTAAAAAAATTACAACTGCTAAACATCTGCAAGTTAGCATGCTGATGGTAGCATTAGTTCAAAGCGTCACATTGCTAAAGTACAGCCTCACAGAGATGATTAGTCTAAGTCTTGTTGCCGTTCAATAATCCGTGATTGATTGAATTGCGACCTATCTTCTCCGCCAACTGGATAAATTAAGGTGTCTTGGTTGTAACAGTGAGCAAATGTCACACATGTCAGCATATGCTGCATATTTTTAAGAAATCGACTCATGCAAATGCGCTCTTTCAGTGACACATAGGCACGCATGCACATGGACACATGCAGACAGATGCACAACTTTCCAATACCTACTATGCCATGTTCAAGCTAGTCTTTACAGAATGGTGTTTGTCATACTCTATTTCTTGAACAGGCCTCATTCCTCTCAATAGTTCCTCATTATCCAGCCTGCTGGTGTTTGAGTTTGATTGATTGTTCATAAAACGTGCATGACCCTCATGAATTATTGTGAGAGAACATCCAATAAATTGTTTTAGATGGCTTATTACAACAGTGTTACTAGTCTGGCATATGAAATTTTTTGCAATCTTGTAAATTACAGAGGCGATTTGAAAATAACCCATTAAAGGCATCATGTTGACATTTCTCCACTCAGCAACATAACCATCTTCGTCAAAGCTATTTTCAATCACGGACAATTTTGTCATCAATCACATTCAATTAGGCCCTTTTTAAACAGACATATACAGAACCAGAGAAGATGAATATGGAAGAATCGGCAGGGTTGGGAGGGGAGATTTATGAATATTTTCAGGTTAACAGTGATTAATGTTATGAGGTTATAAAGACACAACTGTAGACTTAACTTTTAACCTGAGATGAAAAGTAACAAAGTATAAATACGTGGTGACTTTTTACTTTTACTCAATTTTTATCACAAATATTGGTACTTTCTACTCCTTACATTTTTAAAAAATGGCTCATTATTTTAGTTTTGTACAAGAGGTTGTCATGTCAGAGAGTAGCGCGTACACGCGCCTCACACCGCGAGCGGACGTTCACGCCACACGGAGAAGAAAATGTAAGAAAAGAAAAGAAAAAGACTAGCTGTTTGGAGGATAATCAGTTGAGGTTGTGTATGTGCGTCTTTGCAAATTAAGTTGTAGGCCTATCATTTATGTTGTCAGTTCATTTAAGCCTGTTGTTTGTCTAGTTTTTGCACATTTAAAGTAAGTTAGCTAATGATTTTGTTGTTTATGTTCTTCCCCTGTTAGCTAGGTTGCACGTTGCTTCAACAGAGAAAAGTTGTCTCTGTCCGTGTTTTAACAGACAAACCTGGGGCAAAGCTGGAAACCAGAATCAGCTTTAAATACAGTCCTAATCTATTGCTCAGTAACAAGTTTCAAATCATTTCACTGGAGTTACTGTTATTTATCATGTCATCAATACCATATTAAATTAAATTGGGTTGGAATGTACGTTGTACTTGACTTTGACAACTTGGCAGATGCGATGGCATTCTGCATTCATTTGCGGCAAATCTGTGCAGCTTGATGACGCTAAAATTAGCACATAGTAGAATGAATGGCAACATGATTAAAAAATTAAGAAACAGAGATTCCAGAGATTTGGTAGACAAGCAGCAAGACATTCTCGATCGTCCTCGGCCTTATGTGAGAGAGATGTTTGAGATAGTAGGCCTCCAGAATGACTCCTGACCAATGTGCTGCGTAACTCTAAAAGTATGGGGATCTTGTTAATTAATGTCTGTTTAGTAATTCATATTTTATCCTTTATTTTCTTTCCAGAAGCCATATTTGAGCACACACGTACAGTTAGGTTGTTTTAAATGTTAAGGGGAAGATTAAAAAAGAGAAACCCCATCCATCCATCTTCATCCCTCTTATCTGGTACCGGGTCGCGGGGATAGCAGCTACAGCGGGAAACTCCAAACTTTCCTTTCCCGAGCCACATCAACCAGCTCCAACTGAGGGATCCCGAGGCGTTCCCAGGCCAGGTTGGAGATACAATCTCTCCACCTAGTCCTGGGTCTTCCCTGAGGCCTCTTCCCAGCTAGATGCACCTGGAACACCTCCCTAGGGAGGCGCCCAGGAGGCATCCTTACCAGATGTCCGAACCACCTCAACTGGCTCCTTTTGACGTGAAGGAGCAGCGGCTCTACTCCGAGCTCCTCTCGGATGACTGAGCTTCTCACCCTATCTCTAAGGGAGACGCCAGCCACCTTCCAGGACGGGATCCGCATTGTTCCTCTTCATTCCGAGGTTCGACTATCGACTCTCCTTCCCAGCACCTTGGAGTAGACTTTACCAGGGAGGCTGAGAAGTGTGATACCCTGACCACCGGTGTCCAACAGATGTTCGTGGGTTACCGCCCTTTGAGGCAACTAAGACCCTAAGACCACAGCTCCCCGCCAAAGCTTCAGAAATGGAAAATTTGAACCTTTTCCACTCGCGTTCAATGCCCCCAGCCTCCACAGGGATGCACGAAAAGCTCAGCTCGCTGACGAGCCCTCTGTCTGGGCCTGGCTTTAGACCGGGGCCCCGGGCTTCTCCGGGCAGGGTCACTCACTCTCTGCCTTGCTTACTCACAGGGTTTTTGAACCATTCTTTGTCTGGCCCCTCACCTGAGACCACTTTGCCATGGGAGGCACAAGCACACAGCTTCAGACAACACAGCCCTCAGGGTCATAGGGACCCACAAACCTCTCCACCACGATAAGGTGATGGTTACCAGAGAGAGAAAAAAAGAAGAGAAAACTGGATCTGTGAATTCTCAAAGAATCACAACTGAATTTATATCTTGCTACTAGTCAGAATCTTATTAACCCGGAGTCCCAGTTCCTGTCACAATAATCATATATGTGATGTTTTAGGTCTATTTGCAGACATCTATTTAAATTGTAGCCAATGGCATATAGATAGATAGATAGATAGATAGATAATCATATAAAGAGCATGTTCTCCATGTCCACTGAAGTTTCTCAGCATGCTCTCTAGTAACATTTGTGTGGTCCAGGTAGCTTTGTATAAAAAATGGTTACTTTTACTTTTATACTTTAAAGTTCAAAGCCTGTACTTTTCTTACTTTTACTTGAGTAAAGAAGTTAAATCTTTACTACTTTACCAAAGTATTTTCTAACACAAGTATCTGTACCTCCACTTAGTACAGGAAATGACAATGTTTGCCATCTTTACTTTTAACTGGCTTTTCCCAAATAATATTTTTATGTAACAGGGAAGTGTAATAAAAGTTAGCAAAGTCAATAAAAATTACATTAAGCATTTCTGTTCAGCGGTGCAATCATATTTTTACACAATATTGCATTTTGAAAGATGCAAGTACAAATCTGTTGTGAGGACAAACAGTGAGTTATTAAATTCATCAAAAAAAATAAATCCAAACATCTCTTGGTAAGGGCTTCACTTTGCTCAATTTCAACAGAATTATTGCTTTCATTTATCATGCAGACACCTGTCTGCAGCGAAAAGTTGAGTTTAGACGGGTTGAATTTAGATATTAACGCCCCTTTGATCTCTAGCAATGGACATAGAACTGGTCATGCGTTTGAGTTGTGTGACCCTCTTTCACCTTCCCTGTGTCCCAGAGGGGACAGACGAGAAGGAAAACTGAGGGGACGCTCACCCAGCCCTTTCCGACCTTTAGGTCCCAAAGGAACATGAGTCAAACTTCAAGAATGAACTTGAAGGACTGTGTGACTTGGGCAGCAGAGCAGCCACAGGGATTTCTAGCAACATAAGTGGGAGTTTAAAAGTGGCCCCTTCATCCATGTTCTTAGGGAGCACTTCACTGCGTTGCCTCAGATCTGACATCAACTTGTGTTAAATTGATGGTTGAGGACCAGATGTGGATAATTAGTCTGCTAAACAAGAGGTGTGTGTGTGTGTGTGTGTGTGTGTGTGTGTGTGTGTGTGTGTGTCATTAGCTTTGGTTAACTCACAAGTTTTCCTTTACAAGCGTTAGTTTTCTTGAGGGTGTAGGACAAATGTCCAATATTTGATTAGGACACTGTCTTTTAATCTAAAGCAAACTGATTTGTTGTGAACAAAAACTGTTGTTGTAAAAATGACTATTCTGAAAGGCTGTCAGCTTTGAAAGTCCACAGAGTTTTTACACACTTTGCCCCGTTCAGTCCTTGAATTCAAATGGTATTAATGACCAAAAGGCACAAGATCAAGTATCGCTTTACACTCAGGTTCCAACATCTGATTTTTTTTTAACCAAAATTTCATTTGATTCAAGCTCATTTATTCACATTAAGATTCAAGCGTTGTAGTGAATGTGGCTCCTGCAAGCATAGACATGAAAAGAGTCCTAGATGAAGAGAGCGGAGCCATGGAGAGAGTTGTGTACATTCACCACCTACCTGCACCAGCCGCGTTTGATCCAAACCCCACGCCTTTGAAGTGTGTATGCCTTTGTGCTGGGCCAAATAGAGCCATGTGTGGAAAAACCTTGCATGCAAGTGATGTCATCATTTACACACAAGCGCACACACACAAATGCGCAACGTGCACATTCATGTGCACATGCATAGACACAGTCACACAGACAGATAGGAAACTAAATGAGAAAATGTTTCTATCACCCACAGTTAAATGGCTTCAAAATTGTATCTCAGACCTATTTCTTTTTTGACTCCGTACTATCTGAAATGGCAATGCAAATGCTCATTTGCTTTGATTGCATTGCAGGATGAAAAAAAAGTCTCAAAATATACTTCTCAAGGACTAATTGTGGCTAAAACTATTTTTATTAACAATGGATAACATGAATACTTTCCAAAGCAACCGGTCTTAGTGAGAATAATTATCTTGTGCATCTGCAGCCCCCCTCAGCTTCACGCAGTATTTTAGCGTCTTTCACCTCATGGTTATATTTTCTGGTCAACAACTGTTCTGGGGTCTAATTTATAAACGTGGCGTACGCACAAAACGGGGCTGAAAATGTGAGGATGCCACTTTATTATAGACAAACTGACAATGAGAATGTGCAGTCTCCACCGCAAACTGAGTCATGTGTACGTACACTTTGGAGTCCATGGGTGACGCAGATGGGGAGGAGGTGACTGATGTTAGACTGCAGAAAGTACACGTGGGAAGTATGATTACTCTTAATATTTTCAAGTATTGATACCTCACACATATGTTTTTCTCTCCATATCCGCCAGTCGTCATGATTCGGCCTCACGAAAGAACTGCCAGGGTCATTAACATACTTATCAGCATTCACGATAGTTATTTAGGGTTAAAAATGGGCGTGATAAGAGGATGATTCATGGACGCGCAGTTGTGGGTAATCTGTGATTTATAAAAGGAACGTTAATGTGCGTGTATACGGTTTTATAAATCTGATTTCTTTTGGCTTACGCCATTTTTTGGCTTTTGGACGTACACATACTTTTCGTAAGGATCCTACGCACTGTTTTATAAATGAGACCCATGGTTCGCTCTCACTGCACTCATAGTGTAGTTTTTAGCTGCAACATTCAGCTATGTTTAGTGAAAGAGCTCTAAAAAGAGCTCTAAAAACCCACTGTACACTACACTCGGACCAGACAGACACAGTTAGCAATTTGCTTGTGAACATAGTGGAGCATTTAGCAGCGAAGAGCCAAATATTTCCCTGACGAGTCGGTGAAAAGCCATGGCGCTAAAGGAGAATGAATATAATACCCACCAATATCACAGCATCAACTGGTGGTATCCCCCACCCTGAGATACCATTTGAAAACGAAAGTCTAAAAGGCAAACCCACTTTTCTTCACGCAGGTTTGATCATGAACGGTATTAAAGTTTGGACAGATAACACAGACATTAAGTGTAACGATTGTGCGAGAGCTTAATGTCTGTATTTACCATCGACATTTGACTGTATACACACATTATTAAGACAGATGATTAGTTATTTAGTCTACACTTTGTTCTGGCCGGTGATTAATGCTAAGGTATTTGATGCTATCCTGTACTCCCTGCAGTCTCCTCCTCCTGCCCTCCAATGTGATGGTGAGACATCGCTGATTTAAATATTAAGAACACATTTTTATTTAAGATTTTAGATGGGTTTTACAAGGGGTTTATTGAACAATTATCACTTAGTACAAGAGCCAATAACACTGCTGGATTTAATCCTCATGATAACGTGGATGATATGGAGAGAAAAAATGTGCGTGAGGCATCAATAACCTACTTGAAAATATCACAAGTAATCCTTATTCCCACATTGACTTTCTGTCGTCTGAGAAATGCACATTCTCTCGTCAAGATTTTTCATAAATCACATTAAGAAATGAGACCCATGGTTGTTTATTTTGAATGATGTTGGTTTCATAGGTTTGCAGGGAACCATCACAGTAAGTATTGTTTTCCCAACAGTCTGTACCACTCAGTTTTACAGTGGCACAAAGTGATCAAAACTGACAAAAGTTGACATAATGACCTTAATAGCAGGGCAACACTGTATATGCAACACAAACACAGCAGCAATTGTAAATATACTGTCAACCATAGTACATAGATGGAGCCTGGCATCCCTTATATTCTGTGATAAAAACACACCTGGCATGTGGATTGGTAGGGATGCTCTTCAGCAGCTTTAGGTTCCCATAATGGGGGAAAAAGTGTTTTATAAAGTGTGTGTTTCATAAGTGTCACTTTCGTACTGACTGATCTTAGCTATAAATTAAGACAATAAAAATACATTTGGTGGGTTGTAAAAAAAGATTTAAGGGAATTTATTCCCCACTACATCCCCGTCTGTGAACAGCTGTTACTGAATAAATCAATATGAAGCCAGTTGAATTCTAATTAGTGAAACTACATTTAGAAAATAAGATGCTATTTGTTCTGCAGGCTAAGTTGCACTAAGAAAGAGCAACTGGAAGAAACAGACACCAACACAATTTGATGTTAACGTCTCATAAAATGTTGACAAGAAAAAAGAACAACCTGACGGATAACTTCAGACACTCCCTGTCATTGTTCCCTTTTGATCCAAAGACCCCAGTGGTCTGAATTGTTAGAAATGTGTTTTGCCTGCTTGATTGCTTGTGTAAACATGTACAAATGTTTCATGTAGTTGTGTGCAAGAGCATTTGGCTGTAAGAAAAAAAGAAAAGCAGCAATTTAATCTCAAACCCCTCAGTGGAGAGCTTCCTGTTGTGCAGCTAACTGTCAGATGACAGAGTGAGAAAGGGAAAAACAACAAGAGGGGAGATGAGAACAGGAAACAAGAAGAGTGGAGGAGCTGTCAGTCGCACTATGGGTTCTTAGGGTTTAATATCTTTCTCAAGCACACATCTAAACCTCCTCCTCATCTGCTGTCAGTAGATGCCAGCTAGATGTCACTTTAACCGTGGATTTTCAGCTCATGACAGAAGAACTGAAGGTCAAATCACTAACAGTGAGCTCATTTTAATGGGACTGAAGTTAAACCCCAGAGTCTTAAAATACACTTAACAGCCGAGGCGTTTCAGGGGATTGATCACGTTGATCAGTGTCTGCTGAACATCCTGCAAACCCTCTTTTTATTCATTATGTATAATATAGTGGAAGATAAGCTTTATGAAAATATACTCCCGGTTGACATTGTAGTATAAATAGGTAGGGCCGGTGAGATATGATAGAAGTGCTGCACTACACTTTATCAAGTTATGAATAACACAGGGAAGCGGAAGTCAAACTTCTAACTGTTAGAAATCTGAATATTGTCTGTCACTGTGTGTTCTGAGCTTTTGAGCCATCTCGTTTGTATTAGATAACTAAAGGCACCAAATCCTGAAAGGATACCTTTATACATGCATTGACCATTGGTCCCCATTTTCTAACAAAACGTTTTGAAGGAAATATAATTGCTGCCTGGATTATGTACACTGATAATGTTTACGTTTTTAAAATAGAAGGGAGGAAGATGGAATGAATGGTGGCTGTACAAAGTAGGGCTATCCCAAACGTGTTAAGTAGTAGTACTAGTAAAGGATATTCAAATTATAATTCTTTAACAGCAATATGTTCTCCGCAAACTAAGCACACAGCTTCACCTCTGACTACAGTAAATAAATACTTAGGATTCATACAAACCATGTTTGGTTACAAACTTGGTGCTCTGTATCGACCTTTCTCTCTTTCCCATGAGCTAACATCTTTTGGAATTACAGCTCATTATGTCCATGCCTAACGTCTCGTGAGCTCAGTTCGCAGCTTGCGGACACAGGGGTCCAACACATTGCAGTGCTTCTTCTACTTCTTTTTAATTGCAACTTACAACTAGGGAAGAAGAAGCTGCATGTGTTCACACCAACAAACAACAGTCGCCTTCAAAATAAAAGCAATCCAGTTGTATTCCATGCATTTCCACTTATATACTATTACGTTTGATTGCTAACTTCCATTGACCTTACGTGGGTCTGTCTGTTTACAACTTAATGTAGGCCTAACAACATTTCTGTTTACTAATCCTGTCATGTTTTGCCTTTTCAGGAAATACCATGTGCTCAGTGGTGTAGTTTGTGTATCAAATGTATTTAGAGCACTGCAGAATGTTTTGTTTTTTGAACCTTGAAAAGGTGTGTGTGTGTGTGTGTGTGTGTGTGTGTGTGTGTGTGTGTGTGTGTGGACTTTGTTGAATGAAAAAGAGAGTTAACATCTTACATGTACTTTTGGATCAAAACATATTCATATGAAGCATTATATAGAAAACTGTATTATGTTGACCTATACAGCATGTTAAAACATTCTGTCAAGTCAAATATCCTATATGGCTTTAATAGAAAAATGTATTTGACGCATCTTGATACATCAAGATATTAAATCGCTGACATGCCAATTGCAAACATAACCATAAACGATATTCAGTTGCTTTGAGCGGATATTGAACAAGAAAATGGAGGAAGGCATGAAGGCTTTGTAACCTTGCAGATCCATTCCTTAAAAAACATTTTCTCATTATGTTCATAAAAGTAATCTGTCAAAGGTTTTTTATGTTGCAAATTAGTTTTATACAAACATAATTTCAAGGAGACTAGAGCTGTATTTTTATAGTTTCGTCCATCATTTCTGTTTGCAATAAGATCCTACTCACCCATTTAATTATTGATCTGAAAAGGCAAAATAAAAAGTCAAACAAGAAACATGAGCACTACTTTCATACAGGATTTATAAAAACAAATTCCAAGTTATCCAAACTTCTGTTTTAGTGCTGGTTTAGATAATCCGTCTAACTGTAATTCTTAACGTGTAATGTAATTCCTCACATAAAAGCTGGGGCCTTTATTTACCCGAACCTAGCGTGACGTGGCTCCCCCCTCACTCCTCCCTCTCATCAAAAATCGTCACGTCCACAACCAGGATGGCTGCGCCTGTAACGACAAACTCAACGATTCCTAGATCTCCACAAACCAACTGGTAACGGGTATGGGCAATGGGTAACACATATGGTGTCCATTAATATTAAACAGTCTACGGGCTTGTTACTTAAAGGAGAATCCATCTTCTTCCTACCCATATTCCCCTATTGTCTGGCTTTCCTTTATTTCCCCTATGACTATTAAATAGAGCAACGGCAATAAAGACGTCCTCATATTTTTAGTTGCTGCATGAACTTTCATTTAAGGATGCCAACTGAGTCAATGTCATAAAAATGATTCTTGTTGAGTGAGATAATCATGATCTCACCCATCAGCCAATTTTTATTGCTCCAGTCATTTATTAACTCACCGTGATGCATTGATCTCTGATTTGGGCCTATGACCGACGACAAAATGAAACTAATAATGGATTTTTGATTTAGGCTCAAAGTTCATTGAGGACGTGCAGTAGATTTGATGTGTCTGTCTGTGTGTGTGAGTGTGTGTGTGTGTGTGTGTGTGTGTGTGTGTGTGTGTGTCTGTCTCATTTGTGGTTGAGTGAGTGTTTTTTGTGAGTAAGGTCACACTTTGTGAGATACCAGAAAAGCAATTTTCCTTCAAGTTCAGCGGTATGTGTTGGAGAGAGGAAGACCACAGCAGGAAGAAAGGGATTGTGGGAAGTGGCACTGATAGTCATCTGTTATTCACTTGGACTGTGTGTGGTTGTGTGTGTGTGTGTTATCACCTCCTCAAATTATAAATGTAAGAACATCTCTAGATGGTTATAAAAGGTAACTTCTAGTTATAATCATCAACTAGATTTAGTTTGATATTTATCATTTGATTTGTGTGATACATAACTGCACAATTTCCTTTGACACTAATTCCAGTCTGACAATATCTGAAATATTATTGCAGCATCTGCCCCATCAAACCCTTTCACCAGAAAAAAACAGACAACTATGGTTAAAGATTTTCAAGTTCTAATTCTTTTTTAACTGTCTTACTGTAGATCACTTTTTTTTGTTATGTCTAAATACATCTCTTTTCTTTTACTGTAAAAATAACAAAATATTTTAGATGACTCATTTCGAACACCCACCCTCATTACATAGGCCGTACAGTTGTGTTCAGAATTATAGCAGTGTGTTTAAGAAAAAAGTGAATAATGTTCCAAATCATTAGAATAGCTTTTAATTCCACTGCAACACTGCACATTTAATTCCAAATCAAAGCATGACCAAAGTTGATAATTTGTGTTATACCTTTACAGAAAGTGAAAAAAATAGCAGTATTTGTATTTATCTTTAGAAACCCAAACAATTACTGTAGAGGACTGCTTCACATCTGGGTTGCATGAAGTCGCCCAACTTCGGACACCTGGGATTACAGCCCTGGACGATTGAACTACGTTCCACAATTCCTCTGTATTACTGGGTTTTGCCTCAGAAACAGCATTTTTTATGTGTTCTATGAGATTGAGGTCCGGGGATTGGGCTGGCCACTCCATAACATCAATCTTGTTCACCTAGAACCAAGACTGCTCGCTTACTGGTGTGTTTTGGGTCATTATCTTGTTGAAAGACCCATTTCAAAGTTATTTCCTCTTCAGCATAAGGCAACATGATCTCTTCGAGGATTTTGATGTATTGAAACTGATCCATGATCCCTGGTCTGCGATAAATAGGCCCAACACCACAGTATGAGAAACATCCCCATAACATGATTTTTGCACCACCATGCTTTACTGTCTTCACAGTGTACTGTGGCTTTAATTCAGTGCATGGGGGTTGTCTGACAAACTGTCTGCGGCCCCTAGACCCAAAAAGAAACCATTTTGCTCTCATCAGTCCACAGTCAATGTGTCCTTTGTCAAATTTCAACTTATTAAGTACGTCCTTTTTCAGCAGTGGGACTTCGCGGGCGCTTCTAGCTGATAGCTTTGCTTCACATAGCCTTCTTCTGATCGTAACAGTACTCACAGGTAACTTTAAGTCTTCTTTGATTTTCCTGGAGCGGATCATTGGTTGAGCCTTTGCCATTTTGGCTATTTTTCGATCCATTCAAATGGTAATTGACAGTTCTTTCCCATGTCGTTTAGGCTTTGGATGCCATTTCAAGGCATTTGAAATCATTTTGGCAGAGCAGCCTATAATTTTCAGCACTTCTTTATATATTTTACAATCAACCTTTTAATCAAAGTCTGCTGTTCCTCAGAGCAATGTCTGCACTAAAACCAGCATTCACAACATTTGCTTTCTTCCTTCCTTAAATCTGGGCCATAATTGACACCTGTTTCTTCACAGAATCAATCACCTCACTAACTGAACACAACACTGCTATTTATTTGAACATGCCCCTTTCAATTACACAGAAGGAGCAGCATGCATGTCATGACTGTTGGGTTTGTTTTCTATGAGTCTTCAACACTTGCTAGTAAATTATTTGCCATGTAGATATGATTTTTGTGGTTAATGGTGTTGGACTGCTATTATTTTGAACACAACTGTAGGTGTAGCCATGCTGTTTAGCGTTCTCACTGTTGTGCAGCCCATAATATTTAGTTGAGCTCTGAATACATCAGTTATTGTCGTGGCTCAACTCAATGTCTTCCAGCAAGCTGCTGCGTTGATTAACCAAATGCATGCAAGAGCAAATTCCAGGTGGATTACTTTGTGGATTACTTTGTAATGTGAATATTTACCTTGCGGTTATCAAAATAAAAGATAAAATAATAACCACCCTAAGCCTTTCCAGAGTTGTAAGGGTCTCTGAGTATGACAAGTCATTATGGTGTGTTTGGTCATCTGATAAGCCTTGTAAATGCATTAATTACTCAAACTGGACTTCCTAGGTTGTATTTCATTGTCTCACTGAAACCTTAAACCTGCCCACATAGTGAGTTGTTGTTGTAATGCAAAGCTGTTTTTGGTCTAAATCACAGCTAATTGTAGGACACAAAGACCAGTCCCCCTTATTGAATTCAGATCTGCTTTGCTACAAAAATGGCACACTACTTTCAGTCCCAGTTAAAGAAACCTTACAAACAGCCCAAAATGCCAATCAAAGCTGAATTAGGAAGTTTAGGCTAGTTCTGAAGAAAAAGATGTGGGAGTAGAATGCATTGAGTATGCAGAGGGCATTGTGTAAATTACTCTATTGCCCAAATGCCCAACATCCGAAAATTACTACACGCTAATCTGTGGAGATGACGTCCACAAAAACTAAGAAACAGTGATTACACATAATTGCAGTCAGATTTCATCACTATACATGTTGGAAGTCGCATGGAACACTGATTTGTTTGAAAAAGATAACATGCTAATCTGTTGTAAGGATTAACTCACACTACTTGTATAGGCTACACTTTATCTTGAAAGAGAGAGCCCAGAGCAACTTCTCTGGCTAGCTCAGACATGTCAATCAAACTATTATGCCCTTGAGTGCCGAGCTGAGCATCCAGTAATTTACTGAAAGGCTGCGTTGAGTGCAAATGTTTTTAGTACATATTTTCTCTTGTATTCCCTGAATGTACCTTGTTGTTATATTTATCATATAATGGATTATTCATAGTTATTTCAGCCTTTGACATATTTTAAAAATGTTGCCTTTGCACTGGTTGATTGGATTCAAAATGTACTTGTGTGTAACTGTACAGGTTCTCAAACCCCTCAGCCGCAGGATGTGCTGCTTTTCAGTAAATAATACAACCACCCAGCAAAAACGAGATAATAAACTCAAACGATATACATTTTATTTAGTTTTTAGAAGGCCCTAAAAACTTATTTTCCCAATCAGCTTCATGTATGAAAGATGGGATCCTAAATTAATTTTCTGCTAAATTGTGACAGTTTGGCAGGTGTTTGCCAATGTCAAAGCTGTGAAAAAATTAAGTTTGAGTTTGATTATCAGCTGATAGATTCAACATCATATCTCCTGCCTTATGTCTTCTGTATGTCCAAAAATATTATAGTATAGTAAAAGTGCTTTCAATGAACAATTAGTTAAAAATTGAGGTATTTAACATTAACTCTGAGTTAAGATGGGTTTTTGACTTCACAGGGATGGAAATAGAACTTTGTTTACTTTGTTTCATGTTGAAATTCTTATAAATACAAGTTTTCCTCATCATAGAATATTGGCCAGCCACTATACCACCTGAGCTCCAACTTTTACTGCTTTCTATTGCTTTGCTCCATTTGCATCAAGTTCCCACCTTTTTGTAATGTTACACAGAAGTGATCATTCCATTAGCGTTATTTTCAAATGTTTTCAGCTGTGCTTTTGACATTGTCTGCTGCTTGGCAACAGGCACACACCTGCTGCTTCCTTCAACCTTCCAACTGATAAATCAATGCATTTTACAGCCCAAATACTGCACGCTTTCCTACACGTGCTTTAAGTACCCATACTTTGGTCCCTCTGTTTAGAGATATAAGCAGCAAATAGATATTTCTATAACATTTATAAAAAAAACGAAAAGAAAACTTTCTAATAATACCTTTTGGACTTCAAGGTCCAAAGTGTAGGAATTTCTTCCATATAGCATTGAAATCATATATTGCAATCAACTCTCTCGCACCTCGCAGTTCAAATTACGCATTACAGCGACCGTAGCCTTCGCACTTCAGAAAGCCGGTCTTTTGCTTTTTTCAATATCCTTTTTTTTCTGGGTGAAGAAGAGGAGTCCTGTTCCTTCAACTTGGATTTTGAATACGAACATGAGGCGGAGTGGCAATCGGGAAAGTCAAAAATGTTCCCGGTGCCCGCTCGTCAACCAATCAGCAGCAATCTCGCGGAACTCCTTTTTCCTCCTTTTTAACGGCTCTTAATGGTTTGAGTCCAGGGAACACTGCAGAAAAGGTTTAGAAAACGTTTTAGAGCGAGTAACATTCTCCTGATGGCCCTGCATACAGTGGCTTTACTAATATGCTCTGCATCACCAATCTTGTAAAGAAAACTGCCGTTTGCAAAAAAATAACCTGTAACACAAAGGATCTGCTGTGATGTAAGAGCATGTCCACGATGGGTGACATTGGTGATATGAGGACGGATAAGGTTTTGGAAGCTACATGACTGATGGACTGAGAAGAAAAACGATACCGCTCAATTGGGTAGTTATCTGGAAATGAAAATACATCTATAGTCAGGGCCTCAATATCATCTCCCGACGTATGTTTAACTCCCTGCGAAGTAATACAGCTTCTTCATCAACGGGATGGTCGACAAAAGGAAAGGCCATGTTAGAGAGAAAAACATATTTTATAGTCTGCCTATCACGGTTAATAAACCAGCATGTTTTTTAGTCATGCAGATAACAAACTGTGCTAAAGTGCACCTAATACAGACTGAATGGATGAATGAGTAAATGAAAGAGCGCAGTGTCAGAGGGAGGAGACTAAGAGAAACTCCAGGTTTCTTGAAGAAAACCTAAAAAGGTTAGGTTCACAGAATCAGTTACCATAGTAACTGACTCTGAGGTCAAGTTACCTTTCTTTCTGAAACAGGCTGGACTTGCCCCTTTCTCTCAGGTTTGATCAACCTTCTTTTCTGAAACAGAAAACCCAGAGTTTCTGTCATCTCAGGGTTAACAAACTCAAGAGTTTTCACTAAATCTGCCTTCTGAAACGGGCCTCTGCAAGGACAAACCAGTCATTTGTCTGACAGTATTTGGGTGGCCTTGGCAAAGAAGAAGACATTATTTATGCCATTACGCTATTTACACCTTGACACTGAATAACGGCATGATGTTTGAATAGCATTTTGTATAATTTATGCCTTTCACTAGAAAACACAAAGACCAAAATAGTTTGTCCTGCGGTAGTGCTACCCTAAAAAGTAACAACGCCAGTTTTTGTTTTATCTCTGTCACCTTGGACCATTACCAGAAAGGGATATTTATATTGAACAATTGTGCAAAACCTAATTTACATTTAGTGACAGAATAACTTAAGGTCTGCACTGGCATTAGCTTTGTTTCAGACCTCTACAGAAAAATCCTTGCCAGCATCTCTTTTGATATTTCACTGTCTTCTTCAACCCAATGGGAGTCAAAACTGTGCTCTTTTACTCCTATAACGGCACCCAACAGTAATGTCCCAGGGTCCTGGAGTACACCTGCACATTCCTGCAGCAAGGGAAAAAGTTCAAACACTGGCTGGCAGCAAAAACAAGATTTTCTGGGAGTATTACTGTAAAGCGGGATTTATGCTTCTGCGGGTAATTCGGTAGCCTATTTAAGTGTCCTGAAAATCATACTTATGCGCTGCTGTCTGTTTCGTTCTAGTGTATCTCTTCAAGAGAATAGCAGAGAGTGTACGGTAGAGCGACAGGGGTTGGCTGCAGAGCAAGAACCGACTCTGGAGTCAAACAAAGTGTCTGCCCTGTGCTTTCTGACCATATTGGGAAAGCTGTAGCAGGAAATCATGAAAGCTTCCTTCTTGTCATGTTGTTTACGGAGAAGGAGAACCTGGAAATGAGTACAGGAAAATGTGAGGCAACCAAGGCACGGCCAAGCGGACCAATCCCAGTGGTTGCGGTCTGTGTTTTTTGAGGGGCGCACGTCAGGCTACGGCGTAGGGTAGGCCTACGCTGTATGAGGTCTTTATCTACACGCACCTATGGTGTGGATTTAACGCAGGAACATAAATCCGACTAATTTAATCCATAACCATGATAATGTTTATATATTTGTTTTGCTGTAGATGACGTGAGCAAAGAAAAAGCCAAACATGATTAAATACATTTTTCATTAAGATTTTAAAAGTTAAGCATAGGCATTATAATCTAAACAATCAAGATATACCTCCAAATGTAGGTTTAGATCAGAGTGCACTCCTCCCATATGCTGCTGTAGACACGTTTATCATGTCTGACTTCAACAAAGTAAAAGTGAGTGTATAACCTGTTACTTTTTATCATAAATGGATCAAAACATTGTGTTTACTATTACAGTTATGATGGAATTCAGTAATTTAAAAGCAGCATTTCATCAGCATTACTTTGTCCATCAAGTATGTATAGTGTGACATGGTTAGGTTTGCATATATACTGATCTTTTGCAAAGCAAAGGATGCATAAGCTCCGTCTTAAAGCAAATGTATTGGTGGGATTTATTTATTATATCGTGTATAATATAATTGGTTAGCTTCTTCTTCCAAATGGATTTAAATGGAAAGTTGTATTTCTGGCTCTGATCCTTGTACAGTATGGTGTTTATAGATCTGGCACCCAATGTCAACCTTAGTTTGGAGCCACATTTGCACAGCAAGCAGTCTGCAGCTTGAAATTGCTTTTTTTTAGTTATTTGATTGATTGCTGAATAATTAGACATACGCTGGCTTGTCTTCTGAAGTTCTTAAAGACATACTTTATGATATTCCTACAGGCTATCATTATCTCATTGTAGCCTTTTTTTAATTGTCATATGCTTCTATCTTATTTCTAACACAGTGTATTACATACATTTACTATAGGAAATACCCATTTTAAATTCTGAGGGGTCAATTATTGTCACTTTCATTACAAAAGAGGGGACTCTAGCCAGTTACAAACACTGAGCCAGAATTTCGGAATAATTGTCTCATCAAGTTGGACCTGTAATCGGTCTTTAGAGGTGACATAATTCATCTGCAACTCAGCCACCCGCAAAACCAAATAGGAATAATGGATGTTTTTGTAGTTAATAATTCATTAATTCATTCATTTTCTGTTTAATAATGTTATCAGCGGGTCACAGGCAAACAGACGCAATGTTGATTTAGCAAATGTTTTCACCAATTAGCATTCATTGCTTATGATGGAGATAGTTTTGCTCTCATGGGCTGACTCAAAACTGTACCCTAGACCCTACTTTGGCTATAAAAGAATGTTCCCTACACTGGTCCACTACCTAACACACAGTCACTAAATCCCATTGCTGTTTACACAGTAAAAGTATCAGTGCTGTGCGACTGACATTTTGCTGCTGTAACACTATAATTTCCCATTTTGTTGGATCAATAAATCTATCTATCTATCTATCTATCTATCTATCTATCTATCTATCTATCTATCTATCTATCTATCTATCTATCTATCTATCTATCTATCTATCCATCTATCTTGCAGAACAAATATAGTCTCACCTGTACTCCAAAGTCCAAACCTTGATCCACCTACAATAAGCAATTATAGACTGATTGTCTGATCGTCCTTTCACGTCTAAATTGTTGGGAGAAGTGGTTGCTGGTCAACTCACAGCCCATCTGTCCACTCCTTTTGATTGATTTCAGTCTGAGTTGAGATGTAAACGCTCTGCTCATATTGCACTCACCAGTGTAGTAAATGGTTTGTTAATTGCGGTGGATTCTCATCTAATACCTTCCCTGTATTTGAGGCTCAGAATCACGTGGTCCACTCAGATGTTCTGAGGCCTCCGTTGTTCTCGATGGGCTGGTACCAACATGATGTGTAGAATAGTTCTGTATTATGTGTATGGGCTACCCCTTGGCCACATCTTCAAAAACTGGACGTACATGTCCAGTTATGCAGATAACATTAAAATCTATTACCCTGTCAATACTTTCTGCAGCTTTTAGTTTGGGAAAAAATGTTTACTAAAAATTTGTATTTTGATACAAATAGGACTGAAAAAATGTTTTTATTTTACT
Source organism: Etheostoma cragini (assembly GCF_013103735.1). Classification (NCBI taxonomy): domain Eukaryota; kingdom Metazoa; phylum Chordata; class Actinopteri; order Perciformes; family Percidae; genus Etheostoma; species Etheostoma cragini. The sequence goes on along the minus strand of NC_048407.1, from coordinate 15,068,441 downwards.
ATTAATTTTGATGGCAACACTATATTGCATAGTTAGACAGTCAGGAATTAGTTTTTTCATTCATGTAACACATCAAGCCACACTACCAAATGTTATTATTCACAGATTCTAATATTACTGTCTATGCAGTTTTAACATTGTGCATCAGCTAAAGTATATATTACTACTTTCACTGTTTTCAACTTAAATAAGAAATATTTGCATTAGCTACCAATACCATAAAGAGCAGATTTATTAAGAATTCCGCCGGTACACGTTTTTGGTTTTAAGTGAAATGTTTCAACAGGTTGGATTGCTATGTATCACTTTAGTCATCCCCTACTCTATTAGCAGACCTTCCTCCACAGCATTGTAGGATGGGAGAAAAATGTGCTTTGGTTTATTTATTTATATAATAATATAATATATATTTTATAATTTAGTGTTTACTTCATAATAAACTAACATGCTAAATAAAGATGGCAAAAAGGATATAAAACATACCTGCTTAATACCATCGTTGTAAGCATGCTCACTTAAGCATTTAGCTCAAAACACAGTCTCACGGTGCTGCTAGCATGGCTTGATATTCCTGAGTCTTGTGAAATATTGAGTACATGGTGAAAATTCCTTTTCTGACTGAAAAATGACAACAATGAATTCACTGCAGCTAAAAAGTTTCTTTACAAAAGTTGTACTGAGAGTAAGGGATTTGGGGAGAAATGTGTCAAGGTAGGATTTTATTTTTTGCCATTATTTTCAATCAAATGTTATATTGACCCTTAGAGAAGTTCAATAAAATACTACTGGTTATGAGTTAAGCTGAACCAGGCCTCAGAGAGTTTAGAGTTGCACACAAAGAAGATTATAACAGCCTTGTTCTAGTTCTCACAGGTTTTCACTTACCCCTAAAACACTTTTTTTTTATGATTACATAAAGGCTATGATTACACCTTTCATTTAACTATAAATCAATCACAGTGCATACATTTGACATATTCCTTGGTCTAAAGTGACTTATATATAGAATACATACATTCAACCTATAGGAAAAATAGCATTTAGTTCATAAAATTAATTATAGGAAATTCATTAGGAAACAAGTTGTCAGTGGGATTTTCAAAAAATGCAAATAATTTGGTGTGAGTAAATTAATGTGCTTTCTTTTTTGTTGCAAGCCTAAGCAGAACTGGAACTGAATCCTTATTGCAGGGTTATAACAGGAGATGCTGAAGATTTTGAAGTGATTTCTGAAGTGCATAATCACCATAGATATCACTCCACCTCGTCCGTAGGTGTTGGTTACAAAACAGCATGTAACAATGGAAGGGGCTAGGTATTTTATTCAGATAGTTTTGTCTGCATTTGTGTACTGATATGTGTAGGTATGTATGAAATACATGTATGTTTGCGTACTGTATGTATAAATTGAAATAGTTTTCACCATTTACTTTGTCACAATGTTTTTTTCCAAACCTTTTTCCTTCTAAAGCACTTTGTAATCTCCTGTTTTGATAAGTGCATTAACAATAAACATCATTATTTCTATATAAAGGCTGTATTGAGAACGGAACAATCTAATGAAATCCCTCTTTAAAAAAAAAAAAAATGGTATCACCAGCAGGAAATTTTACTTGGAAATATCACAAGTTAGATAAACAACAACACATACAGTATAGGTGAGGACCAAACAATACAATGGATTTCAACAATCAGCACCTCAATGAAACATTTCCTGAAAGGTCCCATATGTAATATATGTACTGTAATTCCAAAAATGACACAGATGTATCATCTGATATTAAGGAATAAGTTGAAAAACTATCTTTTTAGCTTCGGGGGGGATGACAGCTATTTCAACTGGTGACGTCAGTCCACATGAGAGCCATTAATCTATATGTAGAATCCCTGAATAGTACAGCATATTCCCTCTTGTTAAGACATAAAGAATGAAATTGCACAAAATGATGAATTGCCTCATTAAACCTCTCCTTGTGTCAGTATATCTATGGAACTCCTGCCATGGCGTGTAATTGTAGGTCTAATGTTTTTAAGCTAACAAATAGCGATGTGTATGTTGTTCGGGAAAGGGGACAGGAGTGAAGACCTATCTTGTGCCTAAATACATGTAGACTATCTAGCCTAACTAGCTTCTGTGAACACACACATTTGAGCATGTTTCCATCAGATAACCTTGTCCATGTAATAAACTGCTGCTTTTAAAGCAACCATTGTTGGCTTAGTTTCACGAAGATACAGAAAATATTTGCTTGGTACTGAGAGCTTCAGGAAATGCATGAACTTTTAGCTAGCTAGCTTTAAATTAAGACAGATCCAAAAACCTGATCAGATAACGAGCTTCTCATAACATTTACCACAAAGAACAACGTGTGATAATACACATGGCAGTCAAAACCGTAGGCAGAGATTAAAGTTGATTCAACCTCTTAGTCCGTTTTTTCTGACACACCAGCGCCTGCGCCCGTACCCCGTACGTACGTTTTGACAGATAATGAAGTTATAGCAAAGAAAGCAGTCTGAACATAACAGAGAAAGAGGGCTTGAAAATCGTATTCGATTATTTCCTGAATTTTTGGTATGTGATGGTAATATTGCATTTAAATACTTACAATTTTGGATAGGCTAACATATTTTATTCAGAGGTTCAGAACTCCGCGTGAGCATGGGCTTCTATGACTATCAATTCAATATAGCCAGCATCTAACGTTAGCTACTCCGCTGTGCTGTGGAATAATGTCTGGCCATGTGAGACAAGCGTCTGGCAATATTGCTTTGGATGCTCCTTCAGTGCGCTTTGGAAGAGGGTCTGGCAAAGCAAGACTATGCTGTGGTTTCAGCCTGGCAATCTCCATGAATTTTGAGTCTGGTGATGAAGGGGCAGGGGAGACAACTCTCTCCAGTATTTTGAATCTGTACTGAAGTAACTATTTTAAACAATAGCTGTCAGTATTACATATTGCACCTTTAACCTATAAAAATAAACATTCACATTTCAAACTTAAATAAATCAGTTGAAAGGTTAACTCTTCCTTAGTTTTTGCTTTTGCTATAAACAAGCAATGATGCAGTGAGCAGAACCGTTCACCGTTTTTACAGAAGGTATTCCTGTTCACTTCATTCATTTTAATGCACAAGGTGTTTGTGAAATATGACAGGGATGGGTGTGTGTTTGTGTGAGTGTGATTGTGTATGTGCATGTTTCTGTGTGTGTTATAACTGAGGGAAGCAATGGGAGAGGCAGAAGATGAACATACTTTATGGCAGTAGTAAAATTCTCCATGGTCCGTCTGCTAGGAAAGAGCCAAGGGCAGAATGTTTATGACTCCCAAACATTATAAACTACCTCTGTGCATTTACCTCAAGCTGCTGTGTTTGGCCAGCCATGTCCCTCCGCAGCAGAACCGGCGTCGGAGTGGCGTGTCTCTTCATGAATACTAAATATACCTCTGTTTCACTATCATTAAATGTATCTTTACTATTTCCAGCCTCACCTAGGCTGCTGGTGAAGTCAGGAGCACTGAGGTGGGATTTCATGCAGGGAATATCAACTGGTACACCATCTACACAAGTTGAATGCATGCATGTCCTCCTCTCTTATAATGGCATATCCAAAACAAACAGAAGCTAGAGACCATTTTGTGATGGAATCACACCAGCCGCAACTCTAAATCGCTAGGGGCGTAAAATGGGATGGGCCCCTTCCCTACTTCCTACCCTATATGTGAGCAGCCATAGCGTCCTGACTGAGACACATGTGGGGAAATCTGATTGCAACAATTGCATTTCATGTGGGTTTTTTTGCAGTCCAGACTTGAGCTGACTAAACAAGGTCATACACTTGCCTTGCAGATCCGTCAAGATTTACATGGCCAATTTATTCAGTGTAGCTGTTTCATTACATTAGGATATGATTGATAAATTAGATGATAAGAGATGAATTAACCACTGACTTTTACTTTATTTGTAGGTTCATCATCTGAAACAAAGCTAAAACCTGTTGTGCCAAGTGAAAACAGACATTTAACAATAACATAATTAACTGTCAGTAGCCATGATTTATACTGAGCTCCCATATGCTTACCAAACTCAAACTGTTATGTTATTGATCTGCAGCATTGAGAATTAGCAGCACCAGCTCTTGGTAACAATAATAGGACCTTTCTTCATAGTGTGTAGAGTACATCATGTACGCCCAACTCCTGGTGCACAGAGGCACTTCATCTGAATCCTAACACCATTTTACACTCAGACTCTGAAAGCTGCTGTCAAGGGATACAAGATTTATTTGCCTGTAATTGCCTAATTTTGCCTTTCCTGCAGGCTCAGAGGGAGCCGCAGCCCACCAATAGACAGCCTAACCTTGCTTACTGTGGAACAGTCCAAGGATGTAATACTGTCAGCTTCACAAAGTCCTCACAGGTGATTTATCATCACTGCCTCCCTCGCTCCCTTTGTCCCTCTTACACCTCTTCTCACCTTTTGCTTGAACAAACACTTAGTGAGTTGTTATGGCTAAGCTCATCAAAGGTAAACTCCACTGAGTGTTTGCGTTGCAGCGCAAAGGAGGTATCTGTTGATAGAAGAAACTTGGAACTGAGACAAGAGGAGTGATGTCTTGAATGACTATAACACGATGAGTTGTTTGTCAGGATCAATAGCCCAGTCTGAACAAGCAAGCAAAGAAAGTGTCTTTGTTATGCCGGGCTGGATTCAGGTCAATAATCGTGGTTCACTGATTATGATTTACTCTTGCGAGGTACTGAGAATGACAGCTCGGGTGGGAAGAGCAAGTGGACACTTCTGAAAACATGGCAGCCTTATTTTTTGCGTACCATTTTTTCCAAATCCATAGCTGTGTGATTACTTGCTTTTGCTGGTGCAGAATTAAAAAAAAGTACTGATATGTACTTGTGCTGTTGGAAAAAATCAATTCATGTAAGAATCGCAATTCCTTTCCTCTACGATTCTGAATCGATTCACATTTTTGAAACGTTTTGCCTTGAAAGTGACCAATCATACAAGGGCCTGTGCCTCCTTGGTTTTCGCCCCCAAAATGTCAAAAGTCAGTTGTGAGCAGAAATCAACTTTAGAAGCAGAGTTTACCGGGGCGGCCTCTAGCTCACCCTGCGGCCCTTTGCTGCGTGTCATCTCCCATCTCTCTCCCCCTTTCCTGTCTATCCACTGTCACTAATAAAGGGAACAGCCCCCAAAATTATCATTAAAAAAAGAGCGGCGTTTACCGTAGTTTACCTTCTTTGAAGGGCCACAAACATGATGAATTAATAAGGAAGTCCTGTTTAATCATGATTAAACTACAATTCACTTAATTTAGCCTGTCATTGTAACAGATTTACTTATGAAGAAGACATGAATAATAAGAATTAAGAAATCAGAAATCATGATGATTCAAATACCTATACTAATAATCCTTGAATGTAACTGATAGTGATGAAGTACTACATGAGTGAATTCATGCTTTTTAATGCAGGAAGTCATACATGAATTAATTATAATTTATGTACCATTATTATACGTGGTTATATGTTCATGTTAAGAGTTTAAAACAGCTGATATAGTCGTATTAGCTATGCTGCATTCAGCGGCACAACTGTTATCCCGCCACAGTTCATGAGCTTACAGTTTAATTATGCATAAATACAGAATTTAATTCCATGTAACAAATAATATACACTACAAAATGTGATAGGAAGCCATAGCCGGAGCATGGTTATTAGTCAGAAGATAATGTACAGCAAGCTGGTTATTTTCGCAAAATAACAATGACAGGCTGAATCTGAATCTGATTGCATACCGAGAAGCACCTGGTCTTCCTGTCATATTATCCTTGTTTAAACATACTTACAAAACAAATGAATCTTTTGAGCCAAGATATCAGTTTGAATTGGTGGTGTTACAAGCAAAGTAACGTACAACCTTCTATTACAACAGGACTGAAGCTTGGGATGCAGAAATATACAGCAGACCAGCTCACAATGTTGATTTGGCGTGGCAGGAAAAGTACAGATGTGACTAACACTTTAGTAAGCAAACATGCACAATACCAGGTATCTGGAGCAGGCTCACCAAAGTGGGATGCGGCAATTAATAATGTTATTAGTTATTACACCCAGTCATGGCCATTCGGAGTACTGGGAGATTTCCTGGTGGGCCTGTCTATTTGTCTGGGCTGAATGGGTTGCGGCTGCACTCTGGTTTTACCTTTTTTTATTGGCCCTTAAAGTAAAAAGAGATCACATCATGGCCCACATTTTGTTTGTCTTTCAAATGAACACTGGCCTCAAAATAACTCACCTTAAAAACACGAGATTTAAGCAAAATTATTTTAGCACCCTTTGTCTACCAGAGAATATAAGTTAGCTGTTAGTAAGCTAATGTTAGTTATGTTTCAGCAAGCTAATGCACTTGAAAACATAGTACTATAACTTTATGATTTATCCACATTCCACTAACATAAGCTGCATATTGTGTACAAAATGCCCATGACCACCATCAACCTTTAGCTATCTTGCCAGGCAGCCTTTTAGACTCGGTAAGTTCTAACTGAGAATATATACTATATTATTATACTATCTTTAATACCAGTCAGCAAGTAAGAATATAGTCTCTACAGCAACTTCTGGAAGTCAAAATACAACGCAATTCCTCCATTGACAATCCTAACCGAACCAAAAGTTCATGGGGCACCAACCTTGTTTTGAGATAAATGTCTTTTATTTGCAATGTCTAGGATAAGTACTTCATTACCCACAATCCCACAGTCCCACTGTGACGACTCTGATTCGTTGAACTCATGCTTGTGAGGAGGAGAAGCTGTTTGTAACTGATCTGTGCACATGCGCAAGATGGTAATCCTGTTTTACGAATCAGGATCTGTTCCCAGGCTTCTGCTGTTAGCCTTAGGGATGCTAACGTAAGTTTGGCTAACAGGTAATTTGCCTTACTGCTAGCTGACAGCTTGATTCAGTCTAAAATATTGTTAACTCAAACTATACACTGGGAAAAGAAGGCTTTAGCTCATGTATCAGCTGTCATAAATTTTAACAGTTATTTTCAGGTTTTATTTTAAGGGTCTTTTAAAATGATTAGATGCTGTCTCAGCTAGCAATTACCCAAATAAGCCGTTAGCTAAACAAACGTTAGCTTCCTTTATTCAGTGGTACGCGGTGGTTTATGGGATGAGTAGATCCTTCACTCGATAATAAAAATATGTACACAGTCTTGTACCTTTTTTTCATTTTTATGGTATTTTCAGTTTTTCCACTCCAAATGATATGTTGTATGCTTATGAGTCACGTCGTAGCTGGTTAGCCTTAGGCGTGATCTAGAACTCTTTTATATAAAGATTTTTCAAGAAATGAATGGGAGAAATGAATGGGAAATTTACTTCCGGAACCTCTACTCTTGGAGTAGGGGCGGGAATGCAGGGTTCAAAATGAACTCCGCCAGACAGAGGCATTGAAAACATCAGTGTAAACCTGTGTGCGGTTTATCAATTATTCATGCGGATAAATTCCATAACATGCCAATATAATTACAGAACATGAGTTTTCTCGCAAATATATCTACATTTGAATTTTACGATAGTATCTTGTTTTATTTTTTCTGTTTTTGTAGTTGTTTGTGGTGGACATTAATTTTAAGAATGGCTTTGTAAATTCTTCATATCATCACTGAGAGGCAATTTTTTGATTTGTATAACACAATGGTCTCAGTTTCACGTATTTTATTCATCTGCTGTCTGTGTGGCGGTTTTAATTCACCCATTTCTGTGCGTCTGGGTCAGAGTGTCAGTGGAGGACTGCATATTTTCCTGTCTTTTTTTGATAAAGACATAAGTTTATATATATATTTAAAAAATAGCATAGAGCGGCATACGCCATTTTTGCGTATGCCCCATTTATAAATGAGGTCCCAGGGCAGATTTCTTTTTTTTTAACCCAGTCCAGCCCTGATCAGTGACTTTAAGTCCTCGACACACCTACACAGGCATTTTTTCTTAGCTTGTCTGATTAGATGTCTTTTCAGGACTGTGTAGGTGTACAGACTGTGCTTGATTGACAGCTCCCTCACTCTCCTGTTTATTTTGTTGAACCTTTTATAGCAGGGCAACTTGCAGGTTTATCATTCTCAGCACACCAACTTTCTAAGACATTTTGGTTCCAAATAAATGAATTTCAAAGCAGTCACCTCAATCAGATGATTTGTTGTGGATGACGTTTCGCTGTGCTTTGACGTTCAAATTTGGTGAAGTTTGATGTACATTTGCAAGTTGTCATGGCATTGCTGAAATTTGAGGGAATGCAGAGAACATGGGAGTCATAATTTAAGGAGGGGATCATATGAGCTTTACTGTGCCATCCAATTCTATAATCCTGCTCTGTTGACGGAGAAGAAATGCTCAACAAACTTTACACCCACAGTAGTATCCCTTTTTCCGTGACTGTCACAACCAATGGTAGTCACTGCACGGCCCACGAGTATTCACTGTATTAGCAGTTGTTGTATGCAACATGTATGTTTGTATACATGAATTGTAAGGTCGTAACTTTTCATTAATTAATCTTTGAAATATAATCTTGCTTACTTGTTCAGTCTTTCAAATTGTCAGTAAATAGTGATAAAAGTCCATAAGTTCAAAACACAATAATATTCAGTTTACTGTCATATATGAATGACTCATGTTAAGAACTTGTGCTTTAGGTCAGTAAAAGAGTAACTCGATGAGCCTCAGTTTTCCTTACTTTAATATATATATGTTTATTACAACACACATCTGGCCAGATACGATCTTGGTACGGCATGCAAATACACAGTCATACAGTACTAAAACCCTGAAGTAACATTACATTTTCTCAGCCTTATACAGTTATATAGCGTATAATCAATCCACCTTGGATGAGGAAAAACAACATTGTGTAACCCATGGTCTATACTCTTTTCCATGAACAAATCATACATTCCTTGATGTCTAATATACTTTTCTACAACAATGGCAAAGAAAAGTCACAAATCCTCACATTTAAGAAACTCAAATCAGGGAATGTTTGGCATTTTTGCTTGAAAAACGATAAATGATTAATCTATTATCAAAATAGTAGCTCTTTAATTTTATGTCGATTGACTTAATCTTTCAGCACTTATGAGTTAATTAAAATGGTCTATGGTTTGCTATTCTCACTTAGTGTGTGTATTTGAGTTGTGTATTTGTTCATTTTCAATTTTCCTCATAAAGCACTTTGTAATCTCTGGTGCTTCAAAAACAACAATTATTCTAATAAATGTAATTGTTTTTACCATTATGTTCCAGCACAATCTGTTTCTCACGGAAACACAAAAGAATTTCACTCTGCCAGTTACATGTATAACCGGGCACTTAGTAGTTCATAAGCTTTGGTGACCTTGTGTAATTCCCAGCATACTGGTCAGCCAACTTCAACCAGAACAGAAGTCCAATTAGTCAGAATATCTGAAAACACATGTGTGGGTCTGCAGGGTCTTTAATCCAGTCTGCATGTACATTGTGTGATTTGTATTTTCTGTCAGATGAAAATACCTCCAATTTTTTTCACGCAGTCTCTTAAGGTCCCTTCGACACCTTGTATTTTACGTATCTCTAAGATGGTGTGTTGAATATCCTTGTCTAATACAAAGCACCCTCTATAATGCAACATTACCTAAAATGCCATCAAGCTGCCGCACTGCATATACTCAATTCCCCACCTCTCCCTGAAATATTAATCCCATCCAGCAGAGGCTATGATTTTATGAGACACTTTTCTCTGTGAAACAATGCTCTTCTTGGGCTATATGAATACATATTGTTATAATTAATAACTGCTGATGGTGAGAGATCATGTGTTGATGCTTTTCCTTTATGGGAGGGTCCTGGTTCCCCAAGCAGCCACCTTAATTTGACCTCTCAATTTACCATTATGTTGATAATAGGTTCATTCATCGGTGTGAATTGGTTTGGTCATTTTTTTCTCTCGCTGAACTAAATGGGAAGATTAGTTTTGCAAATTACTACTGATGAATTGCCCATTAGGAAAATCAAGCAACTAGGGCAATGCTCACAAGCTACTATGTCCTGTGTGGACAGTCACTGAGCCGCCCTTGTATGCCACACCAGCCTTAAAAGATTACTATTACTGGTCCAGTCATGTAACAGCATTACTACAATTTGTCTTGTTTTGACAACACAGTTTTAAACAAGCTTTAATAAAGGATTACAAGTAATGAAATTAATTATTTTAACTGAATGTGTATTCGGTTGTTGTGCCCCTTACACAAAGCCTGAGTTTCATTAGTCCCCCTATTTAGCACGTATAAGCTGTTTAGTACATTGTTTATGGAGATTGATTTAAGCATCCAGGTAATTGTAGTTTCAGCAAAGCTTTAATATAAAAACACTGGATTAAGTATATAAAATACAAGACCTTCATCAGTTGTTTGGTGTGCACAGGAAGTACCTAAGGCCTTAATACACAAGGCAGTCACATGATCCCATGGCAGGAAGTCACATGACTGCTAAGGTGTTGTCCATTTGTCTTGCCAGAGAAGATGGTGTCCCAGTAGCTTAAGATGATGCCCCTCCCGCTGCGTAAGAGGTGGGGCAGAACCATGTTGTAGGCTGAACCGACCTCCTCTATTTGTTTAGTACATTGTTTTTTAACACAGTCATTTTTAAACAATTTTCTTTTTGAATTTGAGATACTTTAGTGATGCCCACAGGTGTAATTACATGTTTATACTGTATACATTACACACAAGCCCAGAATACACACACATGCACAAACATGCTATGCATGCACTAATGGAGAGATGTCACAGTGAGGGGGGCTGCCCATTAAAGGCGCTACAAGCAGCTTTGGGTTTGGTGCCTTGCTCAAAAGCACCTCAGTAGTAATATATAATATACTGTAAAATGTAGTTGTTTGCAGCTACAAGAGCATTTTGTTTTAGTGTTAATTAGTATTTGTCAAAAAGTATAACGTATACTGTAAATGAAATATTTTTGTGAGCACATAAGTATAGATAATTTTAAAGGGCCTGTACTCAACATTCAGAACATAGATACAGCAAGAAACAAATATTTACTATGTAATGAAATAGTGTGGTAGAAAAAAACATATATAAATATAATAAATTCACCAATGGTTGTAATCGTTGACTTCCTTAGAAGTGTTACGTCAAATCTACTGATAAATGCCAGATACTTGTCTAGATTAGAGTTGTTTTTCAGTTCTTCTCTATCTCTCTCTGTCTCTCTCTCTCTCCCCTCCATTAGCTTGTTTTGTTTTGGACAGTGGCTTGAACTGAGCAGATGAAACGCCTACAGGACTCTTGTATTGTAACTATGGTGACTAGACTCTCATTAAATCAATTCCCTAAACTCTGTTGCATCCCTTCTCATAACAACCCTGTAATAATGATTTAGGAGCAGCTCTACATCAAATAAATACTGCCAGGAGAAAAAGACAGCCCATTCTTTTACACTATAGGTTCATTATTTTGGATAACAAAAAGTAAAAACCTTTGCCCTTACACTTAGCAGTGAGAGATGTTGTGGTCTGCACTTGTTACACTGGTGTCTGAACTCCAAATAATAAACACAGTGTCAATAAATTATAAACCAGCTTCCACCACTTCTGTTTGCCTACATAATGCATCAAATTAAAATGCCTGAATGTTATATTCTTTATAAATCATTAGCACAGACGTGCGAGAAACAAGTCTTGCATTTGAGAAAGAACAAAGCCAGAAACTAGTAGGAAACTGGCTTTGCATGGATGCTATATATGTATTAACTAGTCCTGCTGAGTTCACAGCAACACTGCCAGTGCCACTTTCGTTGAGAGATATTCAGGCTTTTTTGTTTTCAAACTGAATGTTGCTTGGAAATATTGGCAGTCACAGGGTTTGTTTTCCTGGGCTTGTTTTCAAAATGTGTATGCTCTTCACAGCCTTGTTTTAGTTGACCTGCTTAATACACTGAAGATAAACGGCCAGACAATCTCAAACAAAACACATGCTGTCAATCATTACCACCTGCTGCTCGACTCTAATACCTGCACAGAGTGTAAGACCTGTCAGCACAGAGCACCCTCTTTGGTGTCTCTTTTGTATTTGTATGTTGTAAGATCCACCGCGGTACATTGCGGTGGGCCTGTAGGTTCTCCATTAACCAACCATGCTCAGCGGGGGATAAGGCCTCACCACATAAAAAGGTTTAAAAGCTTAGTTTCTTGTTTCTTATAAAATATGCACCACTTCCTCATACCTAAATTACAATATTGGTTGATTGACTCCCATGTGACCATAATCATGGGACTGTTCTACTTAACATAACAGGCGCAGTTTTAAACAGGTCTGATGAATTTCCTAAAATCAGATCAGAGTGCATTTGTTGCATTTTTGTTCTTGTTTAGAAGCTTAACTTTAACAAGAACCCCAAACTTTATTTCATAGAATATAGAATTGTTTTCTTTCATTGTCCTAAATATTTAATCAACACAGCCAGAGGCGTTATTAGGATCTTGAAACACTGGGGGCTTTGCCTAGCCCAGAAAAGAATCATGTGAGTCCGGGAGAATGCCCCCCTGGAGAAAAAAAATATATTTATGAATTCATAGTATTTCTGGCAGTTAAATGCATCAATCTGTTGCGGAACAATAGTTATAATTTGCATTTCAGTCCTCAAAACGCCTGCCGATTTTACGCAGACCATTTGGTGTGTGTGTGTGTGTGTGTGTGTTTGTGTGTGTGTGTGTGTTTTTCTTTTGTATTATTATATAAAATATTAGAGAGGCTTTTTGGAATTAATACATTTATAAAAGTCACCACCAATGATATTACACATTGGAAAGCTAACCATTAATTCTTAATGTACTAACAACCTATGTAAATGACCCCAGTGCACAGTATTGTTCTATGTGTAAAGTTTTTATGTAATTTTTTATAGTGCTTTCATTTGGTTTCCTGTTCTACAGGAAATGAAAGACATAAGCCTTTCATGAACAGTAATTTGACCGCAAAAGGACGCTACGGAGACGTTACGGGAAAGTAATAAAAGGCATTAACTTTAAAGCTCCGCTCACAAGTTGCTATGTTTGTAAATGACATATAGCCTATTCTATGTTTTACTCATCTCGAGTTCATTTTATATATGTGCTAACTATTTGGTGCAAACAGTCTGTTTTATTATTATGCTTCTGTTTGTTTATATATGTTCAGGTCAGGTCTTTTTTTTCCCACTGGAATGCTATAACTTACCTGGTTGGGGTTAATGGCATCAATTTATTAGACTGATTTGGCTATGATTCCTCCAAAAAGTATACCTTTCACAGCTGTCTTAGAGACGGTTGCTAGGTGATAGCAACAAATTCGCCATGCTGGTAAGACCCAGCACGTAGCTGCACGTTCTATTCAGCAGGAAAAGAAAGTGCATTTTTAAAGAACTTACTAGGAAAATACTTTTCACAATTTGCATACAGTGCCATTTCAGTTTTTGTTTTTATTCATTTATTTTTTGTAAAATGAAACTTGACAATAGTGGTATAATCTTTGATAATATTTGGTAATGGATAATTAGTTTTTGAACATGCAGTAAATGAACACAAATTACCAAAGAAGTCAATCAAGATACATTTTTGATACAACACTTTTACCTCTTTGGGTCCTCCTGCCAAATAGACCAGGCTGCACTACATACTATAATAACCGCATTGGCCAACCCTGTCTCCTAAAAATCACCATAATTAACAACTAATTTGCATTGGCTAATAGGTTTTACGCCAGCTCCATTACATCAAGGTCTTATCAATTCATGTTAACAAAGTCACTTATCTGTTAGCTACCTTTTTAAAGAAACTCCAACTGTCAACTTGTTGTAGTATTATAGGCTTGGAAGTAGGCGGGTCAAAGATGGAGGGTTACTCTTATAGAGAACAGAATTCATTTTACTTACAGTGTTCTCCAATTGAGTTTTTTGCTGCTCAAAGCACTCCAAAATGGCACAATTCGCTTCCTGGCTGTCCAACTTTTTGCTCATAGAGTTATTGTTAGACTAATGTAAACTTGTCAACAAACGATGGGTCTCATTCATACTTTGTTGTCTGTTGTCTCTAATTACCTCATCTCATTCTCTCTGTTAGAGCATTCTAACAAGAAACAAATCACAGTGATAAACCCACCCATAGTTTATTATGAATGTCTGGCTGTGTGTGCCTTCTGCGCGTTCATCTGCTCTACAAAACAATCTCCTTCAGAGTGCCTCTTCCATGGAACTGGATGAGTGGTATCAGGAAAGATGGGGCCTGGGTTGATGTCAGGAAGTTACCAGGCTATTATGTTAATTTCATTCATCAGCTGGCAATCATGATAGAAAACAGCACCAGTTGCAAGGAGGTGGTGGGGCTTAGTGACTGTGGGTGTAAAGATCATGAAATGAGATGTGTAAAATATTACTGTATGTCTCTCAAAATGTTATCACTTCACTCTGATCATTATCATAAACTTAAAGTGCCCATATTATGTTAATTTTCGTGTTCATAATTGTATTTTGAGCCAGAATAGGTTTAAATGGTTTCACTTTAAAAGAACACCCTATTTTTATTGTACTGCACATTGCTGCAGCTCCTCTTTTCACCCTGTGTGCTGAGCTCTCTGTTTTAGCTACAGAGTGAGGCATCACACATCTGTACCATCTATGTTGGGAGTCGCACATGCGCAGTAACTAAATACTGCGCAGCACTACTAGATAGAAGCTAGCGCTGTTAGCGGTTAGCACCCTTGTTCTCAATAGCAAAACACTGCTACAACACACAAGTTTATCCTAATCTATAAAAGAAATTGCATAGAACTATTTACATGTCACTTATCTGCAGGTACGGCAATTTCTATAGGCGACCTACTCAATTGCCTACGGCGTCAAACGAGTTGGTGCCGCCGTGTTGCCCTTAGGTCTACTTCCTATTAATAATAGAATTAGAATGACAAGTGAAATAAAACATGTTTATGAAACATGATCGTCCTAGGGCGCCACACGTTTACTTGTCAACCTGATTATACAATTGAATTGATGATTATCGTTGATCATTTTCTGATTGGGAGAAAACTTCAAACTAAAGATTTAGTTTGACATTCCCGTGACGTGACATTTCCAGTCTATAGGTCAGACTCAAACACGTGGAGCTCTGGAGCAGAACTGTGCGTCTCTTAGTGTCCACTGTCTCTGTAAAAATAGAGACGAGCAGCGGCACAGACAACGGAGCTGCTGCAGTGCGCCTTCCGTGGTCTGTGCAGCTTCAGGTTTGTAGTGGACGCACTCTGCGATCTGAGATCAACCATATCAGCAGAGCAATCACGTGGTACACACCAGACTATGGTGCAGGGGGATTATTTTCTGAAATATTATGACTTTATTCTTGTAATAGCCTAATGTATTATCACTTTATTTTTTCTCAAAATATCACAAATCTTCCAAATCTCAGAGAACACAGAGGAGATATATTTTGAACGTGCACAAAGTTTTGAATATGAGCAGAAATCTTGCTCAAACACATCTGAAATATTACAGTCTAGTGGTTTATTAATACATTAAAATGATTAAATGTATCACTGGGTGAATACATGTCATATGCACATTTAAGGAGGTTACTTCCCCAACAAAAGATGCAAAAGAAGTAAGAGTAAATTATGCTAGGCTACATATGTGCTGACTCCAATATAATTAGAAAAGTCGATCTACAGTGAAAAATAAAAATAAACAGATGAAAGCAATTCGGAATACCTGAGAGCCTTACTGTAATATATTCCATTAGGTTTTTATAGTTGGATTGTAATCGGTTTCTTTTTACATAAAGATATTTCCAGCATATATTGATTCAGAAAAAGGTATAAAAAAATAGGTGCATAAAAATTCAACAAAATGCAGGAAATTAAGTATTTACTGCTCAACATTTTCAGTGGGTGGACCCCCAGACCCCCACATCATAAGTCGTCATGCACACAAGTCTGGAAACAAAACACTAGCCTTCGGGTTGCCAGCCCAGTTATGATTAGAACACATGTTGGTGCCATCTAATTTAAATGCAAGCTAGAAACTAAAATGAACATACATTGCTACTCTATCGCTGACAGCGCTGTGGAAATTTGTCAATGCAAGACTGGTGGGGGGGAGCTGAGCTGGCCCTGGCAGGTATTCTAAGCAAAGTTGGAAGTGCGCCCTTGTTTAGAAGAAGATGGGTTGATAGTTAATGATAATTGAATTAACGTTTTAGTTTGAGGTATTTCAATGCACAAGGGCCCTGAGATGCAAAATGATAAAATGATAAAAAAAAAAATTAAAAAAACATTGTTGCATTTTAGTTTTGGTCTGTTTAAAGTTTACACACTTTTTAAAAACGCAGTAAACATTGATTGGACAGTTTTGGTAATGTCATCCTGAATCATCAAGACCTGCGTGGGGAAATGAAATTCTGGTGACAGACAGCAGTTCATACTGCAGTTTAATGCTTCTAATGTGTATATATATTTATGTTCTCTGGTATCACAAAGAGCGCATGGAGAAATGAGGGATTTTTAGAGTTTTTAGTATGGTTTGACTGCAAATCAACAGCATGTCATGAATATTGACAGACGGGTAAAGACGGGATGAAAAAGAGGCGTCCTTTACAGCAACATTCTAGGGGGGTTATAGTGGGATCTCTGTGTCACAAAATGAACTTAATGAACTGCCAGAGTCCATGGAGCAGGATACAAGCACAACGGAACGCTGATTTAACTGTCAAATTAATGAGGGAAAATCCCATACTCACGGTGACATGCATATGGGTTACCATGGTTACCACATTATTTGCATAAATGTATACATTGCTTACACAGATGTCTTGTTATAAATTAGCAGGATTTATTAGACCTCTGCAAATGGTCCAAAAAGTGTCAGCTGTCACCAGCCAAATACTAACCCTACTTGTCATTACTGTGCACTGGCTCCCTGTTTGGTTAAAGTCACAAATGCATGCCCACAGAGTGGCCAACTGTACAACAGCCACCTACCAGAATTCCCTCATTCAGGTTTATGAGCCTTCTCGAACACCTCAATCTGCCAATGAATGACTAGTGCTAATACGAAACTCAATTCTGTTTTCAGAATCCCCTAGACCAGAACTCTTCTGAGAGTACTTAGTCACCTATAATGCTCTCTCTCTCTCTCTCTCTCTCCCTCTCTCTCTCTGTCAATCCTTTTTTACTGGGGCTATCCATTTATTAAAATATGTAATCACAATTAATTGCATGATATTCCATAGTTAACTCTTTTAATCTAATAATTTATGCAAAAGTTAATTACTATTATATTTCAAAACAATGACAAATACCATCTAGAATATTCTTTAGAATAACCTTAAAGGTACTGTATGCTAAAGGAAATGCTCAAAGCATAAAATGGCAAACTCAAGCCCATCTAGCAACTGCAGAAGGGCATTTTGACCTGAATGTAACATTACTTGGTAATGGTACTTGCACAATTTAGAGCCCTGACAGGGTGCAGGACCCCAACGTGAAATGCTGCAACGCTTCATTCCCAAATCCCAGCACGTGCATGTGTTAATCGCGCATTAAAAAAAGGAGTGACGTTAAAAGGAATTTGAGTTAACTTGTTAACATTGCGTTAATGATGACAGCCCTAGTTTTAACCTAACCAAACAGGTTAGATGGAAAAGCACCCTTACAATCTCAGCTATTCTGTAGCAGTACGCTGAATGTAGGCGTGTCCTGCACTTCATTTGAACTTAATTACCGCTTGTAATGAGGCAAGGTGCTGCCACCACTAAGCAAACTAATTTACAGGGAGGTATCTGAACAAGCAACAGTTGGAAGTTTAATTCAAACATGGGTTTAGACATGTATTGACCACCTGCCTAGTGTCCTGACTAAGTAAGTGCAACACCATGAGGAAAATCAGTCACCCCAGCTGATTTTAAAGTTTTAACCTTGGCTTTTCTTGTTCAAATGAACTGTTGAGGTCTTTTCTGTGTGTCTTTTGAGTCCCCACCCCCTCAGCTGGCTTCACTATTTATTATGCTGTTGTCGAGTCAGCCACAGTGGCTCCTAGAAATGTTTTGAATGTAGAATATGCACTTACCTATTTTTTTTCTTGTTTTAAGGATTAAGAAATTCCACATAAGGTTGGAAATAATACCTTTGGCAGACAATGGCGTTGTAAATGCTGATACCTGTTTGTCATCAAACTAATTAGGGAGGCCTTACTATAAAATACCCACAATTATTAATTTCCTTTTAGTTCTGGTCTTCATCTGTGTTTGGTTTAGTACGGATCTCTGTCTGCCTATTCAAGTGACAGCAAGTGTTCAGCAGCATGTTGTCCATTATTCATGAAACACCTTGGAAAAGTAGTTATTATTGTCACTTGTAACTAAGCTACCAGCCTGACCGTGCCCTTAGCAGGCAAAGAAATAATTGTGTTTTTTGGGGAGAGGAATGCTTCTTGCTCAAGGCCCCCAAAAAGTTGAACGCCAGTCTGTCAGCATTTATCGTAAAAAAACTAAAAAAAACAACCCTTGCTGAGCTATGTTCAGTCACTCCAGGATTTTGGAGTCAAATCCTTCAATACATGTTACCTTACCCCCGAATGAAATAGGACTTGCATCTGTTAGACAGGAAGAGAGTGTGGTTTGATTGGGCACAGCATGTTTCTCCTCATTCGCCATGAAGCTAGGCTATTCAAAGTGTTTATAATGACAGCTCAAACAGGGAGCCTTCTCTGGGGATAAAGATAAGTGTGTGTGTGTGTGTGTGTGTGTGTGTGAGAGAATTTGTGTGTTGGGGTACAAGGGGGGGTTACAGAAGAGCAGGCATGAATGCAAAGAGACAGCAAGAAATCACTGCAGAATACTTTAAAGCATATCACAAGTCACAATGTTTCTATTGCCCTTTCTTTCATCAATTACACTTCTTTCATTCCACGTTCGTCCTGTTTCCTAACACTAAAAGCACTTTTATTGTCAAAACAGTCTCAAAATATGTTTTTCTATAATACTGTAGTATTACAAACCAATAACCAACAAACCAATAAACAAATAATAACAATAAGATATAATACTACTACTACAAATAAGCATTATGCAGAACAGCTGTTTGAACAAAACAGGCACCACATTTGCAGCAGCATCTGACACATCAAATGCAGTGAAGACCTGGTGAGGTGAGTGGGGACACTGAGCCTAAAGATGTTGCATTTGCAAATGGTCTATAAGTGATCAAAGCCCACTGTTATGTACTGGGTTGCCGTTCTTTGAGTTGTGGTGGTTTTGGGAACAAATTATGGTCTCTGGCGGGGAGATGGGTGGAGCAGTACAAAGACAGAGCAGGTCAGGTAAGAAATATGGGACATAAATTGTACGGTAAACATTTACCTTATACCTAATTTTGTAGTGCATTCTATTTAGTTTTGTAAAAATAGTAGTAACTGATTTATTAGGATCTGGCATTCCAATTAAAGGCATAGTTTGATTATTTTTTTTTATTTGCTTTCTGGTGAGAATTAGATTAGAAGATACATTTACCCTCTTTCCAATCTTAGTGCTAAGCTAACTGGCTGCTAGCTTGCAGTATCATATTTAACAAATACTGAATGAATCTGGTATCAATCTTCTTATCTCACTCTCCTACAGATACAAATTTTTTATATATACTGTATATATAAAAACAATGGCCTGTATTACAAGTAATATAGATGGTGCGTGAGAATGTATTGGAAAGCTAACACCTTTTATTTTCTTTAACAACGCTTTCATTCCCCACACTTTAATTGGACCCAATAGCACGCCAAAGTTGCCAATAATCTGACATTACCATGACAATATGGTATCAGCAGTGTATTTTTTTCTTTTAGTGATTTATTGGGATTGACATGGCAGATTTGCAGTCAGAAAACACTGGAATAATATGAGCATGAATACTGCATGGTTTCTCTAAAATAGTACTAAACATATTACAAATGAAGGATACTCATGTAACAGCAACAATGGCATTTTTTCACAGAACAGTGATAATAATGTAAAACACACTGCAAGACCTACCAGCATTACCTTGTCAACCAATTGTTGGGAGACCCTATCAACCTGAGTAGACATACAACTGAAGATAAATAAAGTCTGACATCGGCAATTCCGCCTGACAGTGGACTTACTCAATAAGAATACACCGAAAATTTACCACCAGCTCTTCTATGATCCTCAGACTTGCTTTGTATTCTTGAACCAAGTGTCTCGACTGGCCAGGACTTCATCCTTCAGTAGGCAGAGTTTTACTATGGTGGAAAAGCTCCAGCTGGTCTCAGGTGAAGAGATGCTGTGCGAGGCGGCTTGGCGCGGTTTGGTTGGGGATGGGGCTGAACCTATAGGTGGATGTTATGCAGCTTTGCACACTGGCCGGGGATAAGCTCACCTCAAGGTCGGGGAGCTGTGAGTGGAATACTCATTGGGAAGTCTGGGCTTTATTTCACATCTCTGCAGATCCCTCTCCATCTCCTCGAAAATGAGGAAAGATTCTGCGAGGTCTGGAAGGGCCAGTGTTTTAAAGCAGTTGCCAAGAATGAAAACTCTGGCTATAGAAACCCTATTGCTGTTATAGTGGTGCTGTTTATCTTTTTTAATGCAAAAGGTGTGGTAAATTGGGAGAATAAACCACAATATCTTTTCCTACTGAATGCAACCACTTCTGTTTAACTGCCAGTCAATGTGTTGCAGTTGCAGTTTTAATGTATACAAAAATATTCTTGCTATAGCATAGAGATTTTAATGCAAATCTCCTGTCAGTTCAATATATGCATTCTGCATAATTCTAAATGGAAAAAGTGTAAGTGTGGGAGTCTAGTATGCAGATTTCATTCTCTATATGTATATTTAAAAAATATAGTCATGTATACATAATGTACAAACTGTACTGTAAACCCACCACACCCATGCTTACCCATATGCTCAAAAAAGTAAAAAGAAAACAAATCCTACATAACTGCACACACACAACCACACACACAAATGAAAGGAGATCCCTGGGAACATTGACAAGTGTGCTTACCATAGCCTGAGGTAAAACAGAAAACAAAACAGAAACAGTCTGCTCTCTTGCAGATCCATGACAATAACAAATTGAGGGAGTTTACGTCTCATATATTATTTATATTATTTGATAGGGTTGTAGGCGATCTACATGGGAGCAAAATTCTGGAGAGAATACAGAACATCTTGGAAGTTTGGTTAAAAGGAGCTGCTTCCTCCAAGGCTTGTTGGATGTATGTTTTTTCATCTGTCACATTTAGATGTGAATAAGATACTTGTTCTTATTCTCCCCAGCGCTGCAGCACTCAACCAGACACACAAACATTATGAAACACTAAATCACTGATGTCAGTCAATGGAATAAGAAGTTGTAGCAAGGAAATATGTATTTTCTACAAAAAAATGTATCTGGATTGTTTGCATTCCACATGGTTAATTATGTGTTTGTGTTTGGATGTGATTTATTTTTCTATTTTTCTTTTACATATATAATATTCCTCTACCTGCAGGCTAGATGATTAAGACAGATTCATTCAAACAACAAAATACAAAGTTTTCAAATCAAGAAAAAAAATAAAATTTGAAAGAGTTTGCATGTCATTATGTAACTTATAAGTTACTGTATAAAGAAATATTGATGTTTGCATTTCAACAAGCAAACATGAAATAGAAACTGAACAGAAAAATGTTTTTTACATGTTCTTTTCAGTGTGTTTATCTCATCTCGTGTGGGTCTTCAGTAATGCACAATAACCTTTTACTGCTGAAAAGCTTCATCCTATTTTTAGTTTATGAAGTATTGCTATAGCTTACAGTGTCATAGGCAGTCAGGCATGTGTGCATCTGTGAGTGGGTTGCATCAAACATAGTGGCAACACACAAGTTTGAATATATTTGCACTTGCCGACCCCAAACATAAACTATGTTTGGGGTCGGCAAGTGCAGATCATGTTTTCACATATTTGAGCAATTATTTATTTTGAAAATAAAAATTTGAGGAAGAGATTGGGCACAATGAAGTTTTCTTGAGGTTTTTATTTGTCTTGACTTTTGTGTAACGAATTAGATGAATTTCAAAACCTATGACAGCACAAGACAGTGAAAGGAAAGAGAAAACTTAAACTGTAATATTTTATATAGATGGAAAATGAAAAAAATACACAGCATTCACCCATTCGCTACAAAAAGGAGAATTTCTTGAAAGATATGTATGTGATGCTTATAGCTGAAAGATCAATGCATCATTTCTGGGATTAGTGGAAAGTACTAAAAATGCACTAAAAAGGGAAAGTAGGGAAGATAAATGGGATAGTAAGAATAAGAAAGCAGCATGTTTTCTTAAAGTGCTGTTAATGTCTGCTTCTGGTTTTATAGGCTGTAAATTCTATTGCAACATCCTCTCTTACCATCTGCTGTTCTTCAGTGTAAATATTTACAAAATTTTTTAAGATAGGAAAATACAGCAATTCAAAGAAATATGCATGCATGGAAAGAATCGAGCCTTCATTTATGTACAATGGCTGTAGATGGGGAAAGTGAAAGTGCTTTTCTAATCAATAAGAGTCAGAGCTGCAAAAGTCCACCTCTTGTGGGTTAGATTTGACAATTTTAGAGGGATGCTCGTGTGAACGTGTGTGTTATATGTAAGTGAAGAGTAAAGACTATTATATAAGGAGCAATATTGAATGTTTTTTTTGCCTAAGAGACCGGATTTTGTTGATTACATCATCCACTAACATACACAAAACCACTATGAAGTCTGAAAACATCTGAAAAAAGTATGATCTTTAATCAAAAGAAAGCGTATGAGAAATCAAGAGAAATCAAAGAGCTAAATTACAATGATCAAGTATAAAGAGCTGTCGTTGTTAACATTTTGTTTGGCCATTTTAGGCTTTTATTTTCACAGCACAGATGAACACATGAAAGGAGAGAGAGAAGGGTAATGACATGCAGCAAAGTCTTGCAGGTCGGAGTCAAAGCCGCGGTTGCTGTGTCAAGGAGTAAACCTCTAGATATGTGCACCTGCTCTACCAAGTGAGCTAACCCGGCCACAGGTAGAACGTTTCTAGCTCAAAGCTATAATGTCGTGCACAAAGTGAAAAAGCTCATAAAAAAACATGTAAAAACTGGATGAGTCATTATGAAGGACTTGAAGTATTTGGTTTCTAAATAAACCATCCATCTAAAGGCCAAATATCTGTTTTGAAAGGAAAACATGGTCTTAAAATACTGACACATAAGCTAATGTTTTGATATAAAACAGGAAATTGGACATCTTAAAAGTTTTTAACATCATTTCCAAATGTAATGAGTCACTTCCTTATTTGTACGCAAACTACTGTACAGTGGTGAGCATGCAGTAGAACTATGTTATGTCCACGGTGCACTTAGAGAAAAAATTATTATGCTATCAAAGTCTAATTTTTAGGACAATATCTGTAATTGTTGTAAAGATGATGTCCAATTAGCTCCGATTGGAGAAATATTTAGTGGAAACAACTTGACCTACGTAGATTGATGACATTGTTATGAGAGCTGAGAGATGGAGAGATCAAACCGAATTAGTAGTCAACTGAGCTGCATCAGCTCTCAGAAAGAGAATAATTAGAGTTCAGATAAGCTGCATCAAAATATTCATCTGAATCATGGTGAAAAAACATTAAGTCTTACTAAAACATTATCCCTCCTCTACATTACCGTTTCTGTATAACAGATTCTTCATGATTGCAACTACATACTAGTATGATACAATACTAAAAAAAAGCTCTTTCTTCTGTCAGACAAACTGTGTGTACAGGCACAGGACCATTTTCAGATATAGTGTGTTGTCATCAACCATGAACTGTCCACAAATGGACTTCCCTAAGTTAAACAACCTGTCTGAATCTCACCATGTACATTGTTAATCAATCAGTCACATTGTATTTAAAGTGTTATATCACAGTTAAACATGGTCTTTACAATTAAAGGAACACAGAAATAACAGCAACAAAACAAGTGAACGGGACTAACAGTACTAATAAGCAATACAAAACCAACATCATAAGAGAATAAGTGAAAGCAACAGAGATGTTGAGTCACAGTCGGCAGTAATTAATAGAACATTTACTACTCTGGACAAGACATTTTTAGTTGAATGACAGGAATGGAAGCCAGATTGAAACTTATTAAAAAGATGTTTGTTGGATAAATGGACAGGAAGTTGGCTTGCAACATTCAATTTGATTTCAATTTTATTTATCGTATCAAATCATAACGAGTTTTCTCAAGACACTTTACAGATAGATTAAGTCTAGACCAAATTCTATAATTTACAAAAACCCAACAATTCAAGTAATTCCCTCAAGTAAGCATTTAGTGCAACAGTGTTGAGGAAAACTCCCTTTAGGCAGAAACCTCGAGTGGTGAGGGAGAAACATGGGACAGACCCGGGGTCTTGGTAGGAGGTGTCTGACGGAGCTGGTTGGGGGAGTGATGAACACTGGCAATTATAGTCAAAATAAAGATAATGGAACTATGACTAATGATGTAGTTGTATTATTTCATGGCACTGCAGGGCATTACACGGTATAGCAGGGCGTAGCAGGGCACTGCAGGTTGATTGTAAAAGATAGATTAGAGATTGGCACAGAACCAACAAAAGCTAAAGTCTGAAGATACTGGAGAATTTGTAGCCTGGAGTGTGCACAAGTTAAATTCTCTGTAAATGAATAAATCTAGCTTCTGAAGAAGTTCATAGTCATCTGCCGTTAAAGAAGAGCTGTTGGCAGGGCTGCTCTGTATGTGTTTATCCACAGTGTCAAACAGAAACCATGGATTTTTGTTGTTATGTTAATCAAATTTGATATGTTGTCCTAGCAGCTGAAAGTAATCTTTTATATCTCCTCCAACTCTTTTTTTTGCAATTCTGTTTAAGTGCATTTGTGTAATTGGTAAACGATGTCGGCATTTTTGTCTGAGTGCATTTCCTGATACAAGAGGTGCGACAAAGTCAAGTGTTTTAGGCAAGGCACTGTTGAGGTTGTCAGTGATATTATCAAGAGAAGCAAGAGAGGTATTGCAGGAAGTATGTCAGGTAAACACTCAGCCAGTGTATACTTAATGTTGCTGCCCCCCCTTCCCTTCTAATAGGAAGCTGTAGCCAGGAGGAGAAGCCTCAATAACTGTTGGATGGCTACAGATCGGCTCCGCTGTGTGTCGGCTCCATGCACCTACAATACACCCTGTTACCTCTATCTCTAATCACTTTGGACATTTTAAAAAGCATATCATCAGGGTTGCATTCACATTGAGAAGTGCTTTTTGATGGACAGTTCAAGGGATGATTCAGGAGATTGTATTTAATTGCACAGCAAGCTCAATGCTCATGTACAGCAGTGTGGACCCTCGGTAGTTTGGGTGAAGGCCGTCGTGTTTTAAAAGGTCAACTCTATTAAGATCAATACAGTCAACCAATACATACTTACACATTGATATCTTTTCTGTCGTGTTGTGCAGCAACTAATGGAATGATAATTAAGATTGCTGTGAGAGCCACCGACAGGTGAAGCAGTAATAAAGTAATGAATAGAAGTTTTAACCCAAGAGGTTTCATTCATTAATGTATGATTTTATTTGAATCCATTGTAAATGAGAGCTTACCAATTTTGGTCCATCGTTAAGTGTCTAGAAACCTCAGCAGCCACTGAATAATAGAAAGCAAGTGATATACAGTATGTATAGATAATTTTTGCTGATCTAATCAATGACCAAACTGGCTTGCAAGCCTTAATGATCTCAAAAAATTAATTATTTAACAAAAACACTTGTGAAAGACACAGTATATGGGTCATTAGATACGGCGACATGGTACCATGAGGTCTTCACAGAAGGACTCCTGCAGTACAGTACACATTTGCTCATTACTCAGTTCCAGGAAGATTCTAGGATTTCACGGTGTTGCGATCGTGCCAATTCACACAAATTCAACCAATAACTGTTGGGGGCGAATCGCAAATTTGACCAATAACCGGAGTTTCCCGTGAATTATACCAATCCCAGCAGTCCCGCGTGCCAGACTTTCTATCAGTATGTGACTCTGAGAGCCAATGACCAAGAGAGAGTGATTACAGGTTGACGTCAAACGTACGTGGCCATATTTATTTAATTGTGTGTAATGAGACGTGTGTGACTTGAACATCTCACATTTACTGACAAAATTTACAGCTAAAGACTGTGCAAAACATGTCAGACCGTTCTGCCAACCTGTATACATTTTAACATCATTGTACGCTGTAACGTTTTTCTACTATAAAGTCACTGAAGGGGCTGCTGTTTCAGTCCTGTCAGCTTTGCAGAGGACGGGTCTAGTCAGTACCAATTGCAAAAACTGTGTAACTTCTCATTCCAAGTGACATCATCTCTTCAACGTGATTTTAGGTGACTAAAAAGCTGCAGTATTGGTTGTTTACTAAATGTTGTTCTTAATTTATCGAAGAAGTATTTCCCTGGATGTCCAGTTGGTGTAGCTGCACTGCTTTCTGAGTGGTCATTATTGGTCATGGTTTACTGGAAGAATTTTGAGCATCTTTAAGCCACACTTCTAATATTTTTCTAGCACTCACACGGCTCTCTTTTCTGTTGCTGCAAGACGCTTCAATAATGTGTCCAGTAGAAGTTGAACACGACACAGCAGCTTCCAGCAAACATTGGTAAGAATTTTTATTTCTGGGAGCCATCTTACTACAACTTGTACTGCTGCGTTGATCTCATCCACACATGTTGCCATTTTTGGGGGGGAATTGATTCTAGCTCTGGCACAGGATGAAATCTTAAGTCCTAATCCTGCCAATGTTTCTCTCGAGCCACCAGTGAGCACAACATCAAACCTATTTGGACCTATTTCTGATACTAAAATCAGACATGTGGGTGGCGATTCAGGGATCTTTAGACACCCTGTATCAGTGATATTAGAAGGAATGTTAATCCTATACTTATGCCATAGATAACACGTAATGTATAACCATGGTCAACAGAGTAAAGTAGTTTCTTTGCCATCAAACAATTGAGTTACTGTACATCATTTTTAGGTGAATACATTACCATTGAATGTGCAAAAAATGGATTGAACCTTTTGTAAATTTAGTTTTGCTAAGCAGCATTGTGATTTCATTCCCTCTTGCTACAGCCATACCTTTGTCGTCTGATTACATACTATGTCAACTCTCCTTAATTTCTTAATCCATTGAGGATATTATGCCTGGCTTCTTATTCTTTCATCATTCAGTTTTGATTTATACAGTGCAGGACAAACCATAAACACAAGTCAAGTACTGAAGAGCTGACAAATTCCACTGCAAAGTGAAACGTTGTATTATACTATTGTGCAATGTATATTATTGTACAGACAGACATATAGATGAAAATGTGCATGTGCCCTCTTTTTTCAATTGTGTCTTTATGTGGTGCGTGCACAGATGTGCAGAGTTGAGATGGCTCAGACTTGCTCTTCTACATCCCACTGACTAAAGGAGAAAATGACCCCAGATGTCCACTAGGGGACACTGGGGGCGTTTCTCAATATGTGTTCTTCTATGGACTTGTGTTCTTGTGTTCTTGTGAAACGTCATGTTTGGTGGCCAAA
>NC_048407.1:14996199-15040612 GCF_013103735.1 Etheostoma cragini | reverse complement strand
GTAGAGCTAGCAAGTACGGTCTCCCCAAGAACACAAGTCCGTTCTTTGCTTACTTGGTATTGAGAAACGCCCTGTGTTTGCTCTGTTGAATTGAAGCTCGGCAAGTCTCTGCCTTGCTCTTATGGTTTCTCTCTTGTGACCCTCTCACAGTAAGGACATTCCCAAAAGCCCAAAAGGACTGGCTGTTTAGAAAATTCATATTAGATGAACATTACAAATCCATGCTGGCTGAGATTGCAAAAACAAAAAACACTAAATTGCCGCCATGGTATTGTTTTACAAATGCAGAGATAGAAGAGGCACTTGTTCTCTTTCTTTGTAAACACTTATGTATGCTTATGTTGTACTTATTAGAAATGAAGTAGCATGAGGTAGCGGGAACCCCACAACACCTATTTAGGCAGCAGGTTGTTTGATGTTTGTATCAACGTTTGTGACCTTGACAACGGACACTGCTGTACCAATAGTCGGCTTTGGTTTCTTTTAACAATGTTAATAATTTATCCCTGATTCTAACCAAGTTCAGTTGCCTAATCCTAACCAAAATGTAACCACAGAAGAGGCACATCCAGCGTTTAAGCAAAATCCTTTACGTACCGGAATTTTAAAGTAAAAAATCAAGTTCTTAAATAGCTTAAAAATATTTTTAAACAACTTCCTTAAAAAGTAAGTGTTAATGCCAGATGTTGTCCTTTATCAGGCATTACAATGGGGAGGCAAGAACCGTCGGACTCGCGAGGGATTCCATTAATTCCTGATTATGGGCACCTCGAAGGGCACAATCATGCTCATGCCATGGTCACTTGGAAGCACCATGGAAAATTTATATTTTAATGCTTTTTGCAATCAAAATCTGAAAAAGATCCCTAGCCATAACTCAGTGTCTGTGGTAACACCTGAGGGATTTAAAGCGCCCATATTATGCTCATTTTCAGGTTCATAATTGTATTTTGAGGTCGTACAAGAATAGGTTTACATTGTTTCATTTTCAAAAAAACACCAGATGTTTTGTTGTACTGCACATTGCTGCAGATCCTGTTTTCACCCTGTGTGTTTTGCTCTCTTTTTTAGCTACAAAGTGAGACATCTCTCTTCTAGACTATATTTGTTGAGAGTTGCATATGTGCAGTAGCTCAGCTAGATAACTCTCTCTCCAACTTTGGTCAGTACAAGGGAGGATTAGCTGGGAGACTTCTTCTAAACGAGGGCACACTTGTGGAATACCTGCAGAACAGGGACATGGAAGTAGTTCTTTTGTAGATTATGGTGAACTATTGTGTGTTGTAGCTGTGTTTTGCAATTGAGAATGAGCTAACATGCTAGCGCTAGCATGTACCACGGTTAGCCACCTTGTCTCGGCTAGTTACGTAGAAAGCCATGGAGATTTTGAACAGCTCACCGGGAGACTGAAGGCAGAGGACATTCAGAAACCGCATCTTACTCAAATCAGCCTGGATAATTTTTTTCCAAGTTTGTATGCGTGTGGAAGCACCAGAGACAAAAAATAACTCCCAAAATGCTAGAAAAAGTTTTTTTCTTCTTCATAAAATGGGCACTTTAACTAATAACTGGAACAATCATTAACATCCAATCAGGTTCTTACGCAAAACGTTCACTAATGGGATGACCTAATAGATCCAACTTAGAAATAGGAGATATTTTTAATCTGCTCTGTTCAATGCACCCTTTGGCTCAGCTGTGACCCAGAATGCTAACATTATGTTAAGAAGATTCAAAGTCAATAACACTGTGTACGGTTGACAAATATAGTTTGACAGTTTGTTTGAAGACTAGCTCGCTCTCCAGCCATGTCATTGTCCCTAAATCAATATCCAGATTTTCACGAATAAATGATTGTGTACTTTCGACTGCAGCCTGAAGTAGCTCGTTGAATAGTATACGGGATGTGAGCTCATGGCTTATGTGAGAGCGGCATAAAACCCCGCAGGGTGTCATTCAGAGCATCGGCGGTGTTGTTGTCAAAGTTGTCCATTCATTTGTGTGCAAGGAAGTCTTTCATTGTATTAACTGCCCATTTTGTTTCTTGTGCTGATCTCATCTTTTTCATCTTTTTGATTTAATTCTCTTGGTGCAGCACATTAATTTAGAACTCTAAACAGAGAGTTTCACTAGGAACTACTTAATAGGTGTCTATTATTGTAATGGGGACCCTGCAGCCAATCAGAATCAAGTATTCACCCAGACTATAGTATATATTCAAATGAACCACATAATGCTGTCTTACATTTTTATCCAAGTTGTGGTCATCAAGTCATTAGGCTATAATCAAATTGCGCAGAATCAGAAGTCACTCATCTTTTTCTTTTTAATTCTGACGCGTCACATTCACTCCCCTTTCTTCCTTGTCTAGATAAGCCTGTTCCCGAAAACTAAATATGCCAGGGAAGTGTAAATTTAATCTAGCAAATTCATGTAAGCATTCTGTGAACAATGCTGGAGGTGTGATGGATCTTTTTTTAATGTTGTCTGTCTATGCACTTTGTCTTCTTACTTTGTCTAAATGTTATTAATAGATCTGGCTGGTGGAGGACGGGGCTCGTTAATGTAGTACTCACTGTTACGTTAACATACTATTACGTTTCAAAAAGGTGATCTCCAAGTTTTACAAGCACTTACTCTCTGAACTATTTTGTCCGAAGAACAAAAGCAACGTGGACAAAACTATAGCTAATAATATCTGCAAAGGGACTATGTGACTGTGAGGGAGAATGTTTGTCACAATGACAGCTTGAGAAGTGCTCATTGCGAGATTTTCATCCCTCAGCTTTGTTTGTCGCATGATATTTCTGATATTGGTTGTGTGTATGTGTGTGTGTTTCTGTCTGCACACTACTGACCAATCAGCCCAATATTTTTCTCTATGGCTGTATGCTCAAGGACCTCTTGTGGTTGCTCTGATTCACGTTTTTTAGAAAATAAAAATGAATTTTATTGACTTTATTGCTCCGTTTTAATTAAAATGTTTATTTGAAAAATAATGATTTAAAGTCAAAGTCCTTGAATTTCACTTTATGTCTGCATGAACAACTCTAAATAACTCTCCTAATCCTCATGTGTAATGGTCATGAAAGGCAACATGTGATGTCATTCTACAGAGAGAAGTGCCAGTAAAAAAAAAAACACTCCTATAGGTCGTTTTGAAAGGCACTAACAAATTTTGACCTATTTTGTGGGAGACAAACCTTACACATGCCAGAATCAGGTCCTAATTAGTGACAGACAAATTAAATGAGCAGGATATCAACAGCTGTGGGTATGTTTATGCATAAGAAGGTGCAGTGCAATTTTGTATTGTTTTTTTTCGTTGCAAGACATGCTATGATTTCTTCCTGCTCAGACCACCTGTTAGGTTTGATTTGGTGGAGACACAGATACAAACATCTTTAATGTACTTAAGTGAATAATCCTCATCTGCCCAAAACACAAAATCAGTAGGTTGTTCCGCTGCTCTGCAAGCCTGCTGCTAATTCCTTGATCAGGCCTCATGTTCTCCTGCCTCACCTTTGCCTGTTGTCTCATTAGCTTTTTTACATTTAAACCCCTGTCTTGATTGTCACTGGTGTTGTACTCTGGTGCCTTGATTTCCTGGCAATAATTTTGCTTGTGTGCTTCACCCCCACTCTTTTCCCAGGCGTTACGTTTGGGCCCTGATACCCAACTGTGACATGAATTCACATCATTGTACGGATTCATTTTATCAATTAGGCTGATGTTTTTGAATAACAATATCTTTGATTCAATGAGCCAACTGACAAGAAGATTTATTACATAGTAGTGAAGGTTACATAATGGGATGCATTATCAATGGATTGTCTGTTGTCATTCAAGGCTTTATTACTCAACAACAGACAAGGATAATGAATAACAATTTGCTCAGAGATAAATTACATAAATTTGCAAAAAATAATTAAAATCTATTTAAATTGCCAATTTTATATCTCACTTGACTATTACATGCAGTGACAACACTATGAGTGATATATGCAAACTGGCATTTTGTTATTGTTTGGCTTGGTTTGGAAAATGGAAACAACATGTAGTGCCACTTTGGAGTCCAAAAAGTACAGATGGGCATCTACAAGAACTTAATGCAAATGGATGAATTAAAGAAAATTGCTAACATTTGCTAGGATGAGGTTCAAATTTGGAATATTAATGTACGATTAACACAGCATACAAGCTTAAGAGAGAAAATACTGCTGTGATCAATTTGGAATAGAAAGATATCCCATCACTCATGGGCTTTTCACTTCTTTATAAAATCTTTCTGAATAACTATAGGCATAAAAAAAGAATAAAAATCAAATATGATTCATGTGCTCTGTTTTTAAGCAGATGCATTGTAATATTGATACTTACAGTTGTGCTCCGGCTAGATTGTACAGCCAGTGAAGAAAGCTAAATTGTCATGTCATTGTTTACACATGATGCCATGTGTAGTTTTGGGACTGCTCTTAAAGTGTCTGTTCACCTCGGAAGCCGGAGCTGGGAATGACATCAAGCGATGTCAAGTCTGAATTCACAGTGGGGTTAGCTCTACCCAGGTTAACTATTGTAAGCATTATAACGCAGTGCATACAAACACTGTAATAACAAAAGTTGGACAGGACTGTGTGGACGAATGATTTAGTGAGACACAGATAAGACAGAAGTGCAAATTTACGACTTATATGAATGCGCATTTAGAAACGTTCATTGAGGTACATCAAAACAGCTCAGAGTGTCCATTAATAATATAAAGCACAATTAAGGCATTTAAAAGAGGATGTGTGTGATAGCCTTTTTATCATCATTGAAAAAGAGTTGAAACGCATTGAAAATTGAATAATCATAAGGAGAAGCAACACTATGTAAGTAATGACTCTCATATTGTATTGCAGATAGATGAACCTAAGTTGAAGAATAATTATACTATTTAAAAAAAAAAAAAAGAAGCACAACGACACAGATGTCGCAAGATTTGAGGAGGTGTGCAATTGGCATACTGACTTCAGCAATGTCCACCAGAGCTGTTGCAAAAGACTTAAATGTTCATTTCTCTACCATAAGCTGTCTCCAAAGGCGTTTCAGAGAATTTGGCAGTACATCCAACCAGCATCACAACCGCAGACCACGTGTAATCACACAAGCCCTCTACATCTACATCCAGCATCTTCCCCTCCAAGGTTGTCTTAGACCAGCCACCGGGACAGCTGCTGCAACAATTGGTTTTCATCACCAAAGAATTTTTGCATAAACTGTCAGAAACCATCTCAGAGAAGCACTTCTGCATGCTTGTCGTCCTCATCAGGGTCTCATCCTGACTGCAGTTCGTTGTTGTAACCAACTTGACTGGGCAAAATACTCACATTCGATGGTGTCTGGCACTTTAGAGAGGTGTTCTCTTTGTGGTGAGAGGGTCTTTATTGGTGTGGAGCGCCTTTTTGGCCCGCTCAAAAACCAGACCCAAGGAAGACACCGGCAACGCCACCCGGGGAATTTCAGCCAAGAATAGGATTGGACTAGCTCTATAGTTAAACCACCAAAATACAGAAAGCACAAAAGTTTTATTAAAGACAATGATTTTATTGTTAAAATTATTAAAAACCTCAAGTATATAATACTATAAATTTTAAAATACCAAAATACAGGAGATGATTGCTGAGGCCTTACCAGTAGTGGGACCGGGTCAAGGGGGTGGGAATGAAATGAAAAACAACTTCAATGTAAGGCAAATTTCGGCAGCCCAAAAGTGGCTGATAGCTGCTTATAACCAAACAAAAAGAAACTAAGTACAACAATTAAACCCTGAAGTTTCAACAGAGATGAAACCCGTTAACCCAAAACTAAAACAATAAGAAATAGAAACTGACCAAAAATAATCACTTAATCCTAATTCAGAAAAAGAAACCCATAAACAGAGACACCAATCTCCCCACACATTAATAAACACGGGCAGGCCAAAGAAAGGCAAAACAATGCCTGTGTCCCAGTCACTCAGTCAACCTAATAGGCTACAGTCCTGTAGGGCATCAGGTTGGGCAACCTCTCCCGGCCTGTTGAAATGGAGTCGGTCGAGACAAAACAGCAGCGTGGCAGGCATGGGAGCGGCTGGTGCAGAAACCAGCACCAGCAAAGCACTTTACAATCCTGTTATACACACACAACAAAACAAATTCAGTTATTTTGTATGATTTAACGAAACAATAAAATAAATGCCAACCGGCATACATCATACCCGTCAGGGAGCTTTACACCAGTACACCACTGATAATGCCGGTAGTACAGCTACAATAGGACGGCCGGTTAATTAAACACGCAGGGAAATAGCCAAGAAGATGAAAGCATGGCTCACAGGGATAGGGAATTACTGCAAAAAGAAAATGCTCGCTATAATGCCCATACTAACACCGTTATATAACGAGTCCTATAGGTATCAATTTAGCAACACTGCATTACCTGGCGAATCACCGTGACCACGCCGTAGACGCGAGGGGACCCAGAGTGGAACTGTGGCTCTGACGACAGAGTAAAGAGGGTCAAGATAGCAAACCTCCTGCCTAAATAGCATGCAATTACTTCCTGATTGGTCCAGAGAGTGAGTACGATTGAAGACATAGCAACCAATCAACCTGCTACATCTTCATTAATGATTCACAGTTTTCACTGCACAGAGCAGATGGCCGACAGCGTGTATGGCGTGTATGTATATTTTATTGATGGCATTTTGAATTCACAGAGATACCGTGACGAGATCCTGAGGCCCATTGTTGTGCAATTCCTTCATCACCATAACCTCATGTTGGAGCACGATAGTGCACAGCCCAGTGTTGCAAGGATCTGTACACAATTTTTGGAGGCTGAAAACATGCCAGTTCTTGCAAGGCCAGCATACTCACCAGACATGTCACCCATTGAGCATGTTTGGGATACTCTGGATCGGTGTGTACAACAGCGTCTTCCAGGTCCTGCCAAAATCCAGCAACTTATTTGGTTTGACTGGTTCTGACCCCCCCTGGAACCTCCTTTTACAGTTAAACTGCACATTTTAGAGTGGCCTTTTATTGTGGACAGCATAAGGCACACCTGTCCAATAAACATGCTGTCTAATCATCATCTTGATATGCCACACCTGTAAAATGGATAGAATTTCTTAGCAAAGAATAGCTCACTAACACAGATTTAGACAGAATTGTAAACAATATTTAGAGGAAATAAACCTTTTGTGTACATAGAAAAAGTCTTAGATCTTTGAGTTCAGCTCATGAAAAATGGGGGCAAAAACAAAAGTCTTGCATTTCTAATTTTCTTCAGTACATATACTATCTACTTCACAGTGTGACCTGGGCAGATGTGGATCTTTTTTAGATAAAGTTTTATTACCTACCTTAGCACTTGGCCATAGATAATAATTATTAGATAGGGATGTGTCTTTGGAGGAGTTGCTGTCTGTCATTGCCCCACTTAAAAGTGGTAAAGCTCTGAGTTTGGAAAGACTGCTAATTGAGTTTTATCAACACTTTTCAATTTAACTATTGCCGCTGTTTCTTGCTATGATTAATGCTTGCTTTAGTAAAGGTCACTTTCCGCAGTCCTTATACTTGGCCTCCATAATCTTACTCCAATAAAAGGGTAAAGATCCTCTCCAATGTCCTTCTAATAGGCCAATCTCAATTCTAAATGATGATTACAAAATTATTTCCTATAATTAATTATAATTAAGTTTTACCTAGTCTTATTCACGTAGACCAAACCGGTTTTGTTTGTGGTAGCAATTCTATTGACAATTTATGCAGGCACTTTGATATTCTTTATCATACTAATGACATTAACTCTCCGAATGTAATACTCTCTGTCGATGCTAAAAAAGCATTCGACAGTGTTGAATGGGAATACCTTAAGTCCGTTCTTAGATTTCATTTAGTTTTTTTTAATGTTGTCATTGGATATACATTCTTTCCAGTGCCCCTATGGCAGTGGTTAAAATGCTAACTACTCTAAACCCTTTGTACTTGCAAGAGGCACAAAAGGATTGCCTACTGTCACCTGCATTGTTTGCTGTTGTTATCGAGCCTTTCATTGTATGCAGACAACATTTTGTTGTACATTTATTACCCTGTGAATTCAATTCCCTTTTTTTCAAAATGTTGGAAAGTTATTAGTGGGGGTGATCCGAGTATCCGGCTGAAACGAGTATCCGGTACGGATAAAGCACTTTTGCCGAGTACAAGTATTATACGAGTAATATGAGTCAATATCCGTGCTCGGATAGAATACAACTCCTCAACTGGCCGCGCAGCGTTCTGTGATAATCACAGCGCCCCCCCGCCTACAAACCCGCTCGGATCAATCACGCACACAAAGAACACGGAGAAATGCACTCCCTCTGTCTCTGTCTGTATCTCTCTCTCTCTCTCTCTCTGTCTCTCTCTCTCTCTCTCTCTCTCTCTCTCTCTCTCTCTCTCTCTCTCTCTCTCTCTCTCTCTCTCTCT
Organism: Etheostoma cragini; assembly: GCF_013103735.1. Classification (NCBI taxonomy): domain Eukaryota; kingdom Metazoa; phylum Chordata; class Actinopteri; order Perciformes; family Percidae; genus Etheostoma; species Etheostoma cragini. The sequence continues at coordinate 15,032,120 of NC_048407.1, read as the reverse complement.
CTCTCTCTCTCTCTCTCTCTCTCTCTCCCGCTCCGTCAGGCAATCGGGTCTGCGGATCTGTTCCGTTAACGTTTAGGGTTTCTTCAGCTTCAGGTTTGTTTTTATCATTGGTTTGTAGTACTTACATATTAACCAGTAGATTTCTGGTTAACGTGGGTTTGAGACATGCTGCTTGATTTAAATGCAACTCCCGTTGCGTCTCTGCCATCGGAGATTAGTTTTTTTTTTTACTGTCAGCTGTAGTTTTCAAATCAGCAATATATATAACAGTTTTTGATCAACTCATATCAATTGAATGCTTAAATAACATACCGGTTAAAGACCCTAATATTTCAAGAGAACTCGACCCACTTCCGGGTTAAATCTGACCACTTCCGGTTTAGGCCCCGCCCAGTCAGAGTACGGATACGGATACAGATAATTCATATGGTAAACAGATACATATACAGATACAGATAATGCTGTAGTCGCTCATCCCTAGTTATTAGGTTAAAAAGTTAACTGGGACAAAACTGATATACTGCCAGTGTATAATTTTGATTGTACTCTACTCAAGAATGAATTCAATTGGAATTGGTCTAAAAAATTGTATTAAATAGTTGGGTTTGTTTATCCCTAGAAGAATGGAAGACACTTTTAGTTTGAATTACCTTCCAATATATGATAAAGTATCAGAGGGGTTGAAAAGAATTGGCCACCTACCCATTTCACTTACAGTATGGGGAGAGTAAACATAGTTAAATGTCTGTTTTGCCTACATTTTCATATTTAGTTCAAAATCTTCATTTTACTCCACCACATTTTTTTTAAAGAATACAAAGTTTTATCTCTTCTTTATTTGGAATAAGAAATCCCCACGGGACGTGAGTGCATTTAGTATGCTGTTTGATTTGTTTGTTTTGTAGTTGTCGTCATCTATTTGTTGTTATTTATGTTTCTGGCATTTCTTGTCTGTTGTGTCCTAGTGTTAAGGATCTGTAATATGAACAACAAGATTTATGTTTGAAAAAACCTTAAACTGTTTTAGCAAAATCCAAAAATCAAATCAAAGAAGTGCTAATAAACTGTATGTTAATTCAACTTTCACTACTGTTGAAGCACGGGGCAGCAATGTTGGATTTTTTTGCTCGGGGTACTTTGAGGTTGTCAGACTTCCTAACTCGGAAATCAGACTTCAGGGAGTGTGTTTGCGAATTTGAACTCGGAAATTCTGATTTCCGAGTACAAATGGAATGCACAATAAATGTGCGGCTTTGATGTGCAGTTCCCTTTTATTCATTTTGTGTTTGTGTGTGTGTGTGTGTGTGTGTGTGTGTGTGACACATTTACAAGCTTCTCTGTCGGTACTTATCTTCATACATCCATTGCACTCTATCAATCTATACATTTCTCTGTAAATTGTGGAGAGCTTGTCAGAAGGGAAACTGGGATTAGGGAGGATTTAGCATCATATCCAACAAAGGAAATACCAGTAATTAGTATTCACAAGAAGAATGTGAAAAGATGTAACTATTTAAAGACGTGTGCCAAAGAATTTTACGCAGGTCAAAAACACTATTAAGTAAACAAAGCTAGTTTTCTTGCAGTTTCAGGCTCATGCGCTGTTAAATGTTTATTTTTGACAGTAAATTTTGAAACATGAAAATACAACCTTTGTGATGACTTCTGATGTTTTCCCTCACAATCTGAAAAAATATAAGACGTATTATAATTTAAAATTAACCCAATTTATGCAACAAAGGTGGGGACTTTGATGTTTTTATTATTTTGGACATTCCAGGCGATGGCTAATTTAGAGTGATTATGAAATTTTGCAAAGCAGGAGTGTAATCAAAATGAATTTCATATTTAACCAAATGCGTTATGCCATTAGTCTTCATTATTGTCTCATTTTGTTACATTAACTGAAAACATTTGCAGAAATGGATTGAACTCGATTTTAGCAGGCTCATCTGGCACTGCACGTATGTTCATACTGGACAAACTAACTCATGTAAGTAAAATAGAAATAGTCTGAGCTTGAAATAGGACTGACATTTGTTTGAAATTAATAAATAACAAAACATGCATATAAAGGGAAGGAATTAGCAAGGTGAATTATAGAATTACAGCATTGAGCTGAATGTACGGCCAAAACCCTCATTTGTTAATCCTTTGTTTCGAGGTCTAATTCAACAACGCCACTTTGATTTTCCAGGCCAAATTTCAGGGCCATTTATGTTGATTTGTCGCACAAGTGCCGCAGTTAAGGGACTCTGTTGCCCCTCTGTTGCATTAGATTTGTCAATGCAAGGCCTTCAGTGCCAGGGAAAAGGAAAGGGAAAAAAGAACAAGACCTGTGAATTAAGAGTGTAATCGTCAATATCCAGGAGCACTGCCTCACCCTGAGCTGCACAGCTATAGTGCGTTCTCTCTGATGAATTTTACATGTATAATAAGCTATTGTTACCTTGGTGGAAACCCCTCATGTTTTTCTGACCAAGAATGACATAGCACCTATCTGGTTGTATATTGATAAACACAGTTCCTGTTTGTGTAGATTGGGGAAAACCTGTTATTTTTAATTAAAGCCTGGATTTATCAGTTGTCAAAAGTTATTCCGTCATTAACTGGTTGTTAATGTGTCTAAAAGTGTAAGCTGAGGAGGATGAAGTGATGTAATACATACCAAAAAAAGTAAAACTAGATATCATACCATTTCAGCTTTCATAATGTAAACAATGTTGAATAAGTAAACTCGAGATCACAGTCAAAGTTCCCATGATTAGGTGGTGTCTATGTAAATACTGCTGTTTACCATTTCCCTTACTAATGCAACCCTGGAAGCCTCGTCAGCCCCTGTTGGGCAGTCTGCTGAGGTCAGCATCCACAACACGACAGGTGCCGCTGCCCATCTCCTTATGGGGCACGGCATTATCATATACACTTTGTTAATGACCTTGTTATTTACACAACTTAATTACCAGAGCTGTGTACCCTGAATATCTTCCCATATGAATTATACATCAGGAAGGTGGCTTCAGATGAGAAGCTGGAGGGGATTTGGTAAAAGTATTCCAGCTCGATGCATCACTTTGAGAAGGTCTCATCTGTTTCTAAATAGGATTAATGCAAAGTTGGCGTAGTTGCAAGAATGTGTTTGCGGCATTTTACATTATACCCGAATTTACATTATTAAAGTAGTTGTGGCATTTGGTGCTAATCTAGTTGGGTAAAGGCATTGATGTATCCAGAAAGCTGGTCAGTATGCTTAAAATTAAGTATTACATTGAAATTGGGCAGGAATGCATCTGGCAATTTTTTGTTACTTTCTGACCCTCACTTTAAAGAATATTGGCCAGGTGAGCAAAGATGAGAAGAGTGCAACACTGTCAATGCCCTAGAGACGTAGACTATCTTCATTCTTCTTCATATCTCTATTTTATATGATTTGCTCCACCTCTGCTGACAGCAGGCTCCCCCCCCATCTTTGAGTGTGACCATTCAGATCATAAAGTTTTTTGAGAGAAAACCTTATATAAACTACTTCCTTTTGAAGTAGGCAAAGCTCTTCAGTCTGGCAAATGGTCCCAGTGGAGGGTACAGTAAAAAGAAAAGAACAGGCAATTATCCACACATACAGTGAGCCGCACAACACAAGCTAATCCTCAACTTTATTGCCTTTTACTGAAACGAAGTACAATATCTTTTGTGTTTTGTGGAAAAGTGATTATAATCTCTTCACTTTCCAGCTGCTCTGCAATATGACAAACATTGCAACACAGGGTGAGAGTGTGAGAAATAACGTCAAATGAGAAATCATTGATATTTTCCTAAAGTAAATAAAGGTTCAAAGTTTAATGGAATATTGCTATCTGGAAACTTTTTAGGAAAATGTTTTTTCCACTAGTACATAAAAGCCCTCATCGCTGAGAGGATTTTCTTTCCTGTGATGTTGACTTCTGCTGGGTTTCATATGTCCATTATGTATATAATCTGTCCCACCACGTGTAAACAAATCTACCCTCCACTGTCATATGGTATAGACTTGTGGCTCTCAAAAACAAGAAAAAAACTGGAAGCCTTCAATAAGGGAGTCAGCTCTGACATTCTCAACAGTCTAATAACAGCCAACAATCAATTAAACAGTTTAGCATAGTGTACAATGCATTTGGCACCTGCAAGTGCTGTTACAAGTCTCAAGCCCAAACGTCTCATGTTTTTGTTTTAAATAATGAAATTACCTCATAATGGTTTAAAGCAATGAGGACAAACAGTTGGAGCCAATATGTTCTTTTAATAAGCTATATCCAAACAGTAAGCCCTGAGAAGAATTAAAAAGGTTGGTGTTTTATTCAGTGATCACAGGGGCTGGTAATACTGTATGCTCACTGTCATCTGCATGCACAAAGGGATATTGAACATTTTTCACCCACCAACTTAGTTATTTGTGTAGTTATCTGCTCCAAAAGTCTTACTCAACTTGGCCATTTTCTACTGTGATAAACTGCAAAAAAAGTCTTCCTTTCCATCCATATGCTGGTCAGATGTTGTCCTACTCAACACATGGGAGCTAAGCACAGTCAAAGAGTGTTAAACCCAGCTGCTGAGGTGACCCAAGCAATACAGTTTCCTTGTGCATTATACACACTAACAAAATGGTCTGATTGAAAGATGTGAAAATAATATTTATTTTGTTGAGGTTATTTTTTGGCCATTTTAGGCCTTTATCTTGACAGGACAGCTGAAGACATGAAGGGGAGAAAGGGGGGGGGGGGGACAACATGCAGCAAAGGTCCGCTGGTCGGAGTTGAACCTGAGGAGTAAACATCTATGTTAGGGCGCCCGCTCGACCAACTGAGCTATCCGCCCGCCCGAAAATTGTATTTTTCATGATATTGAAGGGAAATTCCGAAAAAGTCTTGAACATCTGCAGCAGGCAAGCGACAGACTTCTTTAACGCTGTTAATTAGAGTTAGTTAAAGCTGTTTCATGCTACTTGCATTCAGCCAGTCAGGGAGCTAAGGACGGCCCGCATGGTCGCTGCGAACCGACTGTTCTGTACACTGATTGCGGTCACAGCGGCTCAAAGAACGGACTTCTTCTCCCTAGTAGCCAATCGTTGCAATGCGGCCTATGCAACCACGTTCGCATTGTTACAACATCTTGGAGCCACTTCACGATCAGACCCTCCGCAGACCCGCTTTTACACACAGCTTTGAGTCACTCTGCAGAAAGCCCTTTATTATAAAAATGTGTGGACTTAACCTCAACTTTTTCACAATAAGTATTTTATAGGCTCAGGAACAGAATGAATGAAGATAGGAGAGTGTCCTCAGCAGACCTGGATTTTCATCATTTCAGGGGCTTTGGCAATTTAACTTAATGGTTAAGGATGATTATTTTTTTAACACATAGTATAACTATCAATTAAATGAAAAAAGCTGTTTTAATATTTGTATTTTCTTCTTAGAATTTCACTCAGTCAAAGCTTTGAGGGATTGGCTCATAAGGATGAATTTGATTAAGTCTCCTGGGTCCAGATGAATAAAACGATCCGTACGCACAGAAAACACTTGTGATTCACAACCTTAACCATCTGTTAATTATTGTAACCATGACAACAAAAGTCTCCTAATCTTAACAAAGAACTTATTTGAACCCAAACAGTGGTTTTCCCGTATGTGACGAGCCCTGCTGTGTCATGTGTTTGCGTGACTCACCTGTCCTCTGTCCGCTGACTCCGCAGGTGGATCGTTAGTGTAACCTGAAACACCTGAGTGTTCCCAGGTTATTTAAGCCTGGCTGCAGTGCAGCTTTGATCTCTCTGCCTGCCGGCCAGTTGCTGCCGTTTCATCGCTCCCTTCTTATCCTTTTCTTTGGTTATGTTGCTTTATTTCACTCTATCCTTTGTTTGCACCTTACACACACCACTGACTACACTGACATCAGACCAGAAAGTTGTTTAATTTGGAGGACTTGATAGAAGATAGTGACATATTTACGTTATTTTGCCTAAACAATGAATAATCAACGGACAAAGGGACGAACACATAAAACATAGTTTGCGCATAGTCTCAATTTGCATAACGGTCTTTATTGCAGTAAAGTCATCATAATTCCACAGATGTAAAACCTTTAAACATTTCTGAGAGAGTCTGACAGTGCTCCCGTAGGTTTGAATGAAAGGTTGAGTATTCACCAGACCTTAATAATGAAAAGGTCATTCTGTTCTATACAGTCAGTGTTTCTCCCTTCCCATGATAGAACTGCTGATAACTTACTGAAATGAAATCTATCTGTGCCTGTGATGCATTGCTGTTTCATCGCCATTGGCATTAATTCATTACAGAAGAACCAGGCAAGATTACAGCTTTGTATTCCTCGACAATGTCACGCGGGCCTGCTCCATCCAGATAATTATGAGTCGGGAACTGCGTCCTCAGAATGAGAAAGCTCTCTTAGCTCATCTCATTCTTCTGAATGGGCCTCTGCCAAATACTAACAATGAGTGACCTTGTGCTTGGAAAATCACACTGAATTAACCATAGAGCACATATCACTTATAAATCCTGGCTATATTCCTCTTGAGGGGCCTACAGTCATCTTTCAAAAACGAATCTACTCAACTGCCTAAATTATGTCCTGCTACACAACAGAGACATGCTTATTCTTTTTTTTTTTTTATGCCATGACCTTTAGCTGTGTCTCTTAAAAGCTAAAATGGATGTGATTATCATTGTGGATAATTGATTTGCGGCACCTAGTTAGACTAGATAGCAATTGTTCTAAATTCTGATAACTAAAATTGTACATGGCTTTACAAGATGGGTCTTATTGCTTCTGCTAACTCCTAATCATTGAGCAACATATTTCTCTTTGTTGCAATTTCAGTGATGTCAAATGGGAATCAGGTAAAACAACAAAACAAAAAACAGTACTCTTAAAGAATATCAATAAGTAAGAGAAATAAAACTGTGCCAGCACCATTATTGGCTGGGGGTTATCCACCCCTGTGGGGCCCAAAGGTTGACACCCAGAAACGTCCCAAACACGGCAAAATAAAGAAAACAAAAAAATCCCGGCAGCCTGCAGGGTCTCTGCAGATACAGACACCAGCACATCCTTCTAGTGGGTCATTGTTTAAGTCTATACATAGTTTCTTAGAAAACCCCTGCATAGTATAGCTTTTATGGCAGATTGTATTTGATTTGGTTTTAAGGTATCCACCACTGAAACATTTTGTTTGTGAAGTTAAAAATGGCATTTGTAAAACTGTAGTAATGGAGTAACTGGAGGCAGATACAATTAGTTTTCTAAAATGTATGTGGGTAACTTGAAATGAACCCCCAAACACCTAAATGTTACTTTTCTCTGTCACCTATCATCCACTTCTGCGCTTGCTGATTGCTCACAGAATTTCTGGTCCAGGAGCAGACAAAATCACCAACAAAAACCCAATTGTTTCTTCTTCTCCTTGTGGTGCAATGAGTGCAGTCCATCTTCCGCTCGCTAGCCGTGCAGTCTCGCATTGTATAGCTGACTGATTGAAGCTGTTGACTGAAACCTGCTTAGCCTCACTGGCTTTCTTGAGACAGCACAAAAACAAATTGAGATGTTATTACTGCTCAATTGAACACTCAATAAGACCTGTGGTTATTGTTATTCATTTATTTGTGTGTTCAGTTGTGTGTGATATTTTTGTTACTGAAGAATTCACTTGCACAGCAGCAGATTTGAATAGCATTGCTTTCCTCTAAATTGTTTGTGTGGTATGAGTTTTATTAACAATTTGTAGAGATGCATTGCTTATCATTGTGGTCTTTGGTAGGTGAATGCACTACGTTATCTCCCACAACAGTGTAGGTACAAGTTTATTCACTTTTATTCTGTTTATATATTGGTCAAAATACAACATGTGAGCTAAATGTTTTGACCACTCAGTCTTTAACTCAAGAAACCAATCCAAATCCTGTGTCAAAATCCTCATGGCTCGGTAACGAGAGACACACAACAACAAACAACTTGCTGCGCGGTTTGCAAATTTAAGATGATTATGATGATTGTATTAGTACATCCCTCCCCATTCCTTTCCTCAGATACACGTGTAGATCTAAACTAGCAGGTGTGTGTGTGTGTTAGTGTGTGTGTGTGTGTGTGAGTGAAAGAGAGTTTTATTTAGACATAAATTCATCAACTTTACAGTGTGTCATTATCAAAATGAACTGAAACATACCGTACTGTAAACTTCTCAAGGAAGGATTTACAGACGGCCTGTTATATTGGATTGCATTAGATTTTTCAGATGTACGGAATAAACTGGTAACTCAGTTTAATTTAGTAACACTGGCTCAGAGTGTAATCACTGGCTCAACAGAAACTTTCAATCTAAACTGACTAAACAGATGCCAGAGTAAAGAGTTGAAAGAAAATGAGCCACATCTGCATCTCCTCTCAGTCCTCTCTCGTTTTGCAGTGCTTCTTCATCTTTGAAAGGGAATGCAGATGTTCATTTGAGTTTTGGCTCAGTGGTAGTCTCTTTGTAGCAGGTTGCATTCCTCTCAGCTATTCATTTTCTCTTTTTCTCAGATTTTCTGTTGAGTTCATTTTTGGCATACCGTAGGAATGGGCCGATCAATACAGTGCAATCGATACTTACAAGCTACTTATTTGGTATTGATGCGTTTTAAAACATATTGTTAATAAAATTATACTACACAAAATGTGGGTAGCTTCATCAGGTCCAAGCGTTTTCAGTGCTTACCTGAATGTGACAGAACCTAGTGCACACTTCGCAGCCGTGTCGCTCCCGCCCACTTTTGCATCAATATGTGAGAGAGAATGGCAAAGGAAATCACATCGGAGAAAAAAATGGTAGGGAAATGAACGACAAAAAAAAGATGAATTATTTGTGGCACAATGCAACAACACAAGTAACCTCTTCAAAGATTTAAAAAAAAAAACACAACCTGAAAGTCATGAGGAGGCTGAACAAAAACATGAAAGTAAAGAGATTACTTCCTGTCATTTAGGCTTAAGAAGAACAGAAAACAAAATGAACCATCAAAATAAATTCAATAAAATGCCAAGATTTTTCTGTTTTGATTTCTGAAGATTGTCACAATGTACTTCATTAACAGGTAATTTTGTATTAACAAATTACACAACACATTATTTTGTGCAGTCAGGAAGCCGAAATAATCAAAATATTAATTCATTTTTGCATTTACTTGTATTCGTATTTGCATTTGTAATTAAATCGTTTTTTCTAGAAGAACATTAATTTTGAAAAAATCACTTGCCCATTTAAGAAATAGTCAGTATCGGTAACTGTAAAATTGTAACAAAAAGGAACATTATCGTATTGATTTTAAGAAGTTTGGCATCACCCTAGTACACTGTTCTTATTTGAGCTATGGTGCCGATTCATAATGAAAAATCCTTGGCCAGGATGAGGGAAACAAAAATCCGACTTGCTTCCATTGTAAATATCAGGCTTGTGCTGAAATACTAAACGTTCAAACTTTTCACTCTGAGCATGTTAAATTGTTAATATTATAATGCGACATGACACTCCTAAAATACTCCATGATTTATTTACTGAATAACAATGTTTTTAGCTACCTTCATCCTGCCTTCACTCATGGTAAGGATTGGAGAAGAGAAGTTATTTTTCTTTAGTAATATTCCCTAATTATACTTAAAATACAGGCATATTATGTATATAACCTTCCCTGTTAGCTGCACTCGCTTTTAGTGAATTAGATAATTAGCAATGTCTGCTCTGTTGGGTTTGAGGTAGTGATGTAAGTGTCTTTTCTAAAAGCTGAATAGCAGATTGCAGCTGTGTGCCCACTTGAGACCAAATCGTCTCTTCAGGTATGATACATTGAGATTGAGCAAGTAAGAAGCATGGCTCAGATGGCTCACTTCCTGTTATTGCTGCGTCTCTGGCCCAACCACTCTCAACCCTGCTGTCTAGCATGGTAATACATATCAGTGCCTGGAGCCCACTCCTACACTTGAGATGAAAACATCTAATTGGATGGTAATCCAGAATCAATAGTTAAGCATCCTCGCACACATTCAACAGCTGAGAAACGGACAATAGGATTTAGAAAAATGCACCACTTGCACACTTTGTGCTATGTGATCTGATTTCACCTGCTTTTAACAGGCAACATTCATCCTGTTCTGTCACTGCACCACCACCGTCCCTGCAGTTCTTCTCTCACTTCCTCGTTTCTGTCAGATAAAAGTTAGGTGGCATTAGCTTCATTAAGGTGCTGACATACCAAGAAGTGGTTGGCTGACGGTCCAAGTGTCTGTCACCCTAGTTTTTGCTATCTGAGCAGCTCTATTGCCACCCGCTGGCCCCCTTCTGCCTTTTATCAGCCGATTTATCAGCCGATGTTTTATCAGCGCAACGCTGATAAAACATGTTGAATCGGCTGATCGATGTTGTTGAAAGGGATCATTCTGATTGGCTGTACAGCTTATGTGAATTGGTAATAGTGAGGATGCAAGCAAATGAATGTTGAGAGGGCTTCTCATTTTTTATTCAATCTGACCATTCCAATACCCACAGGGCTGTCAATACTGGCCAAAGATAATTTGGATGTTCTTTCTAAAAAGAAACACTATAGTTTATTAGAATATCTATTTTGGCACGTAATGTCCACAAATTGGCAAACTTACGAGATACATAACGCAAAATACAGCGATCAATAATAATAATAATAATAAATTTAATTTGTATAGCGCTTTTCCCAAGCTCAAAGTTGCTATACAGAGTAGAAACAGTGGATAAATATATATAAAAAAAAAAAACTAAGGATAGGCCGAACAGAAGAGATGGGTCTTCAGATGGGACTGAAAAATGGTGAGGGACTCAGAGATGCGGATCTCATGGGGGAGGGAGTTCCAGAGCCTGGGAGCTGCCCTGGAAAAGGCTCTGTCCCCAAAACTGCGGAGCTTTGACTTGTGGACGTAGAGGAGACCGGCGGAGGTGGATCTGAGTAGGAACCGGTTTAACCTAATTCATGCTCTATGCCTGTGCCATTTGTCCGCTCACATTTTTACCGGTACCTGCAATTCAGTTCCGGTACCCAACCCTTTTCTGTACTTTTCTTCTGTAATAGCAACCTATCAACTACCGTGAGTACCAAAAAAGTACCAGATTCAGTACCCAACCAAAAAGAGCACACATATCCTAGCAAGAATTGTATTCGTTTGTCAGAAACATTTTTTTTATTTATTGTTTACCGTTTAGGATTTGTCCATGTCATTCTTTTTAGCTGGACCACAACAGCCATATACTAGGTCATGACCTACCACCAACTTCCGCAGAATGCGTGACGGCTCCGGATCGGCTCCGCTGCGTGACGGCTCCGTGCTCCGCCATCCGTCAACAACCTTCAGATTTGTTGCGGAACGGCTGCGGCCATGACTGACAGCTGAAACTCTGAAGTCTTGAGGGTCTCGCAAATTCATGTAAAATAGAACCACAAAACCAACAATAGTGTGTTTCCATCCAGGAATAGAGAGGAAACAACTCTGTTCTGTGTTTTCAAGATGTATTGCAGAGAACTATGATCCGCCGTGAGCACAGTCTATTTTATTTTGAAAATTAACCAGATGTTTTTTTTTGTTTCTGGGCTCAACTTCCTGTCCTCCTCTATCTGCCGTGTGCTGAATTGCTGCGGAGCTCTCCGGTGTGCTGTTACGCATCCTGTGGAAATTGGAGGCTTGTGTACGACTGATTGCTTATTGAAGAGTTGTGCAAAAGAATTTCACACAGGTGGATTTGAGATGCTTAACATGCAAATAATTCAGCTGCTAATGGAGGTTTCTTGTTTTATGACACAGTTAAACCAACATAGCGTTGGGTCCTTCATAAGAGATTTGTGTTAACTGTTGAAAAAGAAAAAATGTGTACATTTGTAAAACAAATGAAAAAGTCTGAACTCTGCTGTGCTCAGAAGGTGACAATGAAGATCAAGTAGATCCCACCTTAATTTTAGTTAATATTAGTTTCAAGAAAAACGAATATTCAACAAGGGAATCAAGTGTAAATGTTTTCAATGATTATATACACCTGTGCCTATGTGCCCAGGTGTTAGCATCTGCTTTGTAAGGTAAAAAGAAATATTGGTTGCACTCTATGGAATACGTCAATACAGGGCTTCCATCTTCTAGACACACCCCTCGCTTCCTCACTTTCTGCTTTGTTGACTGCCTAACCAAACAGCTGATGTGAAATCAAGTAATGCATTCTTGTCAAAGCACTGCTGCTAAATTGCCACACTGAGCCTGGGAAACTTAAACAGCCAGATCTGCTTACATTGAAGGGTGAAAATACCCACTGTGTTCTTTTTTCTCCTTCAAAACTATAAACAAAGAACTGTTAAAGGTGAAAAGTGAATGCAGTAGATGAAAGGAGTTGACTTTTTTCATCCTGATCTGCATTTTTACAGGCAGGTTGGTTCTTGTCAGAGTGCAGCATATATCTAAAGTGCATTAATATTCAGCATTAATAAGTGAACACACAAGTCTTAGCTTCTTATCAAAGTCAATTATTAAGTTCAGGATATCAGACGGCTTTCTGTAAACTAAGACGTTCAATGAAACTGAGCACTGAGGGGATTTCAAAAAGCCAGAGACAAGGCCGAGCAAGGAGTTCTTGTCTGAATGAAAAATGGGATTGCTTTGTGTTTGTCCCTAGGCTTGTGTACCAATAACTTCAAAACATAAGAGATATGGTAAATATAGCTGCTCCACAAACGGCCTTCTTTGAGTAACCAAAAAGGGAAAACCACAATAAAACACAGGAGCAAACATGCCGTGAGATGTTTTATTCATTCATTAAAGCCTTCAGCAGCTTAGTGCTGAGATAACATCAAAGATGCATAGAAACATACAATAAATGAAACAGAATCCAAAGTTGTGTTTGGTGGTGGCCTGGTTGATTGCATAAACATTGCATCTGTCCATCAACTTATTTCAGTGGAGGCTGTGTTGTGAATGACATATCTTTCTTTCTATAGTATCTTTCTCTTGAAACCACCAGTCACCCATGGCAAAACTGCAGGTGTGATCCTCTGTAGCCGTGAACAGAGCGTTGCTGGAATCACACCCTACTGTTTCTGCAAAATTACACTGGGTTTCACACCCCGCGTTTTTTCAGCATGCTGCTCTCACTGTGATGTTTTACATTACCAGCACTTGTTTCCTGACACACTTAATGCTTGCACATGAATAAAAAACAATGCATTGCGCATGTTGTACATCCTCTCCAGTTTAATAATTGCTGTGTTTATTTCTGCAGAGGGTAATTCAAAAAAATACTTAAAATGAGACTTGGACAGTATATCTGCTTTATTCATTGTTTAGCACACTCTGTTGTAGACAGGGCAAACATGTCTTGGCCTATTTAGATCAGTGATGCTTCATGCTTTATATTTTACACATAAAGGCAAATGCTTAGAAAACTTTTATACAGTAGAGGTGATAGATTACAAAGGTACCCTGTTTAATTTTTGACTGCTAGTAGCGCTGCAATGTTTTTAAAAGTGGGTTTGTATTTTTTACATGGTCATCCCTGCTGCTTGTTTTGCGCCATTCCGCTGATCATCCGCTGATGTTGGTAACCACAATGCGCAAAGACGTGTGGTGACGTTGTAACAAACGCAAGTACTTGACAAGCTAGCAAGCATGGATGCAAACAATGAATGCTTTGAAATGTAAAATAAGTGTTGAATGAATAAGAAAACACTTTTGACAGGTTTGTGAGGCCTCAGGGTTACACGCAGGATGTGAGTTGCCAAGGGGTATGCGTGCGATTTCCCCCTTTCTGGTCTATATATCCCTGCCTCGGCAGGATTAAATTTATCCCGGTGGGGACAAAATGAATCCCCCCCTCAAAAAGATCAATAATAAAAATGTGAACCATAGTGTCATAGAACCATAAAATCCGAGCGTCAGTTTTTATTCAACTGCTACAGAGCTCCAGGACGCCGGCTACCAGCGGCAGTTGTTTAGCTGCCAGTAGGTGACTGCTAGCCGGCTACAGGTACCGCTGGATGATGGTCCTTTCAGGGGCCGTGGTAGTGGAGTTTAGGCCGAAAAAGTGAGGGTCATGCGGCAATGACCAGTTATCAAAACAAATAGATAGAAAGTGAAAAGATAGAGGTCAATTTCTTAACAATGATATTTTATTATGAAGAGTCTTTTGTAATAACAAAAGGAAATCAGAAAAGAAAATTGGTGTCTTATTGCTGCACATCTAATATATTATTAGATAGATGGCAGTATACTATTAGAAGTGATTACTATATAATCTACAGCACACTTATTATGCTTTCTGTATGCATACAGTAATATTCTAAAGCCTCATGAAAAAATTGGTGTGTTAGTGAGCGTGGAATCTGCTCTCCGTCTTTATCATCGACATTAACATTATACTTTGTGCGCTTTCTGGCTTTTAGTGTGAGGTAGAAGAAGAGAGCTTTAGGGTACGTAGGTTAATTTAGTTTCCTTACAAAATGTGAGTGCCTTAGTCTTTAACATTTAATCCAAAGAGAGGTATTTTTCAGGAAGCCAAAAAGGTGTGTGAAGGGTAATAAATCCCTGGCTTGACTCTCCAGGGCCTTGCAGAGGTTTCAACACATGCTAAAAACCTGGGCCCTGGGCTATATTGTGAGAGAAATAGTGGGTATACTACTTGCCTGAATAATGCACAAGGTTAAAAGGTCATGATGGAATTCCATTTCTATAAAATTTAAGAAAGAGGCAAGGTGGGGAAAAAGGTCCAATGCAATTACTTTAATTCATAACACTACGGGACCATGCTAATTACTTGATGTATTAATAACTGCCCTTGCTGCTGTAACTCAATGCCTCTACTGCATTTCCGTCTTTAAAATTCAACCTATTAAAAAAGTGATGAATTAAGTTGTTTTTCCACTTGTACAGAACATATCAATGGCAATTGATAACACCTCTTTCAAGCCAGTATCTGTGAGGGTGTTTCCTCCACTAGACATGATGCTTCTGTTCCATGGTTTTACAAACACGCCATCTCTCTTGCAGTGGCACTGGTCCCCAGACTCCAGAAAGGCTACAGGGGCCATATACAAAAGATTTAAGTTTATTTAACCTTTTTCTTGTTCTGTAAAGATTTTCGAATATGTTTGCACTAGCTTTCCATTATAAATCCCTTATGACAAAGGTTCCTAGTCAAATCATGTGCATAACAATCCATGCAATCGCAATTTAAAGTGCAGACATGTAACCACATAAACACTAGGTGTGTGCAACTTGCCCCTTTAAGACGATCCAATACTCATCTAGATACATGGGCGACAGTACAGTTCAGGGACAATGCATCCATACGATCCAGCTCACTTAGTTCAGTTCACTGTTGAATCGATTCTGTGCAATTGGAAATCTTTTGCAATTGAATCATTCTTTTGGGATGACTCACACAAGGAAATTATGTAATTTCCAGCAGCAGTTTTCAGCAAAATACAGCATAGAGAGAAAAAAAAAAAAAGTAGTTTTAATAGTAAAAATGATAATAATAGTATTAATAATGATAATTAATAATAAAACCTTTGGCTATAAAAAGACATTTACTATAAATTATTTGTTAAGAGCAGTTTGAGTGTCCAGCTATTTACGTGTATGTACTGTCCTTTTTACCCTATTTCCTCCTCCTCCCCGAGTGAAGAGTTCTAGATTATGATGGCATGAGGGACAAAGGAGGAACATGAACGAACCAATGACCACACCGCAGCAGCTTCATTGAACTGACAGCAAAGCTACAGTCAACCGATTTGTAACGTCAGAATCAGGCCATTGGCCCATTGTTGGTCCATTTAGATCGATCCACAGGTCTATGAGTCAGTGTAGTCGTATCTGTAGTAATACAACCAGATACCGATTCACATTGGTACATCTTTAAACCCCTAATAAACACCCATTATCTCGTTACACAGATAGTAAAGAGTAATACCTCTTAAGTATATCTGTGGTATGGTGGTAAGGTGCATATTACCATAAATTATCTAAGTGAAAACTATCCTCTGCCTCTGTGCCTGGGTCCCTGTAGGACGTCAAAGTGTGAGACAGCAAGAGAAAACATGGCACAAGGGAGATGTTCCATGTGTTCTTTCAAGCTTTGAATGAGGTATCGGGTTGTGTGACAAGAGCAATATGAATGTCTGGTAGAAGGACAACAAGACAGCCAACTCTCTTGAGAGTGTTCTTCATTGTTGTCATTATGTAAGATGTGCTGCCAGAAAAGGTGTTGTACTGAATGGGTTGGATAGGTGCAGTAATTTTAATGACACCTATGGTGTGAATTCCTTGCTTTGGTTGACTGTAGAATTTGGCGCACATGTAAACATATCCAACTGCTGCATTTAATTAATACACAGATAACAAGTTCAAGAAGATGCTGTTGATAAATTAGAATTATTTAAATGATGATATTCCTAGCCAACATGATTTCTCACTAAGCCTCCCGTGCCCCTTCAAGTGGTTTTCAGCTTACATTGACGCACATTTTTTTAAGTTTATTACATTATCAGGACACACAGTCTGACCTTGAGGTTTCCTTGGAACATTTAACCAACCCCAAGGTGGCTATTAATCTGATGAATATTCTGCACTGCTGACAGCAGCATGGCTTATTTATTTACCCAGCAAGAGGTAGCTCGCTACCTCACCATGACCTCACGCTGTGTCTTCCTCCCTCATTTGTCAACTCGCACCTCCTCTGGTGCCCATGCGGCTCCAACAAAGTGAGGGGCGTGAACACAACAGTCAACTGAGAAAGGTAGGTGAAATGTAAACAAACAAATAAAGGGAGAAAGCTGATGCAGCAAATTACCCTTGCACATCTTAATCTTGTTCAGTTTTTCCTTGCCAGCCTGTTGTTGAAAGATGTTGTTGCTTGTGTGTGGATGTCGCTACATTTCAAACGGCTCAAACATAGCAGATTGCTAAGTCCGCAAACTAATGTTGGACACAACTTATTTGTGTAGACTGTGGATGGTAAACTTGAAAAAGGTAGATATTGCTTGATTGGTCAGTATCTAGAGGCTACTTAACAGTGAGTGTCCCCTGAAACTAAGTTAATGTGTCTACAAGGAACTTTCAGTTTGTGTTGAGCAGCCATTTTGGGCCAAAGCAGATGTAATTTCACCACATCTGCTTTCGGGAAGATCTTTAAGAGTTAGCGTCACTGGGAGGTCAAACAGTTGCAATGAATGTTTTGCTCAGACAGAAATTCATTCATTTACAATAAGAGAAGATGTTACAGAAGCATCATTCCAAGCGCTGCATACGGTAATTTAGCATGTATGCATCATGAGCTAAACATGGTGTCACTGTTACTGTAGTCTATATCGATGGCCGTTACTTTGCGGGATGGTTCCGGTGCCCCCCAAGGATCTGCTAGATGTGCCTCACTTTTGGAGAGATGTCCCTCACTTTCATCTTTCTTTGTGTTGGCATTCTAAACTAAAAACTTTAATTTCAGAACTCTCCTCCCTTCTGTTTTCCACCAAAACAAGTTCCTTCCCAAGGCTATTTTGCAGAGGCACAGTTGCTGCGTCTGGTGCTTAGGGCCTACCATAACTATTGTGATTGGTTTAAAGAAATGCCGATAAACCAAAACACTTTTTCATGTTGTGTGGACTAGCCAGATCGTCCTTCACAGTGCAGAGGAGAGAGGTCTGGCAATGCTAGACTACTGTCAGTGTAATGAGACAAACCATTAGCAAAGGTTTGTTGGACCAACGTAATAATAGTAAATTAGATTTATATTACACCTTTCATTAAACCCAAGGATGCTTAACACAGGGACAAAAAGAAAATAGTAGGCTAACACAAATGAAATGAAATAAAACTGGATGTTAAATGGAAGGGGGATGACATATTACATTCCTGTCTAGGAGGAAGAAGGCCAATTCGGGGTTGGTTTTGAATCCTTTACAATCAGGTAATTGTTTACATCTGTTGTAAGCCCGACTGAGATGTTCTTCGTTTAATTTCCTTCTTTGCTGTGACGGCCCCAGTATCAGCCGTAACTACAGCAGATTTTAGCTTCTAAAATAAAATAAAAATACAATTAGGCTTAAAGAAATCTCCCGCTTTCTTTTACCTGGCTGGATACTCAAACACAAGCCTTTCTGGTGTTAAGCTGAAATGTGTGACCCATCCGAATGTGTTACTGTAGAGCCGGTCTGTCTGCTCTAAGTCATTTTGTGATTTTGCTAAAAAAATCTGACCTGGGCAAAGGCACCAATACAAACTTTATAAAAATAATGTTTTTTTCACTTTTCATCTTGTTTGCTTTAACAGGTCATATACATCAGATGGAAAATTAAACCGCTTCAGAAACATTTCAAAGCTCCTCCTAGCTACTTTTAATGACAAGAAAGTCATCAACATCAGATAATTTAAATAAAGCATAATCCTGTGATTTATTTAATGTGAATGTCAGTTAATACAAAACAATAATGTGGGAATTTGACACCTGAATTTCAAGCAAAATTAAATCTTCAAAATAAATATATTATGTATAACTTCTTTGTTATGACATGCAGAATACATGATTACAATGTCCTGGCACACTTAGTTAAAAGATCAAAACATGACATATTTTATCTTTTATCTTCTCTGTCTTCTGAAGATGTCCAAGGTTTACTGTTTTTTTTGCAAATCTGCCGTTACTTAAGTAAGCAGAGAAGCTACTTATTGAACTTTTCCGGCTTTTTTTTTTCAAGCTTTGAAGCTTTTCACTTTTGCACATTTCTATTTATATATATTGTAAGAATTACAAAGAAACACGTAATGCAGTAAAAAAAAAAAAAATGGTGAAACCGTCTCTGTTACAAGGTGATGCTCCCACAAACATGTAAAACATGTCTTATACCATGCTATAGTGCAGCTGTAAGCACATATAAGAGGGTTTGTCAAAAACTATAACTTAACCTCTAGGCACCAATATGTGGAGGACAAGGTGTGTAGATGGTGGATAAACTATGCTATTTAACTTTTCCTATTAAATTATATTCATATTTATGAATAAATGATACATTCTTCACAAATTACGTACTTTAACAAATCCTTTGACAATATCCTTGTATTAGCTCTTACAACTACATGATAGTGTGTTATAAATCATTTATTGCATTTAAACTGTCCAGTCTGAGTCTAGTCTCGAGTCCCCAGTGTTTGATTCCAAGTCTAAGTCACTAAAAAAAGAATCTAAGTCCAGTCTTGAGTCCTCAGTGTTCGAGTCCAAGTTGAGTCCAGAGATTAGCGACTTGAGTCGGACTCAACTCTGAGTCCAGTACTTAAGTACTCCATCACTGCACGTTAATATAGCACATACAAATGCTTCAAGTAAAGGGTTACCAGATACAACAACCTGTCTCCTATAATAATGGAATATTTCACTTTCATTAGCCATGTAAACATCTTAGTTGGAATATCATCTTTTTTGGAATATGGACGAAAACCAGAATAGAATGTGCATGTAAACGTAGTGAGTGACACAAAGTGTGAGGCAGTAAATGTTTACATAATTAAGATTTAATCTTCCCCTAAACTTAACCAAAGTGCTTTTGTTGTCTAAACCACTAGGTGGGAATCTTTTACTGTACATTGTTAGGCTTGTTCCAGATGAACTTCGCCTCGCCTGTAAAGTGGACGAGAGCAGGCGGCAGCAGCCGGGGGGGTGACAAAAATCTGCAGTAAAGTCAGACAGTTTCCAGCTGTTTCCAGCAGCCTTCAGGCTGAACAGGAAGTGACAGAAACACTGTGGTCCGATTCCGATTGCATAGAATGTTATCAGACCCATATATCAGCTTTTACACAGTCGCCAGTTGCTGTAATTATGACAGAGTAGCTGTCAAAATACTCTACATGTGATCTCTTGCTGATTTTAATTAACCATAGACTGTAGAGGATCCATAATCTGAACGGATTTAGTCTGACTTCTAAATGTAACTATCAGCCACACAACATGTGTTCTGTACAGAATAAGCCTTTAAATCAGACTAATAGCAGTTAATATCCCTCCAATTCAAAATCAATAAAAAGTTTAAATAAAACAATGTTGAGTCGATTCTGAACCAATCACATGCTAAATTGGCTGAAAGGAGGGCGTTTCCCAGCATGCTCTGGGTCCGCCTGGGTCTTGCAATCGGTGAACAGCAACTGCGCTGCCTGCGTCTCAGAACTGCGGCCACCTCGGCCTTGTGAGGTTATCTTTGCCTACGTTTGCATCACGTCAGAGCAAGTCGGGATCAAGTCGGATACAAATCTAGCGGCCATGCAGCAGGCGGCGATCGCTGGTGATCGATTCTGCACAGACTTGGCTCATCTAGAACGAGTCTATTGTCAGCACCACACCACAACCTCAAATGGAAAACCTTTTAATTTTTTTTTCCAATTGCACTGAATAATTGCAAAAGAAATGGTTGCTGCTCTCAAAGGGCTTGATGTTGAAGCACAAACAAGTACTGCAATTCAGAAACCTTAAGGTTAGGTGCAAATTGCAGATATTACAGATAGAATTGTATCCAACGAAGTAAGTAAAAAGGTAAAGTGTAAAGTAATTGCAAACATTTGTACAAGAGTACATCTCAAAAGAGAATCTGTATTTCTGAAGACATCCACCCTCGCTTTGACCTCTTCATGATCAGAGAGAACACATACGAACACAGTGTCGACTCAGCATGGTGCACTTCAACTTTATTTTTCTCCAAATAGATACAATAAGGTATGACTTTTCCTTTTAAAACTACTTTTATGCTCTGCCTTTTAGAGAAAAGTGTTGCCTCTTTATTCTTTGGGAATATGAAGAGGATAGCCCTGCGCTTTTTTAGCTTCTTCAGCGTTGCACTTCAGACATAGCACTTCATCCCAGATACATTTCTTAAACGTACATTTCATTTTAGCCACTCACCTCTCAAATTTGTGGAGCATTTTAATTACACACAAAAGAAACCTTAGCCCTATTCGGCACGCCAAAGACAACCCTAAATCGTAATGCTGGACGGAAATGTTAAAGTCTGACTGTGCATTCACATGAAAGAGAGAAAGATCTGAAGGATGCCATAAGCTGGGCTCTAGGGCCTGAACAGAGAGACCCTGAAGACATGCTGGGAATATTAAAGAATGATTGATACTCACAGCTGGGGAATAGAGGAGAGCAAAGGAATGTTGAGATTGAATCTTTCTCACTTCCTTTGAAATATGGTTTACAATCCTCGGCTCATCCTCTTTTCCTCTAAGAACCTATAGATTACAACACAAGACGGCCAAATGTCTCCCCTTATTCTCATGAAAAGACGCACGATATGCACACTTGCCTGTCTACTCTGAACCCTGCAAGCCAACCCAGCAGACATGCTGTCGCTCTCAAATACTTTATCCTTGTGTGTCTATCTCTCGAATTGAATCAGATCTACACCATGTACAGTTTTAACTTTAAAATAAAGTTAACTTTATTATTTATTTATAACTAGATTTTATAGAAACTGGATTTCTAGAAACTATATGGTACCATGTGAAAATAAATGTAACTGAGGGACAGAGCTGGGAGGCTTTAGGAGTCACAGGTACAGCGGATAGGAAAAGAATTGAGTTTTATTTTCCCAATGCACAAAAATCAATTTACAATTATTAAATAAAACAAGTTCTGGGACCACAAAAGAGGTAATCTTATCATAATTAAACTCAAACTGTAGCGTGGTAATAGACCAAACCAACCAGACAAACTAAACACAAAGTAGTACTGGATATAATGGCTAAATTCTAGAAACAAAGGGGGTAAGGTAGTAAAGGGCATCTAAAACTAAACTACTTAGAAGATTACAATGGCCATTTTGTCATTTTAAGCTGTCAACCTAGGCTGTGTGCTACAGACACAATAGGTTTCAGCTATTTTATGAACCTGGGTGTATGTGACTGCCGTGGCGAACGGTGTTAGCTGTTCTCAACATATGTATGCATGTCTGGGTGAATGTGTGTAAATGTTTGTTAGATCAGTGTCAAACAGGAGCAAGCGAGCACATTTAGAGAGGAAATAAAAGAATCTTGATCTTTGACGTTCTGACAGTGATCACCCGTTCAATACAGTAACTTAACACCGTGAACGGGGTTTAGCAAGGTAGCAATTCCAGTTTTAACCAGGCTAGAGTTTCACCACAACAAATCAACAGTCTCGTGATCAAATGATGCTTTCCCAGCAAAACAGATTGGACTTGGTGGTCCAGTCAGATTAATAACTCACACGTGCAGTAATAGCAAAAGCATTAATCAAAATCACATTGTCATAATTTGCAGCATTAGCAGTTATCACATTAATAAAACACACCTATTTTTCTGCCCTGAAACACTATAAAGCCTTCTTACTTTCGTGTGTTCAGTCCGTTTATGTCTCTCCATAGATCGTCCACGATAACAAAACGGTCCGGTGGAGAAAATTGTCTTCCCCAGAAGGACAACAGGGAGCAATTTCAGTCGACTTTCGAGTCGACATACCTGCAGGTATGAAAACACCGGTGCATGTTTTCAGAGGTCTGTGGTGCTCCTCACACCAAAATTTAATCCACTTTGTTTCAAAAATTGAAGTTTTAGCACAAGCTCGAGCGATAACCTGCTGCTCACAAAGCCTCATCGATTGGCCGTATTGGAACCATTTCATAGTTTATCGATGCTCCTCGGCCTGCTCTCTCTGCCCTGGGTCCAGTACATACTCAATTAAACCAGCAACCTTGATGTCAGGAACAAACCATACAAACATTACAAGCTAAATGGATTATTCCCAAACACACAGTCCTGTACACTCCTATCTAAAGTAAATATTTCACACACGCCAGATGAGATTAAAATTATGTTGTTTATTGTACCACATTTACAGCTTTTCCCGGCAAAAAATACAGTATTTCCTTTTTGATTTGTCAGCTTCCCAATCATCCAAATGCATTCTCAGTTTCAATATATCTTTGTGATGGAAGGATTTGGAATGAGAGTGAAAAAGCTGGAGCAATAGAAAGGGTGGAGGCAAGGGTGGGAGCAAGGCTGAAGGAGAGCAGGGAGAGAAATGCATGCTAAATGCATAGGGTTCATGGAGTATAACCTTATAGCAGGCAACTGTGAGTCAGCATGTTTTGTAGGCCCCGGCCTCGTGCTGTTTTTGGGGTCCCCGGTCCAATGGGAATCCAGAACATCCCGGCGTTTCGGTCATTTGTGCATTAACACCTACATGTGACTTGCTGTGTGCTGCTATAAAATAGTAATTTTTCTCCTCTTGTGTGAGTAGACATGTGCTTCTCTTTGTTTCATAGGTGGCTCAGGCTTGTAATTTTACATGTGAACCGAAATGTCTGGCTCCATAAGTTCCTTTGTCCCTCAGAAATCAGTTTCAACTTTTTTAAACCTACTGCTGTAGTCTTTTTGGCTGAAAATCAGGTTTACCCGTACTGGTGGGCCCAACACCACCCTCATTGCCTTGTATATTTAAACTAAGAAGTGAGTTTTTAGAGCTTTTTTGTTAAACAGCTGCCTGCTTGCTCTGTAAACAACGTCGTTGAGAGCAACGACGGTGACTCTAAATTGGTAATGTTGCAGGACAGAGTACCCAAACGGAAAGATGCTTTAGTATTATAGTGTGGCTATATAACATCAGCAATAATAATTAAGGTAGAAAATGGATAAAATAAAAGATTTACAATTAATCAGTAACAGATTTGTTTCTGATGAACGTTTGACTGACCTTCGTAACGTTGAGGTGATCTTTCACTCAGGTACTCATTCATGATCAATAAGCAATCAGGGAACTTGTCTCTGCATGCTTTGGCCATTGAAAGTGTTTACGAAGCAAGCAATCACTTTTGCAAATCACTGTTTTATTTGCTGTCATATAACCTTACCTTCACCCATATCAAGCTATCAGCCTGCTGGCAGAATATCTATTCGCTAATGCAGTAATTGACCTTACACCACATGATGCGTTTTCATTGGAATGAGGGAGGTTCATTATTTTGCTTCGACACATGCTGCACCTGTAATTCGCCAGACAGAGGTATTGTTTGTAGAGAGAGCACTGTAACAGCGGCACACTTAAAACAGGTCTTTTATGAACATCATTCTGCATGTCAGCAGCAGAATCTCCGAGGACACAGCCCCACAAAGACCTGTCAGGAAATCCTATAATGATGAACCCCATTGTAGGTGTTTTAATATTTGGCTTTTCACATATAATAATTCAGCAGCAGATGACATTCTGCTCTAATCTTGCTTCTGCAGTGTAGGATTCTTGGTTTGCTAAATCAAAAACGTATCTGAGCTGAATCCAGGCTCAAAATGTCATGTTCCTGCAATGGAAAGACTTTATAAAGGGATTCAGTGTACTTTTAGGTTTTAGATATTTTATGTCAATTAATGTATGGTTTAAAATATCAGTAGAAAATTAAAAATAAGTCGAGCGTTGGTGGTGTGGCTGTGATTTGACTTTGGACCTTGGAGGTTAACGTTTTAGAAGGGAAAAAAAAAACGGATCTTATTTAAATGGCTGGTATTAGAAAATGACAAAACACAAAAACAATGATTATTTAGATTACTAGACTTTAAATGTATTTTATTTTGAAGATATCTGGTCAGCATACAGAGTGAAAGCAAAATACTTTCTCAGCGACATAAAAGGGTGTGCAGAAGTAGTCCAGTAGCAAACCAGCCAACTCACAGGCCAAACCTATTTAAATATTAACAAGACAAAGCACAGGCCTCCTGTGGCGGCTGCCAATTGCTTCTTCTTTATACGTTTAAACTTTTAGCCAACAGAGACCAGTGCTTACTGCTTTGAACCATTTGAAAGCTACTAATCAGCTGACCTTTGTTTTTATTACAAATTAAAAACACTACATGTTCTGAAAATTATATGCACACTTTCAAGCAAAATGTTGAATATGTGGCATGAAAAAAATCCTCAATACTTTATTACCTTCACCCATATCAAGAAGGTATGGGTGAACCTTCACCCATACCTTCACCCATATGGTTCAATAGTCTCAATCTCTTCTGCAAAACCAACTTTTTTCAAGTTTGTAAACATTGTATTTTTTTATTGTTAAGGTGTTTAAAACAAGGTTCATTTGATATGAGGTTGTTTGTAGAACTTTCAAAGATGTTTTAAGGTTTTCAACTAAACGTATTCTGTTTAATGTGTTTTAGGTTGAGGTTCCTTGTCAATCACGTTGACCTAAATATTCAGTTTATTCATGTGTGTATCACACATATATGAACGAGGTTTGCTCATCTTGCATAAATAACCAGTCTAATACAAGGATGTACGTTGAATGAGTTCATTGATTTTAAAGTGATCACATTCCCAATCATAACTGTTTCAGACCCTAGATAAAGAGACAACGCTGTCAACACCTTCAAATAGCTGTCATCAAATAACAAATGAAAGGATGTAGTTCAGGTTCAGCCCTGTGATTGACTGGTGAATTGTCCAGGGTTTGACCCACGTCTCACCCAATGTCAGCTGGAATTGGCTCCAGCCCCTCTATTACACTCAAGGATGAGTGAGTATAGCTAATGGATGGATGGATATATTTTCTCAAATGGTATGACCCCCTTCTCATTTTTTTGATAACAGTTCAGTGTGACTTGCTCCATTTATTAGAAACTCTTTACCAAGCCGCAAAAACTCAATAAATTATTCTGTCAGATTGCAGCATCTTTCTTCTCTCCCCCTACGATTTCTTCTCTCACTGCTGAGCTTTCACTCTCACCCTACTTCTCTCCCCCCCTCTTACTTACCCTCACATTCACTCATTTTCCCTGCTTCACACAAACACTTATTTCTCACGGTAGGTAGCCGGTAATATCCAGGGGTACTTCAACATAGTTTGATAGTTTGTGTCGCCAATAGAGAAGGTAGGACTTCTCCAAAATAGCATCAGGAAACCTTAATAATCATAGGAAGAGGCAGTCACGATGCCTAATGCCATTTCAAATCGAGCCGGTGTGGCAACTTATTGGCAAACACATTACTTTAAGTTTCTCTTTCTCAATCAATTCACTGGAAAGCTAAAAACCAATCTGGAGCACGGCAGCTCCCACAAGGCCTGATTGATGAGTCTGAGTGGGAATGTGCATATCCAAGCAAGGTTTGGTTTATGTGTCCTCAAATTCTATTGGGTGGAAAATGTGGATTGAGTGAGGCCATCATGGATTTGGCATCACTAACTTTGGGGCAGATTGCGAAGAGTGGATTGATGCTCAGTGGAGGGGATGTGACAGTTCATCTGAAGAAAGAATGGGAGTGAGAAGGGAAAACAAACAGGCAGATACATATAGAGGTTGACAGCGGCATGAGGCTTACAGCGTGCAAGAGCACAAAGTAGATATAAAGTATCCTAGACAGAATAATTTGAAACCGGCATGGTTGTTGAATTACTAATTAATTTCACTAATAAACATTTCCTGATTTACTCAATAGCTGTCAGCTAAAACAGATCTTTCCTGCTGCACTTAAACCAGTTCTCCATCATTTTCAAACATGTTGCAATGGTGCTACTTGTGTCAGTCCTTTCCAATCCAAACAAGCTCCTAATGAGATAAAACCTCAGTTACAGTGCTTTATTTGTCTTTCAATGAAGATGGGAAACATGTTAATACCAAAGATCAAGGAATAAAGTCACAGCCATTCCGGAATCAATCTTGTAATTAAACCACAGAGAGTAAAAAAGGGCATGATTGCTTCAGTTTCCTATTTGCCAGTGCTCTAAAGGCCTCAATGCAGATAGAGGGAAAAAGTATGTATGTCAGGAGTTGGGTTACAAATATATGTGTTCATGAAGGCGTCAGAGAGTTATTTGTGTTTTAAAATAAAATTAAACTTAGCGTTAGTTCATGCAGGACACTGAAGTCATACACCCGCTGATTGAATTATCATTCCTATCAGACACACACCCATTCTCCACACCACAAAGCTACTCTCACATCAGGGCAGCCCTTTTCAATATGACTCCCTCCTCACTGCTCCCTGTTACACTCACGCTGCTTCACTCGCTGCTGCTGCTGACGGGTAGCCTACCGTCCTAGTTCAAAGTCATAACATGATTCAAAGTTAAACATGGTTTTCAATGTCTTTCTTTTGGCTCACTCTTTTTTTTACCCTGCTGCCCTGGTCCTACCAGACTCTCGTTCATTTCATTTGTCCAAAAAGTCTAGCCACTCTCCATTGACAAGTGTTAACTTCCTTTAAGGCGGGTACTGTTGAAGTTTAAAACTATTGGATGGGCCCAAAGCCACTATGGATCTGCCATTCGTCAGATCCAGAGCCCACGTCGGCTTAGCTTCGCTGGTGTTCACCCATTAGCCAACCACTAATTGAGCGAGCTGGAAAAACTAACTTTTCCCGATCCCCGGGGGGGCTCAACATCATGGCCACCAACAAAACTTAGCAAAGATTGTTCTTGCTCTGGCTTTAACTTCTGGACATTCGCCAGCGTGAATGGCTTTGCTCGCATCTTTCTCCATCATCACTACGGAACTACAAATCAATTGAGCGGAAGGACGTAGGAGGGCGGAGCCAAGCTGGGTTTCTGCATGGCGTTCCCTGTTTCAGCTTAGCATTCTGCTTGGCTGGTCCAGGGAGCATTATCAAGAGTAGGGCCATCAGCGCCAAGCAGAACTGTATTTCTAATTGTTGAAACAAATGGTTAAATCTATGACAAGAGTGTTCCTGACCATACAGTTGTTATTGCACAAAACACTGTTGGGGTTTAGACATGAGTCAGTTCTAACAGGAAAAATAGAAAGCACAGGTTTGTATTAATTGTTTATATATTGGCTCTGTGCAGTATATTTTCTCTTGGATATGAGCCATGTTTGTGTTGGAACCGTGCTGCTCTAGAAACCTTGCAGATTACCAGTGTTAACTGGGACCAGCACCTGTGTTTGTACATCAGTATCTGGGCTTACAGCTGGTCCATGTCTTAGCATTGTGCCGACAGTGCCAGTGGTGCTGCTACAGTGCTCACCAGTGAAAGCCTGCCAAGTATCATGGGTGGCTGGCAGACTGGCAGATGTGGTCACAGAGAAAAAGGAACATGTCTTCTTGTGTTAACTACTGTATCTATCCAAGCGGTGTAGGTATAATAGAGGAGCAGTAAGGTTTGCTGAGCCACTTATAGAAGACAAATGGAGCTGGACAGGAACATGATTTTACATGCTGACAATTTAGCAACTGCTGAAAAGAAGAGAAGAGGAGTTTCAGGCCCAGTGAAACTTAGGCAGGTAGCTTAATTAACATGGTAAATGTTAAACCCACACTGATTTTCTCCACATCTAATTAATGAAGGATTTATGCAAACACAACTATTAAATGTATTTATGTAAAGGGAACACATCATAATTCTAGAGGAACTTTTTGAGAATCAGTTTATGGATTAAGGTGACATTCTATCCATGAAATTTTAAACCTTGTCTTCATCCCATCCACTGTGCAACGTTTTGTTGCACAGTGGATATCTTGGGACCATGTTGGATATACAGTACGTGCACCAACTTTAACATGTTATCCCTTAGATTGGTACATTTTACCCCGAACCAAAGACATGGACTAAATCGTAAAATGCTGGTACTTCCCACCAGGAGAATCAATGCGTATGCTGTCTTTTGTTAAAGATAAAGTGTTAATATTTTATATGTATACTGATAGTCAGAACAGATCTTAATCTTTTTTTCTCATTCTCTTTTTATACTGTATTTCCTAATTTAAGTAACACAATTGTATTTTTAATGATTATTATTTGGGCTTTTGGCATTTATTTGATAGAATATTTGAAGACAAGAAAATTATTTCTGCATGAATACAACTGAGTCAAGACATTGTTAACATTTTTCTTATTTTAAACAAGTACAGAAACAATTTGACGTTTTGGGAAATATGCTTATTTACTCAAAATTTCAGGCTATATCTCATTTGTTTTGTTGTATATGTTTTAACAAAAAACTAAGTGTTAAAACTACTTTTTGGCCAAGTGCAGTATCTTCCTGAAGACTTGTCATCACTGTCAGGTTGCCAGGCAACCACAAAAGACTCCAGGAAATTACTGCTTGTTGTAAAGATTAGATGAACAATATATACTAGGTGTCTTACTATATAGCCATAATAGCTGTCTCTTTTGGATTGAGGTCTTTATGTAAAGCTAAGCTAACCAGCTGCTAGCTGTATTATCATATATAGCGAACATTCAGCGCACTCTCTTAAAGCCAGTGAATAAGCTTATTTTTCCAAAATGTCAAACTATTATTTAAACAAAAAACATTTTTTAGCAGCAACTATATACAATAGGATAATACTTATCCTATAAGCAAATTGACAGGAGAGTCACCCCTATTTTCCACCTGGCGCGTCACGCTGTGTTCTGGAGGACATCCAGTAAATTCACCAAAACACAACCGCCGATATCGTTTATGTCTCCTCTACAACACCACATGCATCCTGAGATTCATCTTGGTGGTGGAAAAATACAAACGGCAGTATAAAGAAGGCATGGAGTTTAATTACAGGATGATTGGAGTAGAAAGTAGATTGTTCTGTAAAGTAATTGTAGAGACAATAAAACCTGCGAGAGTCGGGCAGCAAGATGCTCTTGGTGCTTCTAAGACACTCCTGGGGTGGTATGGTGCGTGGAGGAGGACGGAACAGAACGGCGGCGCAGCCGGAACGCTGCACAGACACGACTAGCGGAGAATCTGAGTCACTTTATTAAATTGTGTCAGTATTATCTTTTCTTATTGCAGTATTGCAAAATATTTCAAATGATACCCAGCTGTATCTATGAGATTTCCTGTGATTTCAGTGGCCTGATGTACCTGTTTTGTGGTATTGCCTCATTGCATAGTAGATCATAGAAGACCTAGGTCTTTCTTAATTTCTTTTAGAGAGTAGCACATAGTGTGACAACAACCTCAGTGCAATAAATAATAAAAAAAGAGAAAAGAATGTGGACAGGTGAGCTGGTAGTGGGGGGGGGGACTGCACTAATCAGTAGGTTGCCCTAAGGGATCAGTCTGCAGAGGCAAGGACTCCTGAATGAGAGAAAGCCAGAGGAAAAAGAGGGCAGACTGGAGAGAGAGGAGAACGAAAGAAGAAATAACTAATGCAAAACATTAAAGAGACCAAATAAAATGCCTGCATGAAATCCTAAATAATGAAATGACTGGGATGAAATGGGACGGGTACAGAGACAGAGGGAGATAGTAAAATACAAAGACAAAGAAGTGTGGAGGCACAATTCATGTATTGCATCTTAAGTGAGAAGTGAGAGCATGAGGACTGAATAATGAAACAAAGATTAGGTATTAGGTATGCCAGGTAGTTCTTTGTTGGAGAGCTCTTGGAAATATTTAAAAAGGTTAGTGTATGAATAAACATAGCTTATCAAGGTCCTTTTACGCTGGGAAAAGAAAGATCCTAATGAATAATAAAGAGCTGATGTGACAGGAGAGGCAGTCTCCACCCACCCCTCCCCGCACCCAATAATGCAGTAATGGAACGTTTCCTTCAGGACTCTTTACCACAAAGGACAAAGGCATCGTCATTGGAATGGGGAGACGGGAGGAGTCAGTATTGCAAAGAGCTGTTGTTATTCATGGTGCAGGCTACAGATGGACTGTTTATTAAGAGAATGGTATTCCCATTAAAGATTCTACCGACACATGCTCACATAGCCCTATTCAACTGCTCCCAAGGTCTCTGTTACAGTTATGTCACACACACATGTAGGACACTGGAACAGTAACAGAGATAGGGATATCAAGTCTCTGCTGACACTTGAAAGTGGTTCTTGCAAAATTTTTAATGAGCCATACTTTGTATAATGAAATAGATTTTGACATGCATGTTAATTCTTCAGTACAGTAAAACAAGTCATTTCCTCAGTGGCAATCAGCCGCTGTTGCTGTTGTATAATGCATGCCTATTAACATACAGTAAGTAACTCAAACTTCAATGTTGTCTATTGTTAGCTGACGTACCGTAACACATTCAAATCAGTTTTAGGTAGCACTTTACATTCCACCACGGTAATAAGATGGTAATAGTAGGGTAACAGTGTAAAAATAAAGACATAATATATAGGTAATAACATGTAATTACCAATGAAAAAAAGGGTGTTTTTTATTTCAAAGAGTTATCTCAAGACACTTTACAGATAGAGTAGGTCTAGACTACACTCTATATTTTACAAGGACCTAGTAGATTCCTCCAGAGCAAGCAACAGTGCGACAGTGGCGAGGAAAAACTTCCTTTTAGGAAGAAACCTCTGACAGACCCAGGCTCTTGGTAGACGGTGTCTGACGGGCCGGTTGGGGTTGAACTTAAGAGTGGCAATAACAGTCACAGTAAAAGGGGATGGAACAGTGACTAGAACTAGTAGTTTGTAGTAGTTCATGGTATAGCAGGGCCATGCGTGGCATTACAAGGTACAGCACAGTGTAGCAGGATGTAACAGGCATCGCAGGACATGTAGCAGGATGTAACAGGGCATCACAGGACATGTAGCAGGATGTAACAGGGCATCACAGGACATGTAGCAGGATGTAACAGGGCATCACAGGACATGTAGCAGGATGTAACAGGGCATCACAGGACATGTAGCAGGACCACGGCGACAGCTGCAACCATAATTTTGGAACCTTCCTGATCCAAGGAAACATGCTGGGGGAAAAATAATATAAGGACTCTGGGGAAGGACTCCCCAGAGCTAGGTTAGGAACAGGCATTTCTGGGACATGGATGCACACAAATGGAAAGATTAAGGAGTGAGGAGCAGTCTAAAACTATTACAGCATAACTAAGAGAGAATGGGTAAAGAGAGGAGCCTGTCTAGGCGAACGCTGTGACTTCTCACTCCATAACTATAAGCTTTATCGAGAGTAGAGGTTTAAGTTTATTCTTAAATGTGAAGACGGTGTCTGCCTCCCAAACCCAGACAGGAAGCTGGTTCCAAAGGAGAGGAGACTAATAGCTGGAGCTCTGGCTACTTTTAGAGACTCTGGGAGTGCAGTGCTTTAGTGGGACAATAAGGCACTAAGAGCTCTTCCATATGAGATGGTGCTTTACCATTTAGAGCTCTGTAGGTCAGGAGAAAGATTTTAAATTCAATCCTGGATTTTACAGGAAGCCAATGCAGAGAAGCTAATACAGGAGAAATATGTTAGTTGTTGTCAGAACACGCTGACAACAACATGTTATTACACTTTTACCCCACTATTACCATCTTCTTACCGTAGTGGAATGCAATGTGCTATCCAGTTTTGTTGTTTTTGTTTTAGTTCATTATTTTTCAATTCTTTTTTAATTATGATGGTTGAGATATGCTTTCGCTTACATTTGTGAAACCTGGGGAATCAACTTTGGAATCAAATTTGTCATTGTTTTCTGCTTTTACCAGGATTGCTAATTTAGTTTTCCCTAATATTTTATTTAGATAAATACAAAAGAATTAAAATCAAAATAACGTCATTATTACAAAAAATAAATGGCTTTCAAAAGTTAGTATTCAAATAAAGTCAGAATGGATCTAATTAAAAGGCTGGCGTGGAGTTTAACCATGGCAAAACAAGCTGACAATAGTCAAATTATAGTCAAAATAAAATAAAAATATGGCAGTGGCACCTTTTCAAAAGAGAAAAAAAAGAAACTTTTCACAGTATATAATATCTGTAGTAACTTGCAAATTGATTCAGAAGTTGCTGAAATTCTCCCACCACTCATACACTTACTTTGCAGGGCCGCTGGAATCTCACAACATCATGAGATCATCACATCATCACATAAATCCATCTAGTCAAGTATGGACGTTTTCACACCTGTAGTTTGTTGCTTTGGTCCGAATCAGTTGGTAAAGTTAGGTTTGGTTTGGTTTCACACCTGGAAAAATCCAAACGTACCAAGCCGCACCAGCCGGGAAAAATAACTCTAGTTTGATTCAACTGAACTAAAAGCTGTCGGTGTGAAAACGCCCTATAACGCGTTGGGGTGTGAACCACCAATGGGTCAATAGGCGTCCTATCAGGAGCTATTGGCAGCTACAAGTGTGGTTTAGGTGTGTGTGCTGGGCGACTGTTAGTTCAGCACAACAATGGCGGCTCCTAAAGAAGGTTAGCGTAGATGCAGCAATTGCATCAGTTAAATGATGGTTTCTCAGATAGTTCTGTGTAACATCCATCTGACGCAACAGCTCAGCTCAACACATATCTTAAACACAAACTCATCAGGATACAAAAACCAGCATCAGCCTCACTAGCGTCCCTTTTGTAAAAGAAATGTGCAAAAAAGATCTTCATTTCCTGTTTCCAACTAATCTCTAACAACTCGGCTCTTGCTGCAAGTAAAACTACTAACCTTGCTGTCTGAAATTGGCGTGAACAGCAAGGCTGGAATAACAGAATGTATCCGCAGGGGTCCCTTTTTTATCTGTTATTGTTTCACCTGGCTACATTTGGATAAGAGATTGTGCCTTTAACACATTCATAAGATGTTAAATGTACCATTTAAGCCAGCCAGTTGACATGATGTGGCCTGCCTCTCGAAAGGTGAAGTGCCCCAACTAAAGCCATCTGAAACGATGGAATGCCAGGTTTAAAGACATCGGATGGTTCTGTGTAGGCTGAGATTCCTCGTGGGTTGAAGAGTCCCAGAGGTGCCCTTGATGGTCTTAAATGCTTGTGCAGTATTTTCTCAGCCTCTCACCTGGTAGGAGTGTTAACCTTGCAATACACAGAGGGGGTTGTGGGTGAAACAGGGATGTGTAAAACACAAAAGCGATGACATCTGAAATGTGGATCGATTTTATGAAAGGGAATATGAAAAATATGTATTTTGTCTGAATGTCCGATATGCAGGGCTACCAACTTCAATAAGAGTAAGATTCTCTAAATCCACAGCAGTGGTTGGGCATATCACTCCTAAACCCAATAATTTAAACCATTCAGAAGCCAAATTCACAATTGCAACTATCTGAGGTTTTAAGGGCATTTTTGATATATTCTTGAATTTTCCTTTTAAAGTGCTCATACTATGCTTTTTGGCTTTTCCCCTTTCCTGTATTGTGTTATATATGGTTTTTGTGCATGTAATACGTTTACAAAGTGTAAAAGCCCAAAGTCCACCCCAAAGGCACTCCAACAGAAACCACTGTTCACAAACAGCTCTATTGTAGTCCAGCCTTTACTTCCGTGACGAACAAGTATCACTTCGTAACACCCGTTATAATGCTCACCTACCTGCTAGCTGAAAAGAGGAGCTGCAGCAATGTGTATTACATCAAATATATAGTGTCTTCTGAAAATTAAACTACATAAACCTATTCTGGTACAACTTCTAAATACATTTATGAACCTGAAAATGAGCACAATATGAGCACTTTAAGGGTTTTTGCGCATAACTGATCCCTATGTGTTTCACATCAAAATGTTCAGAACAAACTTTGCTTTCTGAAGAAGGACGGCCAAAAAGTTCCAGAGCAATGTGTAAAGAGATAATTTACCCCTAAAGCAAAAAATAGTTCTCAATTTTGTGGTGAAAACAAATTTACACGCAATTGTTTTGGTGCTTGAAAAGAGTTTACAAAAGTTGTGTATTCACAAAAGCAGCGTAAATGAATAAAAAAGTAAATACATGTCTATGAAGTTATGTAATATTGCTTTTAGTAGAGTAGGAGTGCTACTTTTATTAAAACATTAATCAATAAAAAGCTGAATCAATAACCATGGTCAATGATAAATAAGCGTGGTTGATCTGCATGTATGCGAACCTTCAGACATCATAGCCTAAATGATGCTGATTAATCACCCTGAGTTCACTTAAAAAGTTTAAAACTGAATTCTGTTTGCTGATTTATGATGCTATTTGATCATTTCTATATGGTAAAATGTGTAATTTACTTAATTACTGTGACAGTGGCATCTAAAGGCACCAGGTATCTGGTCCATCTGCAGTCTCTAACTTGAGTGAACGTGATGATATCACTGTCAAGGCACGCTTTCGTAAAGAAGGTTGGCAGGCAACAAAAATCCATGTATGTATGTAAATATGCATGCGCACACAAGATGTCAAGTATCCAGGGCAGCCAAAGTTATCATTTATACGTTTGTTTTTCTCTGCTTGAGAAACTGTAAATGCAAGTGTGTGAAAAAAGTGTCAATTGCAACTGTCTCACGGTCAATGCGTGAGAGATGGAAATCCTGGTGTGGACATTTCTGAATACTAATATAAAATAAGGTTCTATTAAATAAGAAAATGTTCTTTTGACTACATTTAGCTTTAAATTGGATGGCGTGCTGAGGTACTGAGCATGCTTCCCAGTCTCTCAGCCTCTGTCACAAATCTCATTCCCTCCTGCAACCACTTGGATTTCATGCAATCCTTTGTTATTCCACGTCAAGAAAGGTGCCTTCGCTAAGCGCCTGGGTCAGGCTGGGGGAATCACATCAACTGACTCAGATCTGTCACAGTATAACCCACTGTCACCGTGCATCAATTTGCAATGCTTCACATTTTATTGCAGCTAGAATGTATTTTTTAGATTGTCTTACTGCTTGTTCTCAGTTTTTGCACATTTGAGTATTTAAATAGTATTGAGTATAGCAGTATTGAGGGACAGCAGATTATTGTTCCACATGTAAATGCTGTAAGGTTTAAGACTCTGCTAACAGGAAGCACCACTTAAGGATTTTTCCACGCAAGATATTTTTATTTAAGTGGCCTGTCCTACCTGGCTGCTGAAAGGAAATGCACTCTTCGAGTCACAAATCCAAAAGGTGTTATGGTTTGGGGTTTTTGTTGGGGTATTTTTTCCTGTTTGGCCTTCCCTGTGTTTTTGTCCCGGTTTTCC
>NC_048407.1:14861823-14996099 GCF_013103735.1 Etheostoma cragini | reverse complement strand
AAAACCCTTGTGACTTGCTCCTGCCGCCTCCTTCTCTCTGCGTTTGGGTCCTCACCGCACACCCCCCACAACAAAAGGTAACTTTTGAATTTTTGCAAGTTGATGTTAACACAATACTTACAATACTAATGCATGTATATTGACAAAATTATGGGTAACTGTAATTATTTTATCTCATCTTACTGGATGCAAAGTGATTTTTCATAGTCAACTGCACTGGACAAAAGC
The DNA here is from genome assembly GCF_013103735.1 of Etheostoma cragini. Taxonomy (NCBI): domain Eukaryota; kingdom Metazoa; phylum Chordata; class Actinopteri; order Perciformes; family Percidae; genus Etheostoma; species Etheostoma cragini. The sequence goes on along the minus strand of NC_048407.1, from coordinate 14,995,871 downwards.
CACAGTGCTTGTTCAGTGCAAAAACAAAGTGGGTGTCCCACAAAGTTAGTCCTTTTAGCACAACGTTCCCTTTCCTTGTTTCCCCAGACTCGACTTGCTTGCTGATGTAACTGGCAGGATGAAGACTCTCTCTGCTGGGGCCTCATATCATCTGAATTTTAAAACAATTTTGAACAGAACAAAGATTGTGGATTGTGTCCCTATTTTCAACAGTGCAGCTGCTCTACGACGGACTCGTTTTACGACCAGTACGGAGAGGAGGAACGGATACTCTCCTAAAGTAAATATGGCAGTATTGTATTAGGATGGTGTCACGGTCACAGGTTGCCATTTGTCATTTTGATTGGTTGCCAACTGTTGTTACCTAATATGAGCCGGTCAGAGGTCAGGCACCATGGAAGGCACAGAGAGAGTGTAGAGATACAACGGCATGAGAGTGATGCGCTGCTAAAAGCAAGCAGGTCCTTGTTGAGACTTTGATGGACATTGAATGATAACCATCCCTAAAGTATTCTGGTTTAGTTTGTGTCTGTGTCGATTTCAGGCTGATTTAAAATTTATTTATGGCAATTTAGGCTGCTTCGCATTGGGTCCTGCATTACCCTGTCAAGGTTGTATTCGCTATAAAAACCGCCTCGCTCTACATTATTGCTTGCTTATGTTGTGGTCTGTTAGGATTAGGTACAGTCATGTGGCTTAGGGGAAATGGGACCAATGTAATTTTACCAGTAACATCTGAGTCTTGACAAATAGACTTTAAAAAAATGGAATCTATCCTTTAGTGAAAACAGATATCTGGTACTATTTTTATCCCTTTCCAAAACACTCAAGTTTGTACTGTTTACTGTATAGCACTCACACAGGCATTTCAAACGGCTAAACACTTATCCATGACACTGATGCTAGTTTGATTATTACTATTTGAAGTGAGATAAAACGCTGTGGAGAAAATTGTCCAAGAACCTGTTAAAAAGTAGTGCCTACATCACAATCAGTCTGGAGCTGATTTAATCCCAAACTACATTCAGTATATATTCATTAAAATCAGTTTTATTGTCAGAGTTGTAGATATTTAAGATAACATACTGTATGTTGATGAGAGTATTGTATAGTGTTTTGAACAAAAGAAACCACACATTAAAGAAAGCGTGATTTGTTTTGAGCGAGTATGTTTCTGTGGGGATGTTGGTGAAATGTGCTGGAGCTGGGTGCTGGTACAGTAGGGGTGCTGGTAATGCTAGTGCTTCTACATGTGAACAGGTGAGGGGGATGCTAGTGTGCATGTTTAGTGTGTGTGAGTCCATTATGCGTTGATGGAGTGTGGGTGTGTGGGCACATGTTTGTGTTTTTCGGGTTGATAGTGGTGACATGATTTGGACAGCCCATTTTCATTCTGAGTAAGCAAAATGAAATGAGAATTTGCAATGGGACAGAAAATGTATTACACACCTCAATCCCTCATTAAAAATAAAGTTTAATACCTGACAGACATATTCATCAGTGTAAACTATACATAAAACGAGACCTGCTTTTGAAAGAGTTGGCTGCAATCCATCAGTATACTCTAGTACTAATAGTTATAGTTAGTGATACTAATACTACTAGTTTTTAACCACTAGTAGCGCTATGGAGTGAGCGGGTCCCTGTTTTGACACTCATGCATGAGTACGTGGGAGATGTGATACCTGTTCCTGCTACTCCACTGATTGACAGTTGGTGATGCAAATGTTCCAAAGCTCTGAAATGTAAAAAGAAAAAAACTTTTCAATTGTTTGTCAGACCTCAGGGATACACACAAATATATTTAGGTGAGAAACCGTTTACGTAAATACTCTTTGTTAATTTACAATAAAACACCCCAGGATATCTTGAAGTTAATTTGCAGATGTATGCATGCACGTTCATTTTATGTAACAGAGGATCTGATACCTGATTAAACCAGCAGGCATAATATTGCATTGTTTTACTGTGATGTCTCATACAGAGACACAACAGTCCACCTACAATTTGTACAAAAAGATGCATTTGTTACATTCTCTTTTTACTGTTTGACTGAGCAACAATAATAACTTGCATTTGTTACCAGGATAATTACTGACATTTAATGGTGTTCCTGTGCTTGCTCTTCACTTCCTTTCTGAAAGGCAACCAGAAGACCACACAAGTTGAAGAAAAGCTTTTATTGAACTTCATGTCAGAGCCTTTTCAAATTGAACACAGCAGGAGAGCAATGGCAACATCACAAGCTGTGAAAACACTTTTCCTTAGTTTTACAGTGTTTAGTTATTTCTCAACTACAGCAACAACTTAGGTCTTGCATAGAATATGGCACACTGTTTTACCAACTTACAAATACACAATAAATGAGGTTCAGCAACATCTGTATTGACAATGCTAACAGTGTACCCACTAAATATGTTAGTATTGGATGTGATGTGTATAAGATGGATATTCCTTCCAAATGTTTGCTATTTTAGAAAACAGCTTCATCTGAAAATCGTATTTAACCTGTTGAGCTTAGTAGAGAAGCAGTGAGATTTGCTTGGTTTCTCAGATCAAATATAAAGATATAAAAAGACTGAGGGAAGAAAAGAGCATTATTTGTACTATTGCTTCTTGTTTGCTCTGGGAATTCTGCCGTCTTAATATTGTGTTTACTAATTTAACATTACTGAGGTCAATTGTTTCACTTTGTTCCCCTTCCCAGTGGGTCTGCTCCTCTGCTTGGCTGATACATTGACTTTGCAAAAACACTCTTTGATTGTAGAGATTTCATTAGATAATGTATCTTCTCAAAGAAGACTTGGAAGTGTCATTGTTTTCATTGAATAATGGGCGGAAGTAGTTGAAACCAAGAGATATCTTTTGTTTTTTTCTACTCCATAAATGTAGTGTTTTCGCGACAAATATTAGCCAAACAAAATTGAATAGAAAAACAGAAACATTTTTTTAAAACCCCTAAGTTGACACACGACACAGTCATATACTTTACCATAGAATCTACTTGATGTTATGGTGTTAACGTCAAGTATTAAAGTGTAATTTAGTAGTCTCTTGTCTCACATTGCCAGACCCATCTCCCCAGCGCTGTAGAGGAGGGTCTTGCTAGACCTATGTGTGTTACCTTCCACTTTCTTTCTGTTTGAATTTTAAACTCCGGTTGATTTCTGAGGACTATGGTTAACTGCTCCCCAGATCTCTGCAAGTTAAATCCAGACAGCTAGCTAGATTATCTGTCCAATCGAGTTTTCTGTTGCACAACATTTTTTTACAGCAAAGCGCAACGAGGCTAGTCCACCCAACATTCTTGGAAAGGAGAAGAATGTGCTCTGGTTTAATGCCATTTCTTTAAACCAATCACAATTGTCTTGGCAACGGTGCTGCTGCAAAATAGCCTCGGGAAGAAACTTGTTTTGGTGGAACATGTGCACTTAGAGAGGCAAGCTCTGTAATTAAAATAGCTGTCAAGGATGTGATGAGAATGTTACTAAAAAAAGATTAACATAATTTGATTGCTGGATGAAAGATGTTTCCCGCCAACACAAAGAAAGCAAAAGGTGAAGGACATCTGGCCAAGAGCACTGTGGAAGTGCCCAGGAGGTGAACTGGCATCTCTCCAGCTACCAATCCACACTTTGAACTTTGGTCAGTACAGGGACTTGAATCAGTGACCCCCCAGTTCTCAGTCCAACTCCCCACGGACTGAGCTGCTGCCACCCTGAATTTATGCCTGAGAGGTGAATGTATTTTGTGGCAGTGTTCTGAAACAATCACACAACACAACCTGAGTTGAATATGTCATTACTGCTAACACATTTAACAGCACAGCTGACTGATCACATTAGTTCACCTTTCCAATTAGCTAGTAGAGTAGTTGTAGTTTAGTGCTAATGGGAAGCACACATTTGACACACACACACTTTTGGTATCTGAGGCTAAAACCCTTCCTGCCACAACAATTAATTGATGTTTTTTGCTGTGACAAAAATGAGTGGTACTTAGTGTGGTTAAAAAGGAACAGGGGGTATTGAGGAGCTGGTAGCTGTTAGGACGTTGCTGTGATTTGACAGTGAATGTGAATATGAAAAGGAAGGGGGATCTGTTGACAGCAATATAATACAAATGAAAATATATTTGAATAGGAAATTAGATTATTACAATGCAAACAACATACAACATGACAAGCCAATTTTTATAACTTAACAGTTTATGTACCTTTCACTGTAAAACAACCCAAGAAAACGGTAAACCTTGGATGTAGGAAATTAATTCACTCTATTAACTGTGTAAAGTCATCAGATTTAGAAAAATTGTCAAAAATCTGTCAAATTTTTATGGTGCTCAAATACATAAAAGAAAACTGAGAGCAGAGGTTAAAAAAAAAACACAAACAACAAAACAATGATCATTAACAAAAATTGATATCCTGTTTGTTGGAACATTGTGTGAAATTGCATTTAAAGAGGAAACAATTGGGGAAGAAAATTCAGACTATATACAGCAGTAGATAGCCTTGATATAGCATCAACAGAGGTTAAATGACTCTTTTGGTGCCAGCAGTTCCATCAGTAGTGAGCTGTGGGAACTGTGACCATATGGCGATGATAGGTCACAGTAGACAGAGGTCCAGAGAGAGCGCCTGAACAAACCCATGCTGGCAGGTAAAATTAAAAACACCCTGTCAAAATGCAAACACAATTAACTGCCTGCTTTAATCCCAAAGGAAGCAGCCTTGCAGGTGCATATCTGTCTGTGTTTTGGCCTCTGGCCCTGGACTGGCAGAGGAGCAGAGCATAAGGTAAATGAAATGGAGAACATGGTCAGGGCTGGTGGGTGGCAGCTACAGGGCAGAGGGGTGCAAGCCTGCCAGTCTCCTCCTTAAAAAGAGAGGGTTAGAGGGCAATGGAGACAGTGTCTGAGCTGGATGAAACACTCCTGGACATCAAACAGCATGAGGTCTTACAAGGCTCATTAGCAAGAAGGCTGCGAGTCTTGTAGCGTCCTCTTTATTGCGTTAAATAGACACAAAGGTGTTCCCATGGTGAACTATACTGTTCATCTTCAAGATATGGGATGTCAGGAACATAAAACGTTCCAATACATTAGCCCTGTGATAAATGCTTGCTAGTTGGAGATCATAAGGTTTTATTTGCAGTGTTGAGCAAGTTACTTTTAAAAAGTAATTAGTTACAGTTACTTCTTCCAAAAAGTAACTAAATTAGATACTCAGTTACAAATTATAAAAGTAACTAGTTACTTTAGAAAGTAAATAATGTGTTACTTTCAAGTCAATTTGCAATGCTCATATGTGATCCCCACCTCCACCCCCCTTTAACGGAACATAAAATACATCTGCATGTTCACTTATTTATGATAAAACTGAATATTAGAATGAAATGGACACTTAGTAAAATACATTATTAACAGAAACTGTACACATCTAAACTTTTTTAATGTTGTGGGACAACGTGAGACTAGCCTCCAATCAAATGCTATGAATATGGATATTATGTCTAGTCGAACAATACAAATAACAACATAGATGTTTTGGAACTTTTGATATGTATTGCCCCTCAACAGGCCACAACTAGGCAAAATTAAATAATACTTGGTCAGCACTATAGCAAAAATAAATAACAAATATATATACTCTTTGTAGTGCAAATAACGTAAGTGGCCTGCTGATGTGTATACTTTTGTGCTAGTGTGTGTGTGGGTGATAGAGCGAGAGAGAAGTGAGAAAGTGACAGTGATTAGTTTTTAGCAAGTAGCCACTCTAGAGTTATAGTGCCTATGTTTTTTGTCCAAAGTGGAAAATCTTTAGCAGGAAAAGTTACAAAAGTTGCTTCAATTATAGTAACATACCGCATTTTTAGGCAGTAACGGCAACGCCGTTATTAGGATGGGAAGAGAAATTAATTAGATTACTTGTTACTGAAAAAAGTAACGCCGTTATTTTATAAGGCCGTTATTCCCATCACTGTTTATTTGTGCTCCCAGAGCAGTTTTGAGTCCCCTCTGTGGGCGTGTCCTTGTTGATGTATCAATAGATCAATAACACAACCATTTTACGAACTGCCTTGAGACCGGGTTGCATGTTCGATGGCCATCATGCTGGTGTGTTTGGTCACCTTCTATTAAAAGGTGTACCAAAAAGGTTGCTCGTAATACTTTAATTTGCATATACATTGTAGAAAAATTACAAAACAATGATGACAAATTTTGAGTTACTGTCTGAAACAAGAATTTTACACGTAGCAGATGTCTGCATAGCAAAACAGCGGTAACATGAGCAGTCAAATATTGTGCAGGGGTAGACTCAAATAAATTAAAACTTCTCTGCTACAAAGGTTTGTCTTATTAGGTTGGATACCCATTAGCATTTTTTTCAGGTATAAAAGAACAGCGGTATGAGATTATCTGTGCGACCAAAACAGGAGAAAAAAACTTGCAATACATATGTCAGGGGATTAGCGGAAGAAGCTGAAACCATCTAACACTGACATGATGGAAACATAAAAGGATATAACAAATTCTGGCATCCAGCCTAATGTGACCCACATTTGTAGCTGTGGTGAAGTTCTTTTTCATGAATAGTTTACATTATTTCTTATTATGCTGTCTTCTCTGTAAGTCAAAGTGTCTGTGATTCTTTAGACACAGGACGTATGGGAATTATGGCACATTTACACGGAGCAGTGAACTCTTCTGTTCTTGACAGTTTAGCTTGGCTTGATTTGTCAAATGAGAACAGTGGCAGCCAGCATGTGCCATATAATCACACAGCACACACAGCAAGTCATAGTTTACGTTTTTGTACCAACTTTTTTTTTTTCTTCATATTTTCTGGGATACCAGAGATGGTGTCTTATAGCAAATGTACTGGCAGATGCGCTAACACAGTTTCGATTTTCTTGCCATCAAATGTTACATTTAAAGCATAATAGACTGTGTGTGCCTGTAAACTAATCCATGCAACTTCTGTTTACAATCCTTGGTTGGCTTGTCAATGAGCAGTGCAAGTCTGAATAGAGGAGGGACATGTGCTAAATAGTTTGTAAATTAGGTGGTTGTGTTTGCACAACAGACGTCCACAGTGCCAACTTTTATTGTATACCATTGTATAGTTTTTAATTTTTAATTTTTGTTTTTATTTTGTTTTGACTTTTTGTTTTCCAATTCAGTTTAGTTATAATTAGGTTTTTGCCAGTATATATACATGTATGTATATATTTACCAAGGATATATATAACCAGATCTTCATCGCATGAATGTGAAAACACACTAAAGCAAATCTAATTATTACACTATTGCACTAAGAACAGAAAACACAAACTTAAACCTGACTTTTCTGGCCATCCTTGATGCAAATCATCAATGATGTTATTGTATGAAATCTGCTCCCTTATTGAGTGATTGATACTGAAGACTGCAAGGCGGGAAGCCGTTCTTGGGACATGGTTGACCTCAGGTATGACTAGATCAACTCTAGTTTAAAAAAAAGCTCCTCTCTGCTTGAGCCACAGTGATTGGCGGAGTTATTGCAATCCTGAGACCAGTCCAAAAGTTGGGGTAGATTGCCGGTAAGTGATAAGCTAAAAGAGGCTCATGGTCCTGCGTTCCCCCCCTTGACCAAACGGTTGCATTTGGGAGGCACAGAGGTGAACTGTCCCCCGCACCCCCTCCCATTTCCCCTTCTCACACATGCTTCTGTGCACTACGTCTTGCTGCAGCAAGATGCTCTCTGTTAAATATTAAATTTAATATTTCAATGTGAGTACATAAATGTTGAAATGACAGAAAGTGCCCATCCCTTGTAGCCGTGAAACATTAGCCTGATGCTTAATGCTTACCTTTTAAGGAAAAAATTAGCCAACTCTGCATCCTTTTGGGCTCTAAACGGTCTCTATCTTTTAAATAAATCTCCTAATGTTTACCTAGGGTTGGTTAACTCTGTGGTCATGCAACTGTTAAGAAACATGCCAAGGATTTTTAGGTTGGATAGAATCTATCTCCATTGATCCCAGTTGTTTTGTTTGCGATTTCCATGGCTGTTGCGCACTGGATTTGCATTTTTACAGATAATGTGTAAGTGTCAGTTTGAAGACTTAGTTAAAGGCTAAATTAATTGGTTTTCCTGTCTTACATGACATTTGCATAACTAATAAAACGGCTCCCTACCCAAACTTTCATTAGCACAATCTTTCCCGTGGATTTTGTCATCAGTATGAGAAAATGGCCACTAATTTTTAGATATTTTGGCATTTTCAAATCACTGATTGCTGATTGCTGTCACACAGAGATATTATCTTATGATAACATTCCTCTGGTATCACTGTTTTGTGGACTCTACTTACAAAGTGGAGTTCTGAAATTGAATATACATTGCGTCATGGCAGACAGGAATGCAGATTCTCTGTAAGCCTTTCTGTTCACTCACAAATGGTAAATAATAGTTATTGTAGCAAGCCTGCAGCACTAAGAGACTCTTGGGGTGTTCATTGGGGGAAGATGTTGCCCTATTTCAGATGATTGGTCAGGTTCAGAAAGGGAAGGAAGGAAGGAGTAAGGTGGGAAGGAAAGGAACAAGTGTTGAAGGAAGGAGACAGAGCTAACTAGCTAGTGACGGCCAGCAGCCTTTGTGTTGTTTTGGGCACACTTCCAACCCTGTTATTAGCCTGTGTTCTAGGGTAATAAAGCCTGGTCCATCCGGTTACACTTCAGCCACGGTCTTCACGTCATTCAGCTAGCTAGGCAGCCGTGCGGCGGAGCCATGAGCGCTAAACTATATTACGGTAAGTAATATCAAATATCATCACACTATTATTCTAGTTGAAAATAGCCTGCCGCTTTCATTATCAGACAGGATGTAGCGTTCTATCAAAGTAGCTACAACAAACTTTTAAATGTTTCTGAAGCTCAATTTTCCATTTAATGATAATAAATGACCTGTAACAGCAAACGACGCTAACATGAAAAGAACGCTATTTTTATAAAGTTGTTATTGATGCCTTTTCCCTGGTCCGATTTTTCCTGCAAAGTCACTAAACGATTTATGCAGGCAGAACGGTTCTTCAGTCCCACATTCGGATGGGTCACAGATTTCAGTGTTAAACCGAAAAACCCAGCCAGGTCAAAGGAGGTTTCTTGATATAGGCCTGATTGTGTTTTAATTTCATTTAACAGTTATCTGTTGTAGCTATGGCTGATACCCGGGTAGGGCCATCACAGAAAAAAAAGAAACAACAACTAAAAGTTAAAAGCTAGAGTAACAGGTGATTGGGTAAAAACCTGAGATGACTTTCAACAGATGGAGACAATTACAGGATCGTAAATGATTCTAAACTGACCCTGAATTTGTGCTCTTCCTCCTAGACAGGTATGTAATATGTCTAAATAAATCAATTATACCGAAAAGCTTCACATAATATACATGCCATTGGTTTAGGGCTTAGCTCAATCTGCTGTCAACATTCAGGAAACTTAAGATCCATCACTTCTAAAAAGCTTGGTCAATATCTAAAAACATTAAATATAAATAAAATAAATGATAAAAATAAATTATAGTGATTACCAGACTTGTCAACACTTGCTACAGTTTTTAGACATGGTTCTAGCCTAGAAAAGAATGACCACTATAAGTGTATTGGAGTTTGAGCGCCTGAATTGTTGTGCATTCTCTGCACCTTCTCCTGCGGCTACAGTCCTTACGGCTCCTGCCTCAGACCCTATCGCCGATGGTAATCCACCTTCCCAAACGTTTTGTTGTTGTGGGTCAGTTTCTGCCACAGTCCAATGGGCAAATCTAATTCTTTGTTTCCCTCGTTGTCTTATTTTTCCTACATGGTCTGGCTCAGCAATGTCTTCAGTAGCCATGGAGTGCATGTAGAAAGTTCAGCCAATGGCTAAAAGGTCGTAGCTTCACTGTTTGGACGGATAATAATCGACTGACTTACCTTTCATCTTATCTTAGTTTATCACTTTAACACTTTAACACTGGACTCAACACTGACACCTTGATAATAATTTATGGTCTTTTTTGTCTTTATTTGACGAATGTTCTTATTGTTATTGTTATTATAACTGTTATTTTGTTTTCATTATACTGTCTGTTTTATCTATTTATTTTTTTCTTGCTAAAACTGCTGCTGGAATTTTCCATTTCCTTGCGGGAGTCATCCCAAAAGGATCAATTAAGAGAAGTCTAAGTCTAAGTCTTTTAACAAAGCAGAAGCTTGACGCATGTCAAATCCGCTCGGTCTCTGAGCTCGCAACTTACTTCTTTGATCTCAAACACCTGCCCGGGAAAAGAATTGTGGTGGCTGATGCCTTGAGTCGCAACCTCTTTGCAAAGCTCAATTGTCGGAGACTGCTGAGGCAGCCATATCCCATCCTGATTCAGGAAGCTAATGGGCTAGAGGAGGATTCTGTGCAGGATGTTTTCAGGGTCAGCGGAATCCAGGGCAGTCTGGCCCAACATGTCCAGCAATAGAGTGGTCAGGATGTTACGCCTTTGTTCTCCGCTCAGGAGCTGCAACTGAGTCAAGAACAAGGCCCCAGCATCTCTAAAGTGCTGCCTTTCCAAGCAGCCAGGAAGCGACCATCTAGAAGTGAAAGGCATGGCGCTGATTTGAAGGTCCTTAGATTGTAGCAATGGGACAAGTTGGAAGTCCACAACTTGCTGCCTCTGAGTCTAAAGAAAAAGACATTGTTGGGCATTCACGATCTGGAAGGTCATCAAGGTCAGGACCGTGCTTTAACACTGGCAAGGCAGCAATTTTACTGGCCAGAGAGGGATGTGAGGGCAAATGTAAGATGCTGTCTGAGGTGTGGGTTTGGGAAGTCGCCGGAACCTGGTGCTTGTGTGCCCCTATAGGAGCCCACAGATAGCGTATCCAATAGAGCAATCAATCATAGTCCCCTGGGGTCTTCTACCGGAGGTCAACCTTTCACCAAATCTTCCACATCTGGTTCAACTCTGAGGCCCCTTCCTCTAAGATAAGCAACCTTTAGACCTTAGGATAAACAACATTTAGACCATTACATTTCATGGCTGCATTTCACTATCTGGTTTGAATTTGGTGATGTTGAGATCCTTCAGCATCAAGAGTTCTGCCCTCAAGGAGTTGGAGTGCATGGATTTTCGGTCAGTGGAGGACAGTAAGCAGCGTTCTGTGGATGTCCTAGTGGTAACCGACCACTTCACCAAACTTGCCCATACATTCCCATGTGCCAATCAGATGTTGGATATTCTGTTTTGGCGGCCCAGGAGTTGTCCTTGCTTTCCTGCCTCAAAGGTGCTATGGAGATTGCTCAGAAACATTCCTCCATTGAGCAACAGCATCAGGCCCAGCAATATAACAAATGAGTCAACCTCTTTTATGGTAGATCGTATTTTGGTAGCAAATAAAGGAGAACGAGGGAAGAGGACGTTCGCCGACAAATGGGAGGATGGAGTGTACACACTTCTTGGTGCAATCCCAATATACATGTCTACAAAATACAGGATGCAGAGGGACACCCAAGAGGTCAACTTCTTGCCGCTCTCTGGGATGCATGAGAGCCAGGATGCCCACGCAAATTATCAATCTTTGACCAGCTGATCAGGAAGACTGTGACCGTGGTGATGATACAGCCTCACCTCTGGGTTATTGAATGAAGATGCCAGTGGACAAAACCTGTCAAATCCCTGAGGTAGTGAGAGTTTTGCAGTTTTGTCACCTGAAGTTCCACCTGACCCCACGTGCTAGTCTACAGGGTTTTCTGTATGTTTATCTGCTAACAAGATCTTGAGACCTGTGTGCTGTGTGGAGAAGACTGACTGTTACAGACCTGTGTTTTTCAGTTGATTTGTACATACAATTCCACTGTTCTGCCTCCATTAAAATAACAACCAGCAGCTGGTCATGGTCCGGGTCCTTCCTTCACTCAGCACAATATAGAGCACAATGCAGAATATACAAGGGTTAATGGATGTGCATCCAGCCTAATATGAAACTGTTAAAGACAAGGCACGCCCGTTAGACAGGTGGTTGATCGCAGTCTGAAATAACTCAAAACTATTGGATGAATTTCCATTCATTTGTATATGGATATCCATGATGCCCAGAGGATCAATCCTAATGCTATTTTGCTATTAGCACTATATTTATGTTGAATGCAAACAAGCAAATGTCTGCATGCTCACAAGCTAAACTAATACTATCAACATGGCTAGGAGGGCTGCAAAGTCTTCGTCTTCTCAGAACTAAATACAAATTTCATGAGCTTTGGTCTTAGCCTATCAAACTTTGCTGTCCTGATGTATTTATTCTTAGGATGGTAATATCAATCCTGTGCTGCCATATTTTACAGTGCAAAGCCCAAGAAAATAAATCAACTGAAGAGAAAACAAATATTTATCAATAGAAAAACATGAAGAAAACTAAATGCAAAACTGTTAAACAGAAAAAATACCCCCCTACATAGGCTATGCTCCTTGAAATATGGGACCTGGCAACAGCATGTTTGTGCATCAATCCCCCATGAAATCCAGCCACCTCCTTTATCAGCTAGGATCCTACCAAGAGATTCCGATTAGTATTTGATAATCATATTAATAATAATCACCTTTTAAGAGAACAACACCTGGTCCACAAATTTATCCACACATTTTATATTAAATTACAACAATTTACACAAATAGGTGTCTGTGTGACTCATTTAAAAATACATTTGATGTGTTTTTTTTGTTACACCTTGACACACACTAGTGTTATAACAATTATGATTTGTCGGCTGCCTTCCAAAAGGATATAACAGCATCAAGATGATGCTATAACATCACGCTGTGCTGACCCTATAACACTGAACCGCTTGCTTGATTTAATCATTAAAAAAAATAACTATGCAGTATTTGTGCATGTGAGTATGCATCTTACTTCCACATGGCACAGCTAACCCTGTGACACATACCATTGTTGTTCTTAATAGACATGCAGCCTTTAATACTGTTAACTAAACACCACTGTAGCTCTGATAACAGCTACTGTACCACAACAATAAAACCCCTATTTGTCACTATTTGCCACTGCTCAAGATGACAGGTCTCTTTGCATCAGTGTTCTTTAACTCTAATCTAAGTAGAAATATTTCAGACCTAAGATTTCTTAATTGTAAACTAAAAGTCCTTGTGAAAACTAGGAAGGCAAGGCAGCTTTATTTGTATAGCACATTTCGGCAACAGGGAAATTCAAAGTGCTTTACATAAAAATTATTAAAACAATAAAAGTTACAGTGGAGTACAAGAAATTAAACATTGAAGAGCAGTTAAAAACAGTCAAAATAATCTATGAAAATAAAAGTTACACTGCAGTAGAAGAAATTAAACATTAAAGAGCAGTTAAATATATAAAAGCAGATACAATAACGGAAACAAAAACAAAAAAACCTGCCTTGTAGACTACTACTTTAAGAAAAGTGTCTCCATGAGCTTGTTTTGGGGGAATTGTGCCTTGGAAGACAAGCTCTGCCAGTCCAGATTTACAGTCTGTGGCCATTTGACCAAACTAAAAGTCCTTGTAAAAACTAGGGCTACTTTAAGCAAATTTGCTCCATGAGCTTGTTTTTTAGTAATTATGGCTTGGACAACAACTTCTGCCCATCCAGATTCATGAGAATGTTCTGCATCACTTCGAAAGTGCATCTGAGGTGCATTAGTCCAAATAACAAAGCAGAGGCATCTCCAATGTTTCCTAACTCACGGAGGACCTCCACACCTTTGATCAGGACACCAATGTCTTCTGGGTTATCTCCTGTCTCCGCACCCTCCTTCAGTATGACAACACCCCCATCACAGTTTGCTCCATGGAAGTACTGGCCTTGAGGTTTGTGTTCTGTGGGATGTAATTTATCATACCAAGAACGGATGTAACAATACACTCAACTCACAAATTCACGAATTAACCCTCATATTGTCTTCAGGTCAAATTTGACCCGTTTTCAAAGTTATTTTTTTTATATCCAAAATAAAGGAAGTTGAAATACGGCTGAAAAACGTTGGAAAAAGCGGCAAAATCGATTAAAAATAAATAAATGCAAGAACTTCCTAAAATAAAAACCTTTTAAAAAGCAAATGTTTTTCATGGTCAAAGGAAAGACAACACGAGGGTTATAGTTCACAATACAATTTCAATTTTTTAACAGAATGAAATCACTGAAAGCATTAGTTTTTTTATAAATATTTTGCAAAACAAGAGATGTGTTCTCTGAAAAAAAGTGCAACTAAAATAGTATTTCATCTTAAATCAAAATTAATTATAGATTAGAAAAAGGCTTGTTTATTGCTAAGGCCATGTGGTTAAATTTAAATGATTTATTTAAAAGTAACTTAAAACAATTTTTCATAACTCATTTGCTTTTTTTACAAAAAAAAGAAGAAACCGAAGGGTATTTTACAGTAATATTGAACACAACACAAGCTTACGGAGCAGGACCGAAATGCAACACTAAGTCACTTATCCAACTCTACTCGCTACGGTGTCTCAAAGCGCAGCAAGTCTCCTCGTTCTCTTTAGCAGCAGACTGTTATACGTCCCAGTGTTGGAATCCTTTCCAGTGAAATACGGCCACATGATAGACCATTTAGCTGTGAGCATTTAACCGTGTTTAAACAAGCTAAGGTTACCTGCTGTATGTTAACTAACGTTAAGAATCAAATCCTAGGCTGTTGCATCGCGATTTTATTTTTATCTTTAACTCAACCGGTTGTAATCGTAACACATTTGAATTGTTTTTTTACTGATTCACGATGCATTGTTACATCCCCACAAGCAAGTAAATATGTACTCTTACGAGCTGGTTTAAAGCCTGGAAATCCAAACCCAAATCCTAAAGATTAAGGGTCTGGCATTGAGTAATGAAAGTCGCTCATCTCGAGGGGCGGCACCAAGCGTGCATTTGAAAATCTCACTGCACGCAATTGGATAACGACCAATCACAACAACACAAGGGGACATATATCTAGAGCCCCATACGCTTAGCTACCAGCGGAGCTAACTGGTAGATTAAACTGTCGTCATCTGCTTAGCTCGCCTCTGGCCCGCCCATATCAGATGCACTGATGGGATTGGTGCTAACACACGTAAATCACCATATTATCCTTCACAAGTTTCTTGTCTTATAATAATATAATGAGGAGTAGGTTTTTTCCATTGAATTGCCAAAGGAGTTTTCATTTTTAACTGATGATGATGAGTTTGTAATAACAACAAAACGTGAAAGTTGAACAGACCAAACTGGAGGAAATCTGCTAACAAGGAGGCTATATATAACACCAAATATACTTATAAAGACTCACACCGAATAGAATGAAAGTAATTTCAGTTTGCAAAAATAATTAAACACTGCATCTCAGCTAAACCACTAATCCTCTAATGTTGTTGTGTATACATAATACACCAGATAAACAATCTGATAAAAAAGATTAACTTACCATGTATTTCATGAGTGTACATACACGTCTCAGAGCATGGGGACAGAACTTTAACATATACTGTGTATGGATGGATGCCTGATTTATAAATGCCCTGTTGTGACATAACACCAACCCAACCACACCGATACTGGCTGACTAAAGGCTAGTGGCCGCAGCCTGCCTTCTTCTTAAGAAACATGCCGTCCTAGTGGAATAGTTAGGCGCCCCTGCTCACCAAGGTAGTACCTGACTGAGCTGGGTAACCTTGCAGGCGTCGAAATACAAGCAAGGACACCTTGCACATCAAATCCCCTGAGTCATCACAGAGCAGGGAAGCATACACAGTAGATGTTTCACGCCCAGAGGCAAGGGGCGAGATGAGACACAACTGGCACACACCCATCCCGTACATGAGGCAGAACCATATGAACAGACAAGGCATAGACCACGACACTGCCGAGATGGTTAGCACAGTTCTAGGGAACAAAGGAGAGATTCGGTCTGAGAGTAGCTGCGCTATGGCCACGTGTTAATTTGTTGTTGTGAAGGCAGAAGAACTTAATGTGTTTTTCACACTTAATTATTTTTCCAGCGGAGTATAATCATACTTGGAGTAATGCCCTGGGGACATTATAAATGTGGTCCTGGTATACTGGGAAAAACTAATGCTAGTTAAATAATCAACAATTTGCGGTGTATGAAATTAATTTGCTGTTTAATAGAAAATATAAAACCGGCTGCTTTCTTTTGGGTATGATTTCCCATTTGTGATAATTAAATGGAAATTTGAAACAAAGATATAGAAGATCACTGGAGGTCAAGTGTCTGCTAACAAGCCCTCTCTTCCATGTAAACAAATACCTTGTATCTTTTGAAATGGATTTTTTTAAACTGGTAAATGAATGGGAGAAATAACTGCTAAAACTATTAAATAATTCTTAATTTTACCATGTGACGTATGGTGGTTGCCTAACGTAATATATGTTGGACAATAAAGCATAAATGGGCATGCTGCTGCAAACAAGCTTTTGGGCTTTCTTTAACTGTTCATTAACTTCCAGTCTCCCCTGGCAAAGAAGCAGTCTAGTCACATGAATATCTTCAACACAAAAAAACAACAGTGTGTCTGCTTCACACAGCCATCCCCTGCTGATGTTCCTCCTGATGGGTATGCCATCAAGGAAATGAATTGTCATTTGCTCTTTTCCAATGAATTATTGGCTATTAATTTCTATTTGAAATCTACTGTCTAATTAACAGGTTTGAAACTACATCAACAGTGGTGATAACCACTGTTTTATTAATAGAACATGTCTTTCGCAAAGCCAAGGCAAAGATGGATGTCTTGGCTTTAATTAACCAGAATTATTTACTGACTAGGGTTGGCTTATGGGAGCATCACTCATGTAATGGATATATTAGCAAAAGACTGAAGGGATTAGCTTCTGTGGAGTTAACAGACTGCGGGCAGTTCATTATGTGGAGTGAAGGTACTATACAATAATTATACTATATTTATAAACTAATACCATAGTGAGTGCTTTGTGTGCATAGATGTTTGTTGATGTAAACACACATGCTTTCTATTATTTTTTCAAGCAAAAAATACTTTGCATCCTTGACTAGATGGATAACAGAATGATGCCATCTGTTGTTCATTACAACAGCCCATGCCTAGTGTGTTTTCCTAAATCCTAAATCAATTTTATATACTGTTCACTGGAGTTGCACATCCAATGGGACTAAACTGCTGTCGGCTTTCAAAACTTTCTCATAATTCGTGTCTTCTTTTCATTATTGTCACAAAGTTTATGATCATGGAACAGCAATCTGAGCCACAGATAAGGCCCCGCCCTTTTAGCTGCCAAGCAAGTCAACAGCTATATGATAAGTTCAAGTGATGTTCTCTGATCTGCAGCTCTTCCCGGGCTACTCCCCTTCTCAATGTGTGCCTCTCAGTATTTCAACTCTTTGGTTCTCATTCCCAGCACTAGACCAGGATATAAACGCCCTGTTGTATACAGAATGGGTTGCTTTAATTTGTTTCACAGAATGGTAATATTGAGTACTGTATGTACTGTATTTAAACAAAATCCATGAATATTTTCAATGTTTTTTCTTCATATGAGATATACTTTTTTTTTTCATCTGATCTCCATGGTTAAGACGCTTTTTCAGTACAGGATCACATCTTTTGAAAATCCTTTTATAAAAGCTTGCACATTTTTGTAAGAAAGTATCATTGTGTACTGAGGCAATGCTATTGATTACTCAGGTTGAGAGAGCAGGCAGCAAACTTTAGCTTTTCTTTCAAATGCTCAGTGAGAGTGAACAAACATGCTTTACCATGTACATAACCTCTATGTGCTAACTGTTGGCATGGTTTTACCTGCCACCTTTTTTTCTTCATTTCTTTTTATCTGTAAGGGGACTAGCTGGCATCTGTAATGTTTTTGTATGAGCTGCATTTACCATCACCATCAAGTCAATGTTAGATACTAACTTAGGCTTGGTTAACTAAATCTCACTCTATTTTGTGACAAAAACACCCCCTGAAGAACTGTATGAACACAGTGTAACACACACATACACACATGCACACACACACATGTTCCCCTTTAAAGGAGAATTCTGGTCAATTCCAACACGTAGCTCTGTTGTTTGTAAATTTGGAGTGCTTTCAGTAGAGAGACAAATGAAACCAATCAGTGCTGCCTATGCCATGTTATCCTCCTGCTAGCGTTAGCACCCAACAGGGTTAAACAGGGCAAGTTTAAATGTGTTTTTAGCCTCTTAACATGTTCAAAATGTCATTTCAAGTGCCTAGCCATGTGACGGGATTCCTTCTGAGTGAACACAGTGAACTGACTGCTGTAGATGGAAAGAAATGCATGAAAGTTGTGCTAATTTGCCTGTGTGTGATGGCAGTTAGAGTACAACACATAAAAGAGATAAAACAAAAATAGGCTATCAATTTAATGATTAAATAAGGTAGTATTTACAAAATTACCTCAATTAGAACTTTTCTCCTGATAGTTGTATAACAGCACTTACTTTTTACTTTTTTTTTAAATACGCATGTGCTTATATTTGGAATAATGTTTTAATCTCTAATCGGTGTTGTAATTTGTAGACGGCCCCAACGCACTCCTTGGAGTATCAACACCAGAACTAAAGAGAGCTGAATTAGCTGAACTTTATGCATTTCTGTCAAATCTACAGAAGTCAGATTGGGTTCACTCGGAAGAAATCGCACACGGTTAGGCACTGGTAATGACATTTTGAACATGTTAAGAGGCTAAAAAAAAGTTTAAACCTTGCCCTTTTTAACCCTGTTAGGTGCTTACTCTAGCAGGAGGATAACTCGGTGTAGGCAGCACCGATTGGTTTAGTTTTTTTTTTCTATTGACAGCACTACACATTTACAAACAACAGAGCTACGTGTTGAAATTGACTGGAATTCTTTAAAGTCCTAATGTAATAAATTCCAATAATCTGTGTTCTTGAATGTCAAGATAAATAGAGTCACATTTGGTTTCAGGATTGAATTCCAATCAATAGTTTTGTTCCTCTGAAACAAAAGCAATCTATAATGTCTATAATACGTGTGAATGCAATTAATGGTCTGGCATTCAGCACTGAAAGCTGTAGAGCAGTCATCCTCAATTTATGCTTACTTAGATCAGCTTCTGCCTCCAGTCCTGGTGGCCCTCAGTTCAGTTGTTATGTGGTCTGGTGTGGTCATATTTTAACTTGTGGTAAATGTCAGATGTTGTTGCTATGATTCATGTGGAATGCGAACGGCTAGAAATGGTAAACAGAAACTGGCAAAATCAGCAGAAGATTGGTCTGTTTTTGCAGTGCTGGTCACCACTGGGTCCTGCTTGGCGTTTATTTAACATGACACATTTCAACAGCACCTGGGGAGCAAGGTCATGGCTGCACACTAACACAAAAACACACACACACACACACACATAGACAAACACACACTCACACACATAGACAAAGATACACACACACACAGACAGACGTACACATTTTCAGAATCATTTATTTCATATTGGACATCTCTGCTGGCACATTTTTTTCAAATCCTGAAGGGCCACAGGTTTTTAATTATTGACATTCAGGTGAGCATTAGCATTTCATGCTGTCTGACCCTGTAGACATAAGTGGCAGTGGGCTGGGTAGGGACGACAGGAGGCTGGGGGCCGGTGATTTTCAGGGACGAAGAGGAGGCAGAGGAATGGGCTGGGGAGGTGGACTTGCAGTGATTCACATGCAGCGCAGGAGTCCTTTCAGTATCACCCCCCACCCCTCCCCCAAATCTCAAGAGGGCAGGGGGGAATTGATGAAACGAGCAGGAAGGCCTAATTAAAGGCTCTCAGCTCAAACGCATTGATGTATTACATCTATTATGCCACAGTTCGATAGGCCTGCCAGGCCGGGGCTGCCACGGCTACTGAGTCCCGCCAAACAAACTGAATAAATAATAGCAGCTGAGAGAGAGAGAGAGAGAGAGAGAGAGAGAGAGAGAGAGAGAGAGAGAGAGAGAGAGAGATATGAGTTCAACAAGCATAGTTGCGATGAAGCCTGCAATAGCCATAGGCATGTCAAACAGGCTCTGAGATTTATATTGAGTATGTAAAGCTCCATTTATAATCTACACAGCAGGAGGGAATAAAGAAAAACTGCAAAAAGTATTTGGAGCCAAAGTCAATAAGTGTTGATTTAGAGATTTTGTTGTTGATATTAAATGTCAGCTTGTTTTTTTTAATTAAAAATGGCTAATGTTTAAAGTAGTGTTGAAAAACTAAAATGCCAATTTTTATTCACTTAATGGACAAAGCATTTAAAAATCAGCAAAAATGCCTAGAATTTAACACAGTGTGATACAAAATATGAAGAAAATTTGAACCCCAACTTATGTTTTGAAATAATGTCAATTCATAAAACTTCACTTCATGCCTTGTTGATTAATGTGTAGCCTTGGCTGTTTTGGTAGCTTATAGCCTACCAATCTCAATAACACATGGTTCCCTTTGAGATCAAAGATTAAATGCACCAACAACTCAAATGCTTATGGATATTATTTAGTTTGTCACTTACGGTGCAGGGGAGGAGTAGAGGAGGTAATGAGGTTGAATTATGCATTTGTGTTCATTTGGGAGGAGTGAATACGCGTTGATCTGGTTTGTGGAGGGGTTGTGCAGAAGAAGAATGTGCATTTATAGAGGCTGGGGGGGGTGATGAGGAGACTAGAAAACAGTGCATGACATTATTATTCAATGTACTTGTAAAGGGGAAGGGTGGAAATGAAATTGGTACAGGTTATATAAAAAGATTAAAAGAGACCACATGGGAGTTCTAAAGATATTCCACTTTTAGCCTCATGCTTTTACATTTCACCTGTCACCAAACTCAGTACTGTTGTTGGCTAATTTACATGGCTAATGAACACAGTTCTTAATGCAGTCAAACTCTGCAAAGGCCGTTTTTTTCTACTATGTTTTTGTATGTTTTGACTAACTTGGTGGAGAACAATTTGACCTTTCTTCTTTGTTGGCCCCCAAGGAAAATATGCCTTGGAGCTATGTGAAACAATGAATGCCCACATACTTGACCATAAGACACATAAAACATTAAAATACAGATCTGTTTAAACCTTCTATATAAGTTCACATAAAATACCGTGTAGTTAAAAGTGACACCATTAACATATAGTAAAACCTGATGTGCATTCAGCCATTACCATTCAACTTAATTATCATTGCTTTTTCCTCCTTACTGTGTGCACCATCAATAATTTCCTCACTGAAGTGACAAGAATGTCATTGTATATTTGAAATTGCCAACAAATACAAAGACAATACACTACACTACAATATTACACAGCATGCAATCTCTCTGTGTATGAAATTAGTATTGAAAGCTGAAAATTGCGAACACTTGGGCATGCAAAATAACAAAAAAGAAACAATTAATCACCGGCTTAATGTTATTATTAGTGAAAAATCTGCCAGATGGACAAGTTTCCATCCAGTAGAGTACATGAGACCATGTGACTTGTTGAGCCCTTAATGCTCAGATGAAGAGAGAAAGCCCAGGAAACATGGTGGACATGAGGTGGATTCTGTGTAAATCCAGCAGCCAACTACATAGAGAGGGATTTAAAAGCAGGCCAGCGACAAATTCAGTATGAGTCCTTTTTGGTTCTGGCAAAGGGACGAAAGAATTCTGTGTGTGTTTGTCTATTTTTGTGTGTGTGTGTGTGTGTGTGTGTGTGTGTGTGTGTGTGTGTGTGTGTGTGTGTGTGTGTGTATGGGTTAGTGTGTTGTTGTGACGGTGGGTAAATATATGTCTTTCTGAGCACACGGAGGAGCAGATTTGTGAGACAAGCTCGAGCAGTTGCCTTCACAGCAGTGGTGAGATTGGAAGCAAGTGGTTTCTGAGCCAGTGTGACTGATGGTGTCTGTTAGCAGGGGCGGCCGCTGAGAGGACGTCTTGTTCTGGCGGCAGGGGGAAGCTGAAGCTTCCGGAAACGATGCTGTCCTCAGAGAGGCTGCTGAAATGACATGACAAGTCCGGTCCAGTGTTTCCATTCACAGTCCTCTCAACCTTCTGACACTTTTTTCGCTCCCGCCTCTTACTTATTACAAGGCGCCGTAACACTCCTTGCTTCCTTGTCTTCCTTCTTCTATCACCTCCTTAACACACTGTATCCCTACAACCACAGCTAAGTTGCCTGTATCACAAACAGGCGACTGTCATCACAGTCCAGTCCTGCTTGTTTCTGTTTTCCTCCCGGATGAGGTTTAGAATAGCTTCCATAGGTTCATAATGGGTACATCGAAAGAAGCCATGGTGTGCACAAAGCACATGGCTTGTATATGAGGTTAGATCACGTCACATATCAAAATAATAAAACTAAGATAACAATGTCTGCAGAGTCTTTCACAAGTTTTTCATGTTTTTCATGCAAATCTGTCTTCAACATTTTGGAACTTGCTTTGCAGACAACACACCTTTCAAAGGTTCCACTTACTTTTTGTCAGAGATTTAAATCTGCTCTTTCAGCTTTTGAGGAGTGACTCGACAAGCATTTAAGTATGCAAAACAGCGTGGCTTGATTCCTCCATCAGAGACAGCTTAGCAATACACAGGATTAAAGTTCATTTTTATTAAAAAACAAAAACAACAAAAACTTTAATACTTGTTGACTAGCTTAAAGAGCAGATTCAAATGTCTGAAAAGAGTGTTGAAGCTCTGAAAAGAAACTGCCACAGATTTTAAGTCAAGGCGGCCGTGTTCATTTCACGGAATTCTGTGAGATGGTTGGAAAAGGTTGGAAAAAAAGAGTGTTGTGAATGTCTGCAAGTCAAGTATCAAAACTTTGAAGACACAGATTTGTAACATTGAAAACATAACACAGCACAATGTGTAAGAGTTAAGCAATACTAATCATTTTTAAGACTTTCAAATCTTATTTTCAAACGTTAGAATGCCATGTTTCAGTTTTAAAACGACCAACTTTTCAAACCTGAGTTTAAATGTTTTGATGTGTGATTTGTGGTAATCCCACTGACACTAAACTAAACTTGTACTTGCAAAAGAAAGTGTAGCCAGTTCCCTTCAGTGTAGTATTGTTAAGCCACAGCTAAATTACAATAAAAACAAATGTCAATTTCCTTTTTTTTTTTCTTCGTTAATGTTCCTCACTTGAGGTGTGCATCACCACATGTTTACCTGTCAAAACATTTTTGAGGGATCCTGATGAAGCGGAAGAGTAGCAGTTATGGAAAACATCAAAACTATTTCCCATTGGGAAGCTGGTGCAGCTGGTGTGATAATACAACACATGGCACATCCCCACCTGCTTAAGATTTGCTTCAGTGGAGTATCTGACATCTCCGCAACTATTTCCTTAATTGACGTAGTTAAGTATGCACCCTCCGTCTATGAATTGTAAATACCTACCGTAATGTTGTGTAAAATTATTATTCCGGCATTAAGAAACAGCCATAATTTGCAGCTGTCAGCTCTGCTGCATATAAATTCCTTAAATTAACTGTTGTTTCGGAGCACTTAAATGGTAACTTTTTCACTGTTTTGCCACTACAAATTGTTTATGACCTCACAGATAAGTTGTCTGAATCCAGTAGTAGTTCCTAATAGTACTTTTAATTGTTAAATTACCCTTATTATATTTAAACTGCAGTTAAAATTGATGTGTTATAAATCTTTTCACATCTTTCAAACTTCTTAAACTTGAGTGCACATATAATGGGCTATAGTGTCAGTTCTCAAAACACTATGAGGACTTTTATTCAATGTCAGTTTATTGATAGTATGTTAACCTTCAAAACAGCAGCCTTCTGTTACAGAGGACAGGTCTGGGAAGGGAATGATGGAGAGGGAGGGACTATTAAAAATAGGTTAAGCTTGTCTCGGCACTATTTCTAACAGGCTCAGTTTGTTCCCTCCGGGGTCTCAGTGATTTGGAGTCTGACCCTGACCCTTCTACACACACACATACACACACGCACACATACACTTCTTCGCCCTGAAGATTGCTGTTCACGTCACTGGAACTAAATCACAGTGAATGTACTTGTCGGCTTCACTGGCCCTTAACAAGATGTGTGTAGCTGCTCTCGTCGCACTGCAAAGTGCCAAGCTGAACATGATTTAGTCTCATAGAAGCATTAAAGAAGGGAAGGACAGGTGTCACCTCCTTTATAAGGATGTAACTTTGCTCTGCACGCCTCCCTCACATATGATGAAATAAACTGATTAGTTAGTAAACTATGTGTTTGAAATACAAACATCTAATTACGGATCATTACCTACTCTGTAGTCAGAAGGTGTATTAATGCATGAATGAAAGACAAATGGACCAGACACAAAATTATGTTTTCTCTCCTTCCTTCAGGCCCTAACAAAACACAAAAGTTTAAAATTTTGATCTGTGACATTTATTTGATTCTTTGATAGCTTCCTTTACACAACCTAGTAAGAAGATGTATTAATCCAACCATAGTTTCATCAGTTAAATCAACAACAGGGGCATTAGGGATGAAAAGTGGTGTACGTCTCTGAAAAACAAAGACATGCACCATCACCAATCACATCTAAGAGAATGTTGGCAGAGGATGCTCTTAATGTCATCCAACTCCATTTACAAAAGGCAATGGGCCTCATTTGTGAAACGAGCGTACGACCTAAAATGCCGATTCCTAGCCCGGCCCCTGACCGAGATGTTTTGGCTTGATATTTCCTCCCCTCTGCTGTCAGGAGACAGGGTCGGGGTGGTGGTCTAGCAAAACAGGGGGGGCGGAGAACACACTCTCTCTCACAGCTGTTGCCTGGCTCTAACTCACGAAAAATTCACGAGTAAAAAAAAAACACTGCATGAACTCCGCTACCGTGTGTTTATTTAAATATTTACACCTACATGTAGGCCTGAGAGATTGAAATATAAGTTTGCATATTACTATTCGGAGTAGGCTGTACATATGTTAAATAAACTTCAGCTGGTGTCCGATTTAATATGGCAACAATGTTGACCACATCAGTGATCTCTTTCTGTACCGTATTCTTCCTACAGCCTAATACCAGTTTTTAGGCTGCCAAATAGGACACACGTTACTGCAAATTAAGCTGAGAGGTCAGGGTTTCAGTCTTCACCTCTGAAAAGTGCCGCTTCTTAGCCAGATTACGTCTGGCCATGATTATTCTTCATTGCCTGAAGAGGAACTTATTTGCTTTAGTTTTTGTTATTTTAACATAGTGTACTTTCCACTTCAAGAGGCTACTCATAATAAAACACCAATGGTAAAATAATAGCTTTGGAGACTGTTCATTTCCAAATAGTTCAGTTTTATATTTTACAATCATGAGTGCATTGGGAGTTAAGAGACTCTTAATGCCACACACAAACCAAACTATAGTTAACTAAATGTCAGAACAAGGCTAACACATTAGTGTGTGAACTGGCAGAAATAAGTCAATTTTTTCTTATGGACAAACAGAATCATCCTGCAGTACCGGCGATTTATTTTTAGAGATTTTAATGGTGAGCATGTACAGGTTAAGACATGTACATTTTCCTGAGGCTTTGAATGTGTAACTGAGATTTGTTCTGCTTTACTTCTAAAGCGTACAGTTTATGATAAAGTAGATTGCTGGACTGTTGAACAGCAACAGTATGCAACATCTCATGTAAAGAGTCCCTATTGTACTCCTTTTCAGCATCATATTTTTACTGTTGGGTCTCCAAGCTGTGCTTGCTCAAGAAGCATCAATGGGCAGCACATTTGAAAAAAACTGGGCTGGCTTTCTTAAATAATGACATCATTAATTGAGAAATTTCAAATTGAAATGTGGGCAAAGCGTTGTCTGGCAGTTGAGAAAAAGTGGGAGAGAAAATTCAGTTTGGAGTGAAATGTGTTTTTTTGTACTTCATGCATCTATAACATACAAAAACTACATTAAATACTAAAAGACGGTTACATTTTAACATGTCTCATGGCTGCAAAAATGTGGCTTTGCCATTTGGTTTGCTGCATACAGGAAATATAGACTGATGTTTTCAGCAATTTCTTTTCCTATGTGATCTGGGGGACAAATTTACATTTCAGTATGAATAATTTCATACAATGCCACTGCATGCTATGGTGTCAATCATCACTATGCACTCAAAACCAAACTTTGGTAACACAGTTTTAACAAAATGAAAAATATCCGCTTCAGACCCGAGGGCAAATCAACCTGATCCAGATGCGGTCATCACTTCTATCAGTGTGATGCACCACAATTTATCTAGTTGCCATGGTTGAAAATAGCAGCAATACATGCCATTATTCTGCACTTCAACATTAAAATCTTTGGTATGCATTGAAAAACACATTTCTCCTTTGATGATTATAACACCACATGATCAGATTTGATTGTTTGTGGAGTCAGTTAAGTCTCAATATTAATTGTCGTGGTTGGGTCGGCTGACCGTGAGTTTTTGTTTTGTTTTCTATTTTTTTTCGACCTCTCATCTCCAGTCAGGTACCTTCCTCCCTCGGTCTCCCTCCCTCATCGCCCTGCCGTGGCCTGTCTCCGTACCAGCCTCCAGTCCCGGTGTCCCCCCGTTGGTTCTTTTAGTCTCCCAGTCAGCGTCTTCCTATCCTTGGGTCCTTCTGTTACCATTGTCAGAGTTAAGAAGAGTGTAGCTTACTGTGGCAATAAACCTATTCTGATTCTAAAGAAGGATTACAAAATGTGTCTGTATAAATGACTCTCTGCACAAACACATATTTCTTGTTTTAAATACATGTGCTAGAAATCCACTATATGTATTTTAATTCAATATAACATATTTGGATGTTGTTACATGTTTGACTGTTGATCCTGCATATCCAAATGTCATGTGTGAACCTAACTGCATCTTTGTGCAGGTATTTTGAAACTCTCACTCTCTCATCAGGACAGATTCACAAATGCTTTTTTTTCCAACAGGGAATTATCTGCAGCCTATTAGATGGCTCATTCTGTTTTTGCCAATTTATTTATAAATCCTGAAACACATTTGTGAATCGTTCTTTGTGAATTTATTAATACTGTGACTAATCTGATTCCATAGTTAGTTTGTCTCCTCGGCTCTATTGAGGGATTAGACATATTGACGCACAGCCCGAGATACAATACAATGGGGATTTACCTGGACCCAGAACGACTTGGGTCCCTGGTCAGGTCTCAGTTACAAAGGAATTAAGTATAATCTTGAAGACCGCTAATCAACTGTTTATTGCACAACTACTGTCAGTCTTTGTGCTGTGGTCTGTCTTCACCACCCACAAGTCATCCAGCAACCTTCTTGTTTTGCCTTGTTTTATAGGGATGCTTTAACCAGGGTTACTACAACACTTACATAGACATGCATGATTCTCACACTGACATACACAGAGAATGTAAAAGTGCATATTCTGATTTACATCTTTAATAGTCCTTCACAAGCAACCCCTAGACTTGCTGAGCGTATAAGTGCTGCTAACATTACTGTACCAGTGAGGTTGGAGTAGGTTATTTATTTTATCTATCAACCCACAATAAACATCTGATGAGTATAGAAATTAGTACTGTAAATTAGTTACACACCAGTAAATTAGCTGCATACTGACCTATTCGTGGGCTGGTGCCCACAAAATCCCCAGATGCAGCTGAAATACATCCTCCCTCAGACACAGTCTATAACATGGATTTGTGCTTGTGGTGGATTTCCAGGATCAGGTGTAATTGGCTTCAACTGGCCTAACAGCCTGGTGACAAATGCACGGTTGCAGGGACATACAGCATTGATGATTTAAAGAACACAACAGAATCCAGAGGTTGCTGAATTCCCCATCGCCCTTCATCAAAACAAGGAAAGTAACATGAAAGATGTAGATACTGTTTCACATGTTTGTCACGTCTCTATCCCAAATGCTAAACTGAAGATGGAAATTACATTTGAACATCAGTCAGGATAAATAACAATCAATTCATGCAGTGGAAGCGGGACCTAAAAGGGAAAGCTTGACATTTTAAATTTAAATGTTATTCTCCTATACAAGGGATTTGTAACTCTGGAACAATTTTTTTTTCTCTTTTTATCCTTCAGCTAGCTGCATGGCTTGAATTGTTAATATTTGCCACAGTAATACAGTAGCACACAAGTAGATATCTGGTGGTTTCCATTTGTTTGAATGACAAACACTCGCTGACAAACTAAAGAATTTTCCTAATTTTGATCCCGCAGTGTAAGTTTCATGACTTGGTTAGAGGCTATTTCATAAAAAAAAAACACATCTATGATGAAGAAAAGCGTATGGAATATGTGAGCCTGAATTCAACAACTTATTCAAATTAGACTACTTATTGGCACATTCCCCTATGAATTCATTTTTACTCTCCACAAAAATACTATTTAACTTTGACACCAACAACGTGGTAAAACATGGTGCTGTCAGATTCAAAGAGTTTAGTTTTAATACACACTCCAAAACATACAATAAAAAGTTTAGTTGAATCAACATACTGTATATTTGTGTTTTTGTGCCAGGGTGATCAAAATGGCAAAGGCACAGTTACAAATCAATTAAGAAATGAAATTCCCCCAACAGAAAAGACAGAGGACAGTTCAGTAGACTGAAAGGGAGAGACAGATGGGGAAACAAACCTGCTCTCCGTCAGTGTTGCTCTGCAGAGTGTAACATGCTCTGTGTGTGTGTCTTCTTCGGTATGTGTGTCCAGAACATGGGCACAAGCCCTGCATCATAATGTCATTTGCTGCCAAATCTCCTACACCCACTGATAGTCTGCTGAATTTGTGGAGGAAACTGTACAGCGATTGCTGATAACAAATATGTGAACTACTGGTACCCAGGTTTGGATTTAGGGATCATCCCATTTATTTGCATGGCATAATCATCATGTACTGATTAAAGAAGCCCAGGTAAGATCTCATCCTGGGTCCAGGAAACTGACTATGCTGGTTGGGTTAAAACAAATCTAGGACACTAGCCTGTAAATGTTGCGATCTACACAGGCACACATTCTACTGACTCATGTCATGGCCAATAAACAACCAATATTACGTCTTCTTTGATGGGCAAATCTGCAAGAGCAAACACTATACAATGGGGCTCAAAAGTTTGGGCACCCCAGTTAAATGTTTTTTTATTAATGTGCATAAAGAAGCCAAGAAAAGATGGAAAATTCTCCAAAAAGGATCCAATGTCAGTTTAGACATTCATATAGTATGTCAAAAAAATTGATTTTATTTCCATCATTTACACTTTCAAAATAACAGAAAACAAAACAATGGCGTCTGCAAAGTTTTGGGAACCCTGCAGAGTTATACCTTGTAGTGCCCCCTTTGGCAGGTATCTCAGCTTGGAAACACTTCTTGTAGCCAGCCAAGAGTCTTTCAATTCTTGTTTGAGGTATAGTCGCCCATTCTTCCTTACAAATGTCTTCCAGTTCTTTGAGAATTCTGGGCTGTCGGTCACGCACTGCTCTTTTAAGGTGTACCCATAGATTTTCAATTATGTTGAGGTCAGGAGATTGTGAAGGCCATGGCAAAACCTTCAGTGTACGCCTCTTGATGTAATCCACCGTGGATTTTGGTGTGTTTAGGATCATTATCCATTTTATTATCCAGAAGCTTTCCTCTCTTTAACTTCAGCTTTATCACAGATGGCATCAAGCGTCCAACATTTGATTTAAATTTTATAAAATCCATTTTTCCTTCTACTCGTGAAATGTTACCTGTTCCGCTGGCTGCATACAACCCCAAAAAATGATTGATCCACCCCCATGTTTAACAGTTGGACAGAGGTTCATTTCAATAAATTCTGTACCCTGTCTTCTACAAACGTACCTGTGCTCATTCCGGCCAAAAAGTGATATGTTTACCTCATCGGTCCACAGTCTCAGGCTTGTCTATATGTTAATTTGCAAACTTCAAACGCAGATTTTTGTGGTGAGGACGAAGAAAAGTTTTTCTTTTGATGACTCTTCCATGAAGACCATGTTTTTAAAAGTATCTCTTTATAGTGGAGTGGTGTACCACAACTCCAGTGTCTGCCAGGTCTTTCTGGATGGATTGTGCAGTCAAATGTGGGTTTGGACTTGCTTTTCTCACAATCCCGCGAGCTGTTCTGTCTGATATTTTTCTTGGTCTACCAGATCTTGCTTTGACTTCCACTGATCCTGATGACAGCCATTTCCTAATTACATTCCGAACAGAGGATATTGGCATCTGAAAGTGCTTTGCTATATTCTTATAGCCTTCTCCTGTATTGTGGGCGTCAACTATTTTCAGTTTCAGTTTTCTAGACAACTGCTCAGAAGAAGCCATGGTGGTGATTGATTGGTGCAAGATCAGATGAGTCTGGGCATTTAAAACCTTAAGATTGACATCACCTGGTCTTTCCAGACGATGATTGAGAACAATCCATGACACTGTCAGGTCTCAGCTTTCCAAAGGGGGCGTACTAGAAACTCTGCAGGGTGCCCAAACAATGACGCTATCTTTTAGTTTTCTGTTATTTTGAAAGTGTAAATGATGAAAATAAAAAAAAACTTTTTGTGACTTATTATACAAATGTCTAATCTGTCATTTGATGCCTTTTGGAGATTTTTCCATCTTTTCTTGGCTTCTTTATGCACATTGATAAAAAATGTTTAGCTGCTTAAACCAGAGGACCAAGTTGAGACGGTTAGGACATCAGGTAGGGATAACTCCTAGTCGCTTTATTGAGGGGCTCTTCTAGGGAAGGTGAAAAAGCAATCTCCTCCTCACTACATTTCACTAATTGAATTTTTTCAAGTTCAAGTCTCAATAGTTAAAGGTCCAGAATTGCATTTTAAAATGGTGTACTGAGGCTTTGCTGTATGCTTGAATGGTGTTGGAAACAATCACTGCTAGTGGTTTCATGCATAGCTGAGGCTAACAGCTGCCATTCAAAAGTGAAATAGCTTGCAGACTGAAAGCAAATGCTGTTGCACACTATGTTTTTTGTCTGAATGATCATTACTGTAGCCTTGGGATATGTGAGCATTAACTTGTTTTTGAAAGTCATTGTAGCTTAAACAGTTCTCGCTATCATGACCCATGGGTTCTCCATTTTGCCAAACCAATGGCAGAAAGGGAGATCTCTAGCATGCATTTATGAATAAAATTGAAAGACAGGTTAACAAGTCATACCAGCTTATTCAAAAAGACTAAAATATCCCTTAAAGTAATGCAGCCAAATAACAACTGACGGATCTAGCTTCTTGTCGTCATGCATGAACTTTCATTCATGGATAGATTCAAACTCTTTACTTCTTCTGGGTTACACAATGGACAAATAAAAATGACCAGAGGCAAAATGCCATAAAAAAGATTATTGTTCACGGTTGTATTCACAACAATATACTTTAATATTTACTTGCTTAAATGTGAACCAAACTGGTTCAAACAGTTGTGAGTGTTACAGAAATAACCGAAAGGAAACGGTAGGAAAATGGTTTGGCATGCATTTCCTGAGCCAAACAAGCTTCCTTGAAACAACCTTCATGCAAACATAATGCTCACTCAACTTTAGATATGGATGGCTGGTTGCTGACTTCCATGAAACACATTTGTGTATTTGATCCGGGATATAATGTCATGTTCCTGGAGGGCAGTATTTATAGCTGGCATTCTCTGCTGTCAGTGAAAGGTTGCTGAGATAGACAATGCGTTGGAGAGTTCAGACAAGCCTTACGTAGATAAAGAGTCAAGATATTGACCCCTATTACAAAGCTTGTGTGAAGTACTATACATGTGCAGTACACAGACACACACACATATACACACTAACTGACACAGTCTGTGGTATATATGCTCCTTAATCCAAATTTAGGTGTTCTATTTAGCCTTTGCTGAGGCTTGTCTATTGATGGACACTCTAAGTTTATCCTTAATCATAAATTTTCTAAGCAAGTATCCAAGTTCTCATTAAACCATTTTAACTGTCTCCTCAATACGACATCCTCACAACCTCTTTCCAATAATGGCTGTTCTGGGATGTACATTACAGCTACAGTCTGCCTATCTGTTGTGTTAGGGCTCTCTGAGGTATTGAAATGTGTGTCTGAGCCTTGTCCAGGGGCTGCTGATGAAAATGCATGAGGGTGGTTTTGCCCTTCACTTATCAAACTTAGTACATTAGACTGTGTGCTGAATCACAGGGGTGCTAACTTAAGTGTTTGTCAACTTTGGATTTAGTGCACCCACAGGAATACATTGTCCTCACTGAAACCACATACTCTGGTTAAGAGAGTGCCATGACAACTTTCACTGGGTTTGGACCTAAAGCTTCATCGTTATGCAAATCATTTTAAACAAACAACTGCTGTAGCACAGTTTGGGTATATTGTATCTGTAGCAATAAAGGTGTGCTCTGATCAATCATGGCTTAACCTGCTAAACTGTGTAAGAAGTGAAGTAAAAATGTTTTATTCATATTTCAGCAGCTGTTAAGACATCCTTTCCCCCATTTGTCCTAATGTGTCTATAGGTCTTTAAGAGGGAAGACTTCATTCTAATACATCATACCATCACTATAATGATCTCCAATTAGCTTGAATCCATTCAGGGAATTAAAGGGGACAAAGATCAGGCTGTTCTTACGAGTGTGAAGCTGTCAACCCAGTGTGCTAAGCACTATGATGTCTTTGAAGTGAGTTCAAAAGGACTGTGATTCCAAACTCTTTGCAGCCAACTCCTAATGACTCCCAAAATGATGGCGCCCTTTATAATGCGAGTTTGACCTTTGGAAGCAAAAATGGCCTTTCATTCTCCATGTCCAATAATGGTACCAGTTGAGACAAGTTGTCTCATCTAATCAAATTGTTCCTACATATTTTGGAGTCTGGAATCTCGGGAGAAAAAAAGCCCACGAAAGGCAGCATTTGATGGAAGTTAACATTTTATCATTAAAATACTCAATAATTAAATTAAAAATCCTTTCAGGTTTATAATCATGTTATTAATTGTAAGATAATGAAGTGAAGCTAATCTTTTGTTGCATCAACTTCTGCAGACAAAATATGAAAAGAAACAATTTAATTTAATTTCAGACAAGATAAACCTGGTGTTTACTTTATCAATTAACTGTACTAGCTCTGTCTCTCAGAAATAACAACAGCAGCACAATAAACAAAGTGATGTAGATACTTACAGAAATTACTAGAATTAATTTCCCCAGCTGCAGCAATTCACAAAGCGGGATTACACACACACTGATTATCATCAAACAATTTAAATAGACATATTTAAACACACCCATGATAAAGATAAGGGGCTAATGCTTTCCAGAGATTGGAAATATAGTAATTGGAGCTAAAATGGCTTTTAAGATAGAAAACAAGTCAAGATCTTTGTGCTGACACAAATGTAATCTACCACAACAAGACTGCTATTTTAAGTGGTTATAGGCAATGCTTTTATACTAACAATGGGTCAAATGAATATGTAATGTGAAAAATATCAGTCATAGCAACAAATCCACAGATAATTATCACACAACTTTGTACAAAGTTTTCAGAAACATTTTAACTCAGTGTTTTGGTTCAGTGTCATTGCTCTCATGCCGGTGAAATTGAACTCTTGCACACCCACTATACACTACCTGCCCAGATAGGCCTAGCATCCAACAGCATACAGACACTGTTTTTGACAACTTAGTAAACAGCATTTGGGAGCTAAAGAGACAAATATTTCCTTCAGCAATTGGTGGAGACATTTATTAGGTGCAACACAGCTCCAAGTGCATGCTAATGTTGGTCCGTATCTGTTATGTATGGTAAAACAATGAAAATGTTGTGAATTATGTTTGCAGTTTGTCTCTGCTGTCGCCCCAAAAAAAAAAAAATCTGTTGTGGGACTGAAAACATTTTTACAAAATTAGCTATTTAATTGAGAGAGAAAAGATAGAATCAGAATTTCTATCTGATGCTTTTGTGGAGGGTTTTCACAATTGAAAGTAGTGGGTTCAATCCCCAGTCCAAGCAGGTCCTTTCTGTGTTGAGTTTGCATGTTCTCCCAGGGTTTCCACGCGCTATAAAGACATGCATGCTAGGTAACTTCTGCTATTGCCCTTTACGTACTGGAATTACAAATGGAGCTGGTCCCTGGGTGTCAGACTATGGTCCACTGCTACTAATGTGTTAGGATAGGTTAAATGCAGAGGATGCATTCCTTGTATGTTTAAATGTACTTCTCTACGTCTCATTTTTGAAGAAAATGACATTCTTTTTTTCTTTTAAAGGGGAACTATGCAGTTTTTTTTAGCTTAATTTACCTTAACTGAACAACTTCAGAGTCATTGGAATGGTTACATGACATCAGGTCTTGCGATGTAACAAATTGCTTCACGGCACTGCACACATATGCCTTTTCAGGAACTGGCTAACAAGGTAGCGATGGAGTTTTTCACACTATCGTCATGGCTGAGCCAAAGCAAAAAGCTAGGAAAGCATTGTCTGAGGAACAGAGAAGGAGGAAACGGCACATTGACAGAGCGAGGAGTCAGACACAAGTAAACATAGGAGCTGCCAAATATCTATTCCGAAGCTGTAGGGGGAGCTCTTAGAGAAACCTGCGAGCAACAAGCGAAATGGCCAAAACTGCATAGTGCCCCTTTTATATCTAGTCTTGACATTCAGGCATTTCATTTCACTGTTTACCCTGTGTCTGCTGTACAGAAGACAAACATACATGAACTTGACTCACACATTGCCAGTGTTACTCTGGCAATCAATCCTTATGAATAAATAACTATATTTGTGGAACAGCATACCTTACTAGTCTCACTTAAAAAAATCCTTAAGAACAACAAAGAAAATAATTAGTTAATAAGAAAGGTTAATAACTAATAACAATAAAAACTTTACCTCCTACACACTCACACACAAAGGCATTCCTCCAGCAGTACTGAATCATAAAAAGCTATAAAAATGCATGAATCTCACCCGGGCTGTATATAAGTAGGATAGATGAGAAGGGACAAATGGATGGCTGAAGACTGGGAAAACCCATCCAGAACATCACGACCACTTAATGAAGTCCTTGGCTGCTAAACAATTAATACAAGCCTACACTGTATTAAATATGCAATAAAGACTATTATGGCTAAGTGTGGAAATAACAGCCATTCTAGCAAGCATTAAAGTGTCTAGCTCCATTTGAGGCTCATTTATGGAACCGGTCCCATTAAGGATACATTAATACTGCAGGCACAGTTGAAGGGCATTGGATAGTACTCTTCTAAATATTAAAGATGGCTGTCACTGGAAAAAAATATGTTGTCAGCAGGCTGAAGAATTAGGGCTATGTAAATTTCATCACATCCCCTCAGTTAATGACAAAGCAGAGATCAAAATGTCACAAAGGACAAAAAAGCTCTCCATATCTGATTTAAACAAAGTCAGACACAAGATGATTATTTCATGACATGGGCTCCAGGAAACAGACACACACACAAATGACTAACTTCACATGTTGTATTAGGCCTTTAACAATTTAACCAAACCTGACACTCTTGTACATTTTGCTTGACATCTTTTTTGGAGAACTGTAGGTAGCACAAAATGGTACACCAAAATATCAGACATCACACTATATGTAGTCCCTTCCTATTTGAAATAGTAGATAAGTAGTACCTCAGTGAGGACAGGATTATCATATTCAGAACAATATGTTCACATCTACATGTCATCAGGGTTGGGGGGTTGTAATCAGATTACATTTGTCTGTAACGCAGTAATGAATCTCATTACTGTTGATAACTCAGTAATCACAATACCGTTAACTATCAAAAAATTATCATGTTACTGGTTCTTCAACTATCTGCACAACGTGATGAGACAAATGACTGTTTTCGTGCGCGTTCGCGTAACACCATCAAACTCGTCCAAGTAGACGAAACTAGAAATGGCAGAGCCACAGCTTAAAAAGTATTTTGAGGGTTGGAGGTATGCCCATTACTTCAAATTAGTTGTGCAAAATGACAAAAACTTGGTGGTAAAGTGTAAAATGTACCCAGGCCACAAACATTACCCCTACCCCGCACCACCACAAACACAATATCCAATCTAAGTTAGTTGCTAAAGTCCCCGGACCCTGAGATGCTGATGAAAAGAGCATGTTGCGGACACCAGACAAGCAGCCAAGACTTGATTTTCAAAAGCAGGTAAACATAGCAGAGATAAGTGGGCTTGTGGCAGCATACACAAACGAGGAAATGTTGCCTGTTTCCACAGTGGAATTACCATCTTTCCGAAACATACGGGGCAAAATAAAAATAATGAAGAGTGGATGGCAGCCAGTAATTCTTGGCCTATTTTGTGCGGATTGTTATGGGTTGGGTGTTTGCTTTTGTTTCTTTTTCTCCTACTTTGTTTTTTCAGTCCTGTCTTGTCTCTTTTTGTTTGTGTCTTAGTTTCCTCCCCGGTCTTGTGTGATAGTATGTCTTGTATTCCCCTGAGTGTCTGTATTTTCCGTTTCCTGTTTTATTTTGAAGGTTGGTCTCTGTCTCGTCTTGTCTCTAGTTTTACTTCTTGTCTGTCTAATTGTTCTGCCCCGCCCTAATGTGATTCACCTGATGTATCACCTGTTCCTTGTTGTATTTAACCTCTGTATTCCCTTTGTCTCTTGTCACATTGTTCTAGTATCTTTGTGCAATGCTGTTCGTCCTCCTGTTGCAGTTTTCCATGTGTTTCCGTGGCTTGTTATCCCGGTGAGTTTTTCCCTGTCTTTGTTCGCTGTTTTTGCCTTTCTTTTTCCCACCGGACCTTTGTCAAATTTTGGTTTTTGAGACTTTGTTTTAGATCCTATGCTTCCTGTGTTTGTGTTACTTTTCGTTTTTTGAGTGGAAACCCTTTCCTGCCTGCCTGGC
Source organism: Etheostoma cragini (assembly GCF_013103735.1). Classification (NCBI taxonomy): domain Eukaryota; kingdom Metazoa; phylum Chordata; class Actinopteri; order Perciformes; family Percidae; genus Etheostoma; species Etheostoma cragini. The sequence goes on along the minus strand of NC_048407.1, from coordinate 14,958,956 downwards.
CTTCTCTGCTTTTGGGTCCTCACTCTGCTCTCGTCACATGGATGTTCACAACTTTGTCAGATTTGTGGTACTAAATTTCATAAGAGAGATCTTCGTTATGTCTGATTATACTATGGGTTTGTGTTGATCTGGGCATACATGATTTTTTACTTTGTTATTTAGCAAGTAAATTATGGTGCATTTCAGGTTATTTTATGGAGTATTACAAAAGATAATGTAACTAGTTACTTTCAGCAGTGTGTAATGTCGTAAACTAACGCATTACTTTAAAAAAAATGTAACTAGTAATGTATAATCCATGACTTTTTGAGTAACTACCCCAAGACTTCATGTCATACAGTGAGACAAGATGCTAAACTAAATTATGATATATTGTAAAATATCATATTTATATATTGTATTTTTTTTTACTCCGTTATTTTACACATTACACACACAGGCCTGAAATACACACATGCACTGATTACAACTTGGGGGTTTGATGCTTTGATCAGGGCACTTGAACTGGCAACTCTCCAACTGCCAGTCCACACTCCATAGTTGGTCTGTATGACTCGAACTGATCACTCTCCACTCGGTTACATTTGACATATACAATTCAAAGCAATGATGCTTATTCAATGTACTTGGCTGTAATGAAATGTCAATATATATATATATATATATATATAAATAGTTAGTAACTGACACTAAAAATCTACAACCTCATTAAGTAATATTTAACAGTTACCATGATCTACTAATTTATAGTCCGTTTGAACAAGCACTAGGCTACAGTCACTGATGCTATGATATTCAAACAAGTGAGAGCATGCACAGTGCTGGTTACAGGCTTAGCACGTGGGAGTATAAAGGATAAATAATGCAGTATTGTTGTCATTAAGTTATGGTCAGGTCAGAGTCCGACAAAAAAAAAAAAATATCAGAAGTTAAACATTTCTACAATGCTCTTCCAAACCCAAATAACATGTTACCATTATGCAATGAAAAGTATGAGTATTTTTTTTAATACTAACTTACTAAACTAACATTTACCAATCCACCCACACTACCTCCTACTTTATTATAATATTAAACATACACATGCAGATTTAAAGCTGTTTTACACAGAGGACAGTGTCTAAGTAAGTGATGAGTGGCATTAAAATACCATCAAAACGATTTTACAAATACATTAGGAACAACATTATGATTACGTGCACTGGGTGCAGGTGTGAAATTTGCGGATTATTAATTACTGTGAAATACATGGTGATAAAGTTTTTTAGATAAAACATATGTTGAACAATTGGTAAGCAATACTATTTGATGTCAGTATATAATTATGAATGTAATATCAAAATGCTTGCTGCTCTCATGTGTCTTATATACTGTAATCAAGTAATGATCATGCCTACATGCATATGTTATGAATAAAATCATGAATGTTGATTTTTGGGTGTGCTGTAAATCAAAAAGTTTCAAGTTAGGTTAGTTTTGCTGTGGATGTAGACATCAAAAGGATGTGGACATCAAAAGTTTTTAATTTGTGGGTGCCAAATCTTTTCATGTTCACCAATGCTCTTTTCCTTTGGTCTGACATTATCGTTAAATTGTATCATGGACAGTAATCATTATCAGAACCTCATGTTCACCATGGCCCTACTCGTGGAAATATATCACAGGGACTGTCATAAGTAATAACTGCAAAGAGTAATTGAATTTGATCATATTCATCTTCATCACTTTAGACTTTGGACAGAGAAAAAGGAAATGTGGAGCCCATCTTTCAATGTCCAACTAAAATTTCTCAAAAAAGGGGGAGGGGGAGGTTGGGGGGAGCATTTTCACCTTGCTGCCATTTGGCATGATGTTTAAAAAGGGCATCGCACTTAGAACTATTTCATTTTGTAAACTTGGAAATTGTCAGATTCAATTATTAATAATGTTTAACATGATGGGATTTCACTGGTTTATAAAGGTCAAAACACTCATTGCATTAGCATAGTTTTTTTTTCTGTCATTAATAAATATTTCATTTTGCAAAGGTAAAAAGAGCAGAGAAATCCCCACAGATTCCCTGCAATGATGCTAACTGGCCTGTCATTGCAGAGAACAGCTTTTATAGGCACTGTCTAATTCATAAACATGTCCATCCAACACAGTTAGGTGCATGAAATGGTATGAAAAAATAAAATTGTTAATAGACCGCTAAATCACATGAAAACTCAGCAAGTGTTAAGGATGTTACTCAACAGTATTATGGCAAAAGAAAATCATTAAACATGCCTGCACTAGAATCTGTTACAAAGTGTACATAAAACCTGCTTTTAAGTCACAATGGGAGAGGGAACGGCAGAAATGAACCTCTTAGAGCCTGAAAGGATCTCTGGTCAAGGAAGAAAAAAAGAAATTAGGTTAAACACCTAACGAGAGTGTGTAAATATGAGGTAATCAGCGGGAGATGAAGTGGTTCATCAATTCTGTAGTAAGCCCCTCACAGATCATCATCAAAACATATGAGAGATTTGCAATGTTAACTCAGAATCCAAAAGGTTTCTATCATTTCTACATGTGCCAAACCGATCACGTCGTGATCCACAACCAGCAAGATGAATAGAGTAGAAGAAGTCCAATTAATGCCCACAACGTTTCCTCTTGAGTGTTTTGCAAAAAGCATCCACAATGGTGGTGTAGTTAGGAAAAAAAGCCCTGCATCTCTCCAGCAGCATGAGATTTTGAAGGAAACGTATTTTTTCTTCTTTTCTTATCTTCATCATAAGTGATGGCGCAGTGAGCAACATAGCATTTTCATGTCCAAGTCAATGTCAGAAAGTTTGGGTGTGGTCTAGACAAGACTGAAAGAAAAGCACTTACATTGAAAAGTTGTTCGCCTATTTCCTTTGTAAAAACACACACTTTTCCTCAATGTCCAATATGAACCTCTTGAATTCTGTTAAGATTCCTCAGTACATGATATCAGTTTATTTTAGTGTGTAATGATGCATCCTACTGTTGCCATGGTTTGTGTGGTACAAGCCTTTTCACCTCTGTGGACTGACATCTCTGAGGTTGAATTGACTCTACATGTTAATGTAGCAAGAGCTTACTCCAATACTAGCTGTTTAATTCAAATAAGATGGTAAAATACGCATTGGCACCGCAGTCCTACTTTATAGTAAGCAGCTATTTACCACCTGGCTTCTTGTAACCCTCTGAAAATAAATGTAACCCAATGAGTACATCTACTTTCTGAATAACAATGTAGAAGTAAGTCATGCTGAAGCCTGTGGAAGTGTTGTGGGGTAACACACAACAAAATAAACCAACACAGTATGCTTTATGTTACTTGTTTACATAAAATACAAAGAATAAAAACAAAATTACAACAGTACTCAATCAAAACATAGCAATCAAACACGAGGAACACAGTCACCATGTTTGGAATGCTCAAATCATGTTTCCAAAAGTTAACAATAACTACATGTAGAAAGGGGCTTTTATATATAAACTTCAAATAAAATAATAATTCAAAAGCTTCAATCCTGCAGAGTTTTCTCTATCAGACCGTTGAAGGAGTACTCAGTCCAGTGAGTTTCAGCCAAGTAAGAGTTGACCAAACTCATAACCCTTGGCCGTACTGCAACCCGGCAATGTTAATGAAACAAAGTGTGTGTGTGTGTGTGTGTGTGTGTGTGTGTGTGTGTGTGTGTTAGGGTTAGAGAGTGTGTCTGTGGTGAGGGAGTTACCCTTGTAGACAGTGGATCGAGATGATCAAGGGAAGGGGTTTAAATTATGTTAGTTTTCAACCCGGACTTACCCACATACACAAACATCACAGTGTTTCCCTTAAATAGGTGACAGGTAGATTGAAACCCCCTCAGGTAGATAATTACGTTTTTTTTTCAAGCAACAGTGTTATTTTATAGTACACGTACCATGGGCATCCAGCCCTCTCTCGTGAAAGTTGCACACTGCGTGCATGACACTGCGCCAATGATTCGCTGCAGGCTCTGAGGCTAACAGTAGTAGCATGCTCTTTGTGGTGGGGTGGCTTTCATTGGGATTAACCGTACTGATAAACCGTAAAAACGCTGCCGCTTCACCACTGAGAAAGCACCCCGAGAGTCTGGTTGTTCACCCTCTCCGCGGCAGTGTGGTCCGTTCAAGATAATCTGTATAATGGAGTTAACTGGAGCTAACCGCTAGCCGGTGCAAATTGTTGCTAACCGAGCCTTCAGTCCAGTCCTCTCCGTGCCCTTAACTATTGACTGTATTTATGCAATCAAGCTTGAATAAAACTTTTTATTTTAATAACTTGCCTGTGAACATTTTTAATACCGCAATACCGAGTTGTTTGAATGACAAAAATCTGTTCAGATGAGATGTCAATGAGTGCACCACAGACATGTATAGTACAAAACAACAAATACTGTATAAAATTATTAGGATCCCCAAATCATGGATTAAAACACTTAAAACGAACAATGATCTATAATAAACAAAATAAACAAATTAAATTTGGATAACCAGCCATCACACGTCATATCCCGCCTCACACACCACCACAACTAGGTTCTCAACCTGTGGGTAGGAAACACTGGCGCAAGCAAATTACAATATATGTACACACACACACACACACACACACACAGGGGTACATTTTAATCCAGTCTGTTACACAGTACTTTCTTCTGTTGTTCATTTCACTCTCTGTGTGGCACGAAGCTCAATTTTAGTTTTTTTTGCTAATACTTAATTAGTCTATAGCATATTGTTTGCAATGTATTCATTATAATGCCGCTGATACCCAGCTGAATGTGACACTTGGAGATGCTATTTTGTTGCTTCTTCTAAATTGCTCTTCAGTTATTATTATAGCATAGTGTTCTTACTAGTTCTGCATTCCAGCAAAATATTAAGTGGAAATATACTGTAAGTGAACTCAATAGAAAACTTCTATAAAAACCGCTGTATGCAATTTTGTAAATTTGGGAATGTTGGTATCAACCTATTTTCTGTAGAATTCTCTTTAATAAATTGCTGATCACTTGAAACTATGATAGTATTTTATCTATAATGGAAAAACAGGCAGGTTTTGTCAAGAAATAAAACATCTTGATGTCAACTTGAAAATATATATCCAATCTCTCTATCCCACCTGAAAAGCCAGACAGTGGAACAACTATAACCATGACAGATGAGGTAGAGAGAGGACTGCAATGGCAAATGATCAGCTCCTTTCTCCAGGGACAAGGGATTGAGATCGAAAGAGAAATGACATCCCTGAGAAGGATGCTAAATACTTCCCTCGCTAGGATGTGAAAAACTCTAGAGTTGCAGACTAAATGTTCCTCTTTGCTGCTGCATTGGAGAACAAAGCATGCAAAGTGGCACATAGAAAGACAGTTTTATGATATATTTACATTTTACGTTACAATTTTTTTTTTAAATGGAGATGTTGGGCTTAACGTTTTTTTCTTAACCCCTAACCCATGGGTGCACCTCATGTTTCTCTCTTTTTGTCTTAATTTACCTACTTAATCTTTAATTTTAGTAAGAGTACCCTTACACCTAAGGAATAATTAACTTTAAATTATGCATTCACTATACTTCATGCATGGACACTATTACCAACAACTTCAATATACTTGTTTTATGGCTATATGGTTTTCGGTTTGGTGCAAAATACAGGCTTGGCTTTCTGCCATATACTGCATGCACCCAAAGTCCAGCTAAATAGTTTTAACTGCCAGAACAAACAAAGATGAAGCTAACAGTTGGTACTTGTTAAAGGGCTACTATTTTTTAGCATTTTCAAGATTATCCTTGCATTTTTTGCTAGCACTACAACATGTTTACATACTTTAATGTTAAAAGAAAAACTGCCCAGGGCTGCTGCACCTTTATTCACCCTTTGTATGAGACACTCTGTAGGAGCGCCTGTCTCTCTAATCCTTCCTCGCGAAAAAGTGTAGTCTTCTCTGATTGACCAGTGCGCTTCCTGGAATCTCCAGTTTCACTAGTTCAAGCTGGGACTACTGCAACATAGTATAGTACAGAGTATAGCGGGACATTTTTATTTTTATTCAGAAAACAGAAAAAAAAGAATGTAAATATAACATTCACAAACAGTGGGACATAGCAACGCGTCCCAGGGCACAAAATCCCAGTGAGGAAAAATGGTACGGAGGGAGACAAAACAACACATGGCGAAAAACACACACAGGATAACGGACCGATCCCACATGCAAACTAAAGAAAAGGCTACAGCATTGACTTCAAGGACTCAGCAATGCTGTGCCAAGTCCCCAAAGTCTTCCCTGGGGCTCAACCGACATGTGCTGTAAAAAGTTCCATGTACAAGACATCAAAAAAAATTAATAAATAAGTCATGAGGTGGCTTCCAATGGATTGGATGGATGCAATCATCCTCTTAACAGCTGTAAGTCCAGCAAACACAGTAAATTTTGAGCTTTAGAAAGCTGAAAGGCTGACTGGTCATTCCAAATCAAAACATTGACGGTAACCGGCACAGTAATAATAATCAAGGTAGACATTTTGGATGCAACATTGTTCTAGAACTGACCAACAGGAGAGCACTCCCAGAACATGTGAGGAAATGTACCTTGAGCTTTAATTGGGCAGAAAGTGTATAAAGGGCTGGTTAATTATTTTCATATGATGCGCTTTCACAGGGGTGACATATGTCTTATGAATGAAATTGTAGTTAATCTGTTGCGGAACTCTTAGCTGAGAGTGAAAAAACACTGTTAAAACTGGAGTGTTCAGAATATTTGGAAATCTGAGCGTTTTATCTCACAAGGATGTCTAAAATAAGTTTACCCCATTACTTGAAAGTTGAACACGATAACCCGACATTATAACATTGGAGCTATGACAGAAAACAAGTAAAAGCAAAATATGTGACCTTTAAGTTCATAAGAGTGTCCTAGGTTGGCTACGGTCCAGCTGGTCTGCATCTTCTTGAATACTACCCAGCTGCAGCCCGTTGCTCTTGAGTATTTAAGGCAGTGACTTCAACCCCCTCTTTTCAGTTTGTCAATTTTTCATTTTGCTCTGAAAAGGGAAATATAGGTTGAAATTCTTACTCTGCTGAAAGTTATTTCCGCTGCTTGCCTCTGTGTGGTTTACCTGCTCTTCTCAGTCACCCACCAGTCTTCTCATGTGGCTTACCACCAGCTGGTGATCACTAGACTCAAGCTTGCTCTCCTCAGTTGCCTACAATCTTTCTCAGCAGTGTTCCCACTCCTTGTAGTCGTCAGCCTGTCCCCCTGCTGCCTGCCGACCTTCTCTTGTATAGCTCCAGTTACTCATTTCCTCGAAAAATTACTCTGTGCCTGCGAGTCCAGAGAGAAACCCTTTCAAAGCTTTATGAAAATACAACAATATTTTCATTAAAAGGTCCTTACTGGAAAGATTAAAGGTTACAATTTAAACTTTAACTTACTATGACTACAATTTACGATATTTCACATCACAAACAATTGTATAATATACAATATACAGTACATCCTGCACAAATGTGTTTGTGTGTTTATAGACGAAAATCTCTAAGGACTCTTGCCTTTTTCCACTTTCTTCCCTCTGAAATGAGTCTTTATAGAATCTTCTAATTTATTACTAACACATTATGGGCCATATTTTAACGATCTAAGCACTCGGCGTGAAGCGCCTGGCGTAGGTGTGTATAGGGCGTGTCCAAATCCAGTTTTGCTGGTTTGACAGCGGAAAAAGAGGTCAGTGCGCCAGGCGCATGGTTCAAAAGGGTTGTACTCAGTGTCTTCGTTAATTAATAGGTGTCTTTTGGGCGTAACATGCAATAAACCAATCAGAGTGTCATCTCTGATTCATTTTTAATCTTTCGCTTGTATGTGTGCTGCTGTGATTTCCTGTGTGTGTGTGTGTGTGTGTGTGTGTGTGTGTGAGACCAGCCTAATGTGCGCGTGCTGTACAAAAGCGCATTTTATTAATGCGCTGTTAAAATAACAATGAAATGCTGCGTTACTGACTTTAGACCAAGTTTTTATTGGTTAATGGCGTGATCACTTCCTGCTGCCGTAAGATAGCAACTCATTTACCTCAGCACACCTCCCTCTAAGACCAGCATGCCCATGGGCGCGTGTTTAAATTTAAATAGCAATTCAGGTGCATTGCTATTTAACCGATGTGGGCGCTGGATGGGAAATTAACAACTGCCTCGGTCTTAAAATAGCAAAGACTCTTGCGTCAGTCCATGCGCCGCGCTGTGCCGGGTGCAAGATAAGGCCCTTTATATCTTACCCTACCTCATTTGTATATTACTAAGGCTAAATCAACACCTGGAAAACAGTTTTAACAAAAAGTGATCAGCTGCTGTATGAGACTCCATTAATATTTCAGCAAGGTGTACCTAATAAACTGACAACTTAGTGTACGCTATATTAATCGTAACTGTCGCCATGATTTATTGTAATAAATGCAAGACGACATCAAGGTCAAATGTTAGGAACTGCTTTTTTATTGATGTTAATTGGCTTGCATGAAGCCTTCCCCCAGAATGAAGGTGTCAAACATAATTCTGATTATCAAAAAAACTTCAAAAAGGGTTTGTGTTGCATCAAACGTGGAGATCCTAATTTCACATTGCATCATTTGATTAAATATTTAGTAAAACGTTAGATAATATAGTAGTTTTCAAATTCTTTTTATACTATACCTTGTTGTAAAAATGTTCAGGAAGTCCCTAAGTGACAAAAACCCAGGTTGAGTATTTTTTTCTCTTTGTCTGCTCTCAGCTTTCAGCAGGAAAAAATAAGTCTAAGTCACAAAATGAATTGATGCCTCTAGTTGAATCATTTGTGATGTGTTCAATAGTTTCTGTTCAGAGGACTGTTAGAAACCAGTTTACCAATGTAGGGAACATACCATCACCACAGTTTCACCTTTGTAACTGTCACATAATAGTGTAATCTGTCCAAAGGTGGAGAACGTAATATGGCCATATCTGCGGAGGCTTCAAAATATTGTTCCTCAAAAATCCCAGAATTGGACTGATTTCATGGTGCGTCACCCTAGATATGCCAATGGAGCGTGAAATTGAGTCACTCAATGTGAAAACGAAGAAGAAGAAAAAACTTTTCTCTATCCATTTTCTCTGCAGAGAAGCTCAGAGACTTTTTCTTTCCAGTATGCTGGCACTGCTTTGGTCTTAAATTTCCAAAGCAACCAAGTGAAACAAACCTTTACATTCTAGACAAAAACAGCAATTTCACATAAAAGAAAGTGGATGACATTTCGCAGCTAATCAGCAAGTACATGGAAGTGAGTAATGTTGTTATTCATCATGAAGCAGGGGGAAAACATGTGTCTCAGTTGATGGATGCATTTGATAATGTAAGTAAGATTGCTGCAACAGGTGTGATCAAAACTGCATTTTGTTTCTGAATGATATACATTTTAATGAACCAGATGTCAAAACACTATTTAGGTACTGCTGAATAATATGTTCTAATTAACAGGATGTCATAATTTCCCTGCAAAGCTACCACAGCAGGTGTAGCAGAGCGTAGTTTATTTTACTCTCTGTGCGGATATGGTACATCCCACTGTTACACCCCATCCACTTTTTGTACCCAGTCAAGGCCCAGTACATGGCCAGGATGTCGAAACACTACTTGGGTTCTGCTGAATAATGTGTTCTAATTAACCAGACATCATAATTTCCATGCAAAACTATCAAAGCAGATGTAGCAGAGCATCCTGGATTTTACTTTTTCTATGGTTCTGGTACATCCTACTGTTACACCCTCATCAACTTTGTGTGTGTGTGTGTGTGTGTGTGTGTGTGTGTGTGTGTGTGTGTGGGGAAACTGATTTGCAGCACCACCACAGCGTTGATATATGCACATAATTTCCACTTGCTCCAGTGACAAAGATACAGGAACAAGTGACTGTCTGATTTGAATACACTGTGAAATTAGTGTGAACGGTCTAACTTTCTTTTTCTTTTTTGGTATAGTACAACAACTAACTGTCATCTACATGTGTGGGTGAGCCTAAAGCTAGCAACAACTCCTGTACCTTCATCTGTCAAGCAACAGGCCAAAGAATCATCTGTAAAAAAAAAAGAATCGTCATAATTCAGCTTGCTTGCAATTTTATGTTACCATTGTGATTTTTATGATATACAAGGTAAATATGAATACATTTGGTCTAATATGGGTTAATTTCATGCATGCCAAGTGTTTCTGAAAGTAAATTAAGTTATGTGTAGCTAATTGAAAACAAGCATGCCAGAGTTTGATAAATAGAACACAGTTAATGGAGACTACGGAGGAGGCTTGCTCTAAGAACCATCTCATCTACACAAGCATTGTCCCTCGGCCTCAGAGAAAACAGATGGCATTGGTTTCTGTGAAGCTGATAAAAGGAATGGCAAAAAAAAGCAGAATAAGAAATGCATTAGTGAACATTTAAAGAAATGGAGCAATAATAACTTTTGGTGAGAATAGTTTTGTACACTTAAAAGGATGATGTGACAAAGTCTGATCTTCTATCTTTTAGGGCATGAGACAGTGACTTAATTAACATAATAAACAAGACAGCAAGTTACATATCAGGCGGACAGTAAACAACTCAACAAAGACAAACAGGCAGAAGAAAATAAAAGAATGCTTTCTCTCGTGCAGTGGTTATTTGGGAAGCACAATGGCCTCGGTTGAACCCTGCCCTTGAATTGTGAGATTAATGTGTTGTGCAAAGCAGACTTTTTGGGCCCTTTTTCAAATGGGTACAATATTTACAGACGATGCCCCTGAGATGGGGCATGAAATGGGAGGGTAGGTCCCATGTGGACAAGCATTTTGTTGGGTTTACCTCACCTACACTTCCTATTACAACTACAGCACATTGGTGTATATTATGCCACCTTAAAACACAGAATAGATGCAGACTAACATTTGTGTGAGGATGTATTTTTGTGTGAACCCCAGTTTTTCTACAATCCTAGTCCAAGACAGTCCCACAGATGTCAATACCATTTCTCAATTTATCATCCAGACTTCCACGATCAATCATGTCAAGTGCTGCACTTCTTAGGTCAAGCAGCAATGATGCAGAGCACCCAAAATAATCTGCATTCCTCTGGCACAACCTTGACCTGGCTATTTCCCCAGTTCTCTCATTGTTATGTAACAGTGATTGTTTCCCCACATTTCCTCTTTTTGGAGAAACATGTACTAGAATAGACTTGACGTTTAACAGCATTGTGTTAAAATGTTTAAAGGAAAGATTAGGTCATCATAAAATAGTGTCTACAGCCTCAACAACCACTTTGTTCTGACAAATTGAGTACCTACAACTGACTGAAGGAAAGAGTAGAACAGAGGGTGCGATATATCTTCTGATACTTCCAACAATAAAGGTAAACAAGAACACCTGAAGAAATGATGTTTGCATGTAATTCTATAATTGAACAAGTCTCAACATTTGCAACTGACTTAAAACATTTGCATTGACTCAGGGAAAAAGGGACTTGATCATTTTGGTCATAATTAAAAAAAAACATATGGCAGTTTTACTGTGGGTTTATAAATTGTATTGATTACTGACAGAGCCCTTTAATAGCATTAAAAAAAATAACATAGTCATTTGATTGATTGTCCATTTCTTTCTCAAAGTCATAGCAGAATCTGTGTCCTTTGCTATAAATTCAGATGGTGTTTCTGTTTCTGCCCTTTTTTTGGACCTTTGGAACAAAACATGTGCCTTGAAGACTCTCAGTGTAAGATGCTGCAGCGCAAAATGCCTCTGACACCAACGCAAAGTCAGGCCTCACTGATGAGAGAGGCAGAACAATGAAGGCACTGCTTTGGAGAAAAACAATAGGATGTCATTTTGGTTCTTTTGAGCTGCATCGAGTCATCTTTGTCATCAGGAAATACCCTAAAGTCCATTTATTGCTGCTGCAATCTCTCACCTGACAAAGCCTGGCAGTCTGCACTACAATTTGTGTGCAATCCCAGAAGTGTTCTTGGCACACAGAAAAGAGCCAGTGAGGATTAACTGTGATGACCAAGCTGGGGCAAAAAGGGGAGCACTTGATCAGTGTGGCATCAGATAAAAGTGATCCTTGACTGTCATTTTACCAGCTGAAGAAAAGTGTATGAGGAGCACGGTTGCTGCTGCCCTTTTTATACTGATAGCCCCCATTAGGTTGAACATGCTCATCCTGGTCGACTGACCGCATACATACCAATCTTGGTCTGCAGAGACACTGACATAAGTGCTTCTGTGCACTTAAAGCTCTGAATTACAAGACAGAACGTGTGAAGAAGAATTTAAGACAGCAGTCTTGTTGTCATAGTGAAACCACATTTCTGTCCAATCCTTCATCTTACAATACAATCTAGTAGAGTTCACGACCCGTAGAATTAGACAAAATCTTCTATTATGTGTTGGTCACTGCATGGCAATGCAATAGTCAACTTTAAAATGCTTCAGTGCTAGAGCATCAAAATCAAAATTACAAATGAAACTTGCTTTCTTAGTATCCTATCACATTTCCTGTAAGCAGCAAACCTTAACATCGTAGCAGTATGGTAACACCACATTATGGCTGCCACTGAAACCTGTCTGTAACACATGCCATCGCTCTGCTTACTGTCATGAACCTCAGAAAACACACAGATGGTCACACAGACAACTTGGCGCAACTTCTAGCTGAGAACGAAAAAATGGAAAAATGTGAACATTTCATTACTGTGTCATTTGGCAAAGAGAGGATGATTAAATAGATAAATGTCCTTTTAACGAGTTTATGTTTTGTGGAGCATGGATGGTGTAGATATTAGCAAAACAACATACACATTTCTTTGTAATCATCTTCTAGGGCTAAGACGATTATCTATGACTCACTCACAAAGGCAAGCAGTTAATTAATTAGTGCAAAACTTTTGTATTACATTTACTTTATGGTATCCATAAATATGTTGGTTTAAATGGTCAATGCTACTTCTCTGTGCGTTAGAGGTATGCAAATGTAAATACTGTGCTGTCAAGAACGAACATTACATTTACAACAGATTAAGGGATATTTTACCGCTAGAAATATGAAAATGTATAAAACTGGGTCAATTATGTAGTAGAAATGTGAAAATTGTTTAGAAGTTGGTGCCTTCTAGACCAAGAAAAGCTAGAAAACGTATTTTTGGCTCATGTGGATAAAAGACAGAAAACAACTCCCAGAATGCACTTGCTTCGCTTCCATAAGAGTCCACTCTCAAGCCACGCCTACCGGTTACAGACATAACAGACAGTAAGACAGTCAAGTCAACTCATATGTGTTTTATTGTCATTTCAACCATATACTGCACGTTAAACAATGTTTCATCGTGTCTCAAGTGGTGTTACAAATTTAAAATATATAAAAAAAGACGTCATATAAAAAAGACATTTCAAACAGGCTATATTTAGTGCACACACATTATAGGCTTCGTAATGTTCAGCTAACGCATTGATAGCATTAACGCTTAGTGGGGTGTAAACACAGAGTATAAACAAAGCCATGAATTTGCGCGGAATGTAGAACAGTCAGCATTAAACAGTCACAAACTCCACCAGCGGTTAGCAGTAGTTGGATAAAATTACCCCATTTCTGCACTAGTCCGTGTCCGTGTTAACACAGCCCACCTCCACGAGTGACGAATCAAGCCTGGTAGCTGGATAATCCGGTACACTGTTGTTCAGCCATCCTTCCACAAAAACAAAAACACAACAGTCTGAACTTGCGTTAGGAGTTTCATTAAAGTTGGATCCAGTTTGTTGTCTAATGAGCAGACAATCGCAAGCAAGATGGATGGGATAAGTGTCCGGCTTGTGTTAGCTTTCCACCTACCTCAAACTCCCGTCCTCGTCCGGCTTCTCCGCTTTCACGCACACTGTTTTTGATGTCTCCTTACCGGGCTAGCGGCATCAACTTAATGCACATAACTGTTGTAAAAGTTTGATGCTGAAAAGAGAGCACCTGATATATTACAGTCATTGGCAAGTAAATGTGCTGTATTTATATGGCGCTTTTCTAGTCTTAACGACTACTCAAAGCGCTTTACATAGTACAGGAAACATTCACCATTCACACACATTCATATACTGTGGCCGAGGCTGCCATACAAGGTGCCGCCTGCTCACCAGATACACAATCACACACATTCCATCGGGGGCAACTCGGGGTTCAGTGTCTTGCCCAAGGACACTTCGACATGGGACTGCAGGGCCAGGGATTGAACCACCAACCTTCTGACTGGCAAGCAACAACTCTACCACTGAGCCACAGCCGCCCAATGGGTGACAGTCCCACCCTCTATGGGCAGGTTGGAAAGATGCGGAATTGCTGGCTGTAGGTAGTCCATAGCTTCTGGCCAAAAATGCCTCAGAAGACGATAATTGACAATTTTTGCGTCATCAGAGGCTTTTTTTCCGACCCACAATACAGAGATCTCACTTCTCAGGAAGACATGAGCGAGGGAAGCACGGCTATTTGAAAATACTACCAGGTTTCTACTGATATTAATGCTAACGGTGAAGTATCCCTTTAACAGTCACAGTTTGTCTGACAGTCAGATGGTGTAAAATGGGACATTTAGGCTTACCTAACTTGAGAGATGAAAAGCTTTCGACCATGAACCTTCATCTTTTCGCCAACTTGACTTTAAAGATTATACACAGTCTGTCACTGTTTCATAATAACTATAGTGTATAGAAGCTGAGATCCAGTGACAAGGTTAACCATAATGAGATTCTCCTTCTGGATTTATTATAGCTGACATGAGTTTCTTCTCAGGGTTTGGTGACCTCCAGTTATAAATCCACTTTAAACCAATTTAAACCTCCAAAAGTACTGCACATACATTTTCAACATGACTGTTCTGCCTTTTTCCTCAGACATTCACAAATAATTGGGCACCAAAAAAACTGACACGAAGCATCTAAAGTACACAGAAACCTGTTGCTGGGCTTGTCGTTGTTATGAGTATTCTTTGACCTGAAACCTTGATGAATATTTGCCACATCTTTGCGGTTGAGACTTCTTTTAAACCAAGTAGAAAAATTTTAGGTTACACTTTACTTGAATGTATTCTCTTAAGAGTGTCATGACACTGTAGTGAACGTGTCATAAACATTACAAACAAGTCATAACAACATATCGTTCATGACATACCATTTTTTCAGTATGTGCCATTCAGTTTTGTCATGAGAAGTTATGGGTATGGTTATGTTTAGGGTAAGGGTTCATGTGTCACTCTTATGTAGATACCTTCTAGTAAAGTGTTACCAAATATTCATTATGCATTAATTGCTGGAATGTAGTAATGAAGTAATTTCTCTGCATCCCTTTTAAAAAAAAGGGTGTATTGACTTTTATGAAAATGAATGAGAGCCCTGTTTAAGTTACAATGGCATCCCTTCTTGTATGGTGTTATTATTGATTTACGTGGGTTGCAATCGTGCAACTATTCAAATTACACGTACTTGTTAGGAACAATGAAGGACTTAATGAAGGCAACAGACAATGAAGCAAGTGGTGTTCTATCAGCGTTGTCTGTTGGGAGAAGGCTTGTAATGAAGTCAGGTTGAAATGGAAATATCTACCGGACTATTGAAGTAGATTATAAGACTTTTTCGTTGTCTTATCAAAGGTTCTTCATCAGTTCTACTGGCCGAAAGGGACTCCCATTTCATAAAGTAAACAGCTGATGCGCATGACATATTAATTGTTCAATTATAATTGAAAGTTGCTTGTTATTATAGCCCTGCCTATAACAAGTCCGTTGTTTGTGACAGATATTTGTACCTCCTTGTCCCCTTGTGGAATCACGTTGTTAATCAGCTCTTGTTAGAAACACACATCATGCTGTATAAAATGTGCATATGGTCAACAAGTAGTGTCAGCAGGGACAATTTCAAAGATGGATAACTAAAGTGTCTTAACCATGGCTTGATTGTTTCATCAAAATAACTAAAGTTCACCTAAATGTCAAAAGAGGGTGAAAAGGATACTGTCTGTGCTGCTTTTTTGGGTAAAGTGAGGAAAATGTTCTCTTTGCAGTTTTGGTAAACTGACTCTTTAAAGCCTGGTTCAACAACTGTGATGTGTATTTGATGAAAACAAACCGCTATCTAAGTGAATCATTTGAGACAGCTAAATAAAAAAAATAGCCCATGATTGATAAGTAGATCATCTGCATGACCTTGTCCTATTTCACCGTTTTAGATGATCCCTGTCTTAATTGTTTTACTTTTTTTATTTTGTGTGTAGGAGATAGAATATCTGCCAGGTACTTTTATGCTTGTAGTTTTCATGTACATTCAAGCACAGTGGCAGTTGTGCCATCCTGGACGTGAATTTGGAATGGAACACTGTGTCTTTCCTTTTAAGCTGTCAGTTGATATTAGTTATAATTTGTCCTGATGAAAAATGTTACACTTTCATTGTGTCTTTGGGTAAAAAAAAAATTTTTTTAAGTATACCTGCTCTGATTTAGAATGAATGATGGATAGCAGATTTGTAAAATGCAAAGGTCGGGACACTTCTATCATGCCTATACCTCTTTTATTCCTTAATTACAGCTTTCCTGTTTCGGAAAAAGGAACATCAATGCATACACAATACTAAAGTACATGCAAAGAATGGCATGACAACCCCATATCATCCCCAACGTATCTTGAATTGCATTGCGAGTGGCTGTAATCCGTGATTAGCCCTTAGGTAAAAAGCTTGATTTTTCAAGAGCCTTATCAGTTGAGGAGAGCTCTTATCTGTGTGACTCTATTGATCGCTCTGTGCTCTAACAGAGGTGTATATGGAATGGCACTCAGGAGCAGGAAGGAGGTGCTTGTATCTACAGTGCCCATACCAATGTGTCATCTGTGAAGCACTGATGGTTATCCATTTTCTATCTCATACTTTTGTTATACTCCTTTCTCTTTTTGCGGTGCCTACATGTAGGGAGACCCACTGACTTATAAAAATACGTAAAAGAGATTTAGAAAAAGAAAGAGTATGCAAATTCTGCAACATAAGTTGGTGCATTTGAAAATGCTTTGCAGAATGGCTGAACTTTTGTGACTTATATCGTCACACCTAATAAAGAAAATGTCCATCTCTTTCTGAATTGCAGATGACACATTCATTCTGCGAGTCTTAATCTTATAAGCGTATTACAGAGTATATGCCCAAAGCAATTATGCTTGATGAGAAAAGGATGTCTGTGTTGTGTCTTGTTACATTACAAATCTAATTCTTCACACAAATCATTTAAATGTGACCTTACTGCAACCTATATATCTCCTTAGTGTTGCTACCCAAGATTTTCTGTCACCCCTTGCATGACACGTCTCCCACTAATGACATCTTCCACTTCACAGACAGAAGTTTAGAAAGGATCATTTGTAGCCGTTACAGAATAGGAGGCAGAACCATGTAAAATAAAGCATTTGGAAAAGGATAACCTCCTTGGTGGAGTAATGAGTTTGTAAATGATAACTGCGGTGCTGAAGGCATTTAAATAAAAAAAATCCAGACTTATAATAGAAACTCAGGGGACTGATGTTTCTGGCAATCACGCTCTATATTCTGAAAATACAGTGCTTACCATAGTACATCGTACATGTACATATAGGAGCAGGGCATTTTTGAGCTGAGGGGCTAACTGATGCTAAACTCGTGGTTTATGTTTAGGTAAATAACATTTTAAACTTGTTTTTTTGCAGATTTCATGTGTGCAAGGTTTATGTACCTCATGACCTTCCATACATTAAATACGAGAACTAGGTTGTAATGATGAATGATGATACATTTATTTAGATATGTAAAGAATTATAGTTTTTTTTCTTTTCTTAAAATAAACCCACTTTACAAGATATAGTAAGTTGCCTAGTAAATCATTTTGTGACACACTTAATTCACTCAATTAATCAACAAGTTAATGAAATACATTAAAGAGGTGCACAACCTTAATGTTTACAAAGGCTTTTGCACCTCTTCTCGTGCCTAAATATTGTCAAGATTCCTGATATTGTTCCCATCTTCCAGATCCCACAATCCAGCAGAGGTTCACTTAACCTCTTCAGGAATTCAGTGTGGCTCCGCCCTTGTCACAGTTGTATAATGAAGGCCAGGATTAGGAAGTTAAAATAATGAGGAGAAAAAGCAGGGGGTGGGAGGGAAACTTTTCTGCTCAATTTAGGAAAGACGCTTTTGATGGATAACTTATAGAAGACAATTATAGCATAGACGCTTCTGAATTGTTTTTTAGGATGACTTGAGATTTTGAACGCAGTGGAGCAGATCAAAACAATTATTTCCTCAGTCATGCCACACTTGACTTGACAATGCAGAAAGCCATCATAATTTTTAGTCCTTAGCCACCATAATTAATAATAGTCCCTCTAAAACACACACTTAGGAGCACTCTGCCCCACAGGGGACAGGCATGTGTAATTATTCTTCTTAATTAGCGGTCTGAAAGTATATCTGATTAAGTTGTAAGATGGATCTTTGACTAATTCAATTTGGACTGCAGTCTGAAGTAGTTTGAGCACATCAGGCCATTAACTGAACATAACAATTCCTGCAGTACAGCAAAGGATAACACACTCAGGCCATTACCTGTGAGACACAAACTGGGTGATCAGACTGAGGGCCTTGTTGGTCAGCCAAATTGCATTTTACAGTTTCTCAGATATAGCATCAGGTATTAGCTTTTTTATTTGTGCGAATATGTCAGCGTTGGATCATTTGATCCTTATTTAACTGATATATCCTATAATTTAAACTAAACCAAGAGGTTCTTTTAAAATTTGATAGTTCTGACATTGATCAGGTTTAAAGTACTCTGTGATTATAATGTTTGGACCCGAATATTAATAATTAAATAAAATGAGGTCTATTATATATTTTATTCCTACATGTTCTTTTTCAAGCAGTTATTTTTAAATCCCAAATTATGATTTTAATATTATGTGTATTATGTAAAGTTGGAGACTGAACGACAGATAGTAAATAACTATTGCCCACTTGAATCTGCTGGCCATTGGATCAATGATACAATTTTGTGTTGAAACTGTCAGTACCATCAGTACCAACATGTCCTCCGAATTAAATGACAATATGTTGTTTGTAAGTGACTTTTTAAAATGATGCACATAGAGGCGTTTTCTGATCTGAAACACTTATCGTTAGGACATCATTTGTCTGTGTCTCCAAAAGAAAGATACCTCTGTTTAAACAGGTATAGGCAAAAACAAAACTTGGTTGGGTTAAGGTTAGGAGCGGGGACCATTGTCAGGGTTACAACAATAAAAATGTGGGTTAGGGAACGATTGTGGTCACGGCTTAAATAAGACGACTTTAACTCATGGTTGGAATTGGGGTCTCCCATGATTCAGACTCATCTATCAAGCCTGACCTCTTTTAGTGGACTTTGTTGCTTTGTAGTCACCTGATTAAAAGCAGCAAACACTAACATGCTTTGTAACCCGTAATCCATACCCTCAAAAATGGATCATTTTAAGGGGGCTTCCTCTCATTTTCACAAACTTGACATTTGCCATTGCAAGACCGCTTCGAGTCATGAGACTCAAACCAAGCTTAGAATTTGGGTCACACTATCAATTATGATGTTGGGTCATGAAGGTTGGGATACACGGACACAGCAAGGACTAGGGCTGTCCTCCATGTTGTTTTTGCCATTCTGTCGAATTTTGTCAAGCAAAGAGTTCCACTTTGCCTGTCGAGGACCGGCCGTTCCGTAGACAAAGGCTGGCTGCCAAAATAGCGGAGCAAATTGTGCATGTGGCGTTACTCCAGATCACAGGCAGCACCAGGGAGGGGCTTGTGGGTTCTGTAACTCCTAGGATTCACATAGCACCCGCAAGTAATTGCTGTGGTTTATTTTAAAATAAATACATTGAAAGTGCCCATGCCACATCAAACCGTTTTTTCTACCGCATTTTTTGTTTGCAATATCTTAGTTTGTTATGTTGGGAATTTCAAAATAAATTGCTACTTCCTCTGTCAGCTTTAGCCACTGAAAAGAAATAAGCCGAGAAATCAGGATAATTACAAAAGCTGGTCAGTCTGAAGTCATGTTGCCTGAGCTCATTGCTAATCATGTCTTCGCACAGGTCCTCTGGGTATAGGATGCTGATTGCCTGGCTCTTATTGGCTAGCTGTTTGCCGATCAGAGTCAAGCAGCGTAGTTTGTTGAATATTAATAAGAACTGGCACAAATCGAGTCTTCCTTCAGGCTTTCTATACCACAATAGAAAGGCTTGACACAAGGTAACCAAGGCATTTGTTCCACAAAAAATGTTACAGAGTCAATGGTAGAACTTCAGACATTACCACAAATTAGTTAAATACATGTGGCAGGGCACTTTTTTATAAAATAAACCATCTAATGTTTTTAGAATAAAAACATAAATGTGACAACAAGATGCGTTTTCAACTCAGACATTGTTTAAATTAATCTACGTTGTCTCTATCCTGCTGGTAGCTAGCTTGCCCTGTTAGCTGCTAGCTGCTAGCTGCTAGCTGTTGTGTGTTCAGTCATGTTTCTGTGATAATCATCATGCAGCAGTTCCATGTGTATTTGTAGCTCATCCGTTTTGTGTGTAATCAATCTGGTGTTGGTGAGAAGGAGGCATGGCAGTGTTGATTTTTTGTCTTGTACTTTCCTTAGCCGCGCCAGCAGGTTTGACCGGTTTTAGATGAGTGGAAGCTCCTAGACATAGCTGCAACTACTCCGTGTTGACCGCACCAGATTGGCTCATTTTTTTTCTGTTGACTGTACTTGCATATTTATAGCGATCAAGATTATTTTGATTAAAAGATTAACTTGAACAGAATTCCCCTTTGAGTCACTACAGATATGACAACATTATTTTTACCTTATTTTGGCTGTGTGTGGTGTATTTGGCCTGCTGTGAACACTCTTCTGAGCCACTGTATGAAACCTGCAGTTATGATTGCGTAAACCCGGCTTGTTGGCTGGTATTTCAACCTTAAATGTTCAGTGGGCTAATCAGAGTTTTATGTCCTTAGTAATGAATACGTAGAAGCAGGCTGTAACCTGACACCACCAGTGTTGGGCAAGTTACTTCAGCAGTTAATACAGCAACAGTAAATAATACTCACGACTTTTTATTCCGGTGAAGAATGTTTCGTGGTTTTGGTTAATAAAAATAACCAAAAAAGCTGAGAAAAATCACTTAATATTGCGTTAAAATGCGTTGAAATTACTGAAATTGTAACAAGTATAGTATTACCAACATTTTAATAGTAATGCGTTATATTACTGCTTTACAGCAAAAAGGAATACATTACTGTAATTGCGTTACTTTTGTAACACGTTACTCCCAACACTGGAGACCACAGTCTCTTCAGGTTACAACCTGTTTCTACATAGTCTTTACTAAGGACACAACAATGGCAAATATTTTTTGTGTGGAAAAAATACACTTTGGAATATTGAATTGTATGAGATCAACCATCGACTACTGTGGACTTCACAGGAAAACAGGAAATAAACAGAGGTATGGATTAACACAACTTTAATGCCTTTTTGTCACATCTACAGCAGTAAGATTAGCTGTGTTCCCTCTGAAGGAATCACTGCACATGGGTAGGCACTGGTAATGACATTTTGAACATGTTTAGAGGCACACAAAACACGTTTAAAACTTGCCTTGTTTAACCCTGTAAGGAGGATAACATGATGTAGGCAGCACTCATTGTTTAAGTATTTCTCTCTACTGACAGCACTCCAAATTTCCAAACAACAGAGCTATGTGTTGGAATTGGACTGGAATTCTCCTTTAAGTGGCAAGACCACTTTATTGATCTTTAAACTCTAACGTTCCCTGGCTTGCACATAGATTCATGATAACTGAATGTAATGCTGCAGATAGCTTGCTTAAATTAACATGTTTAACCTCTGAACCAAACAGATGCCCTGTATTTGACTAATCAGACTCATCTTCAGAGTCCCAATTCTGGCACACATGAATTGCCTGGCCTAAGGTGCAAGCATCATTGGTCCAATTGTTACATTTTACACATTTTACCCAGGTCTCTTTTGGACAACTGTTTGAAAATGGCTCCACGCAGACGAGGAAGAAGCACTCATCATTATATGATGATGACTCTTATATAAATTTTCTTCTTTTAAATGAACAGCAATGCGCATGTTGTATTTTAATGCAGGCTGATAACAATAGGGTAAAACCTGCTGAGTGAACAGAAAAAGCTCCAGGATTAATAAATCCTGGCTGGTAGCCTGGTCACGAGCAGGCTAGCTGTAAAGAATAAATCTCCATGGTAACTTGGTGCCTCTGCTTTTGTGAAACCTAATCAAGGCTAAATTAAGCCAGGATAACTGGGAAATTTTTAATCACTTATTTTGGTTTTGTGAAATAGCCCTCAGGGATTTATTTGCTTCGACCAACGACGAGCTAGAACTGTTACTGAAATGTATTTAAGCCTACCTAACCGATAAGTTGGACCGACTGAATGTCATTTCCAAAGGTCTCTGCATGTGCCCATCCAGACAACAAAGCAACTCCAAAGTTTTTAAACTGAAACTTGAGCAGCACTGTTTTCAAATGTCTCAGTTTTAATGCCTTGACCAACTGCCAGTTTGCTTGTTTGAAAGCCATGATGTCTCTCTCTGATGGGCGGACCAAATTCTCTGGGTGGGCCAAGCAGAGAAAGGGGAGGTAACCTTGCTCCTTATAACCTCACAGGGAGCAAGATTCCAGATCGGCCCATCTGAGCTTTCATTTTCTCAAAGGCAGAGCAGGATACCCAGGGCTCAGTTTAGAGCTATCGCCATTTCTAGCCACTGGGGGACCATAGGCACGCTGGGTGAACGCATATTAATGTTTAAAAAGCTCATAAAGTGAAATAGTCATAATACGGTACCTTCAAGGGGCTTAGACTTAATATATCATCTATCTTGATTGATCAATATGCATATGATATCCTTCTTTTTCTTATTGTCAAGAGTCGATTTGATGAGTGAGACTCTCTGATAATAGGATTATATTGGCTTCTCTTATCATTCTCATCCTCAAGCAACAGCTCACATCATTAGCAGTTCAGATCAGTGAATATTATGCATATTATTTGGATGCTGCTTTTTTTGTGTTTTTATTTACCTTTGAGAATGTCTGTGTCCAGTGAAGTGTAGGGGCCTCTATTAACAATGAATACACAAAAATGAAAAGAGACAATGAGGAAAGGCTCTTTCATGAAAGGTGATATCAACAGAGGCAGGGTTCATGAGAGGGCTTGACTGTAATGGAGATAGACTGCAGATAGCTTCAGGGGGGTGCTTTTTTATTGAAGCCATTGTGACACTCCAATATAACTTCTTCTTAGATATGAATTATTGCTCCTTTGAGAGAAACTAGATTAGAAACATTTAAAATCTAGATGACAGCTTCAGCAAACGTAAACAGTTGTTATATCCTCATGTTGTCTAAGAGGAGTCTTTGACTTTATTTTAATTCTCAAATTGTCGTGCTTCTCCAACCCTAACAAATTGCTTTAATGTGTGGCATTGTCTTTGGGTGTTTTCTTCCGGCGTCATAGTTAATTAATTAGATGGCTGGCAAAGGGCCAGTTATGCTCATTTGCCCTGTGATCTTCCAGACGGACACCATATACAGCCAAACGCCCTTCTACCCTCTATTAATTTGTGCTGAAATTCAACCATACCTCAGCTGCTCTACACTGTCACCGAGGTTGAAGGTTATGGACTCAATGATAGGTTAAGCTTTTCTGTCTTTCAGTGAAGCATTTCCAGAAAGGAGAGGCAGGAAAGAGGCTGTCAAGTGGATGTTGGAATGTGGAAAGCATCACAAGGTCAAGCGGTGTTGCCTGCCTTGTCTTTGTCAAAATTGACAGTTTCAAGCTTTCACGTTTGTTTTTATTGATCATATCTCTGCTCAGTAAGCTGAGTAATAAATATATATAATTTAGTATTTAGCATGTGTGTTGGCAAATTATAGATATGAGTATTAATCAGGCGGTGAGTTGTAAACAGCATAATAACCGAGGTAAAAAAAAGGGGACAAATAATAGGCAGCCTACATTTCTACAGCATTGGTGTAGGGGAAATACTTGGGGACAAAACAAGATCATGCAGGGATTTTAATTAAAAATGTAGCTGGAGTCTCCAGATTTTTTATATATCTGAATAAAACCACATTCTGTTGACACGGATACAAACTAAAGATACTGTACAAAAACATAATGGTCATTTTGCAGATGAAGAGAAACATCTAAATGATCTCTTCTCCATCTGGAGTTACCATGAATTTTAGCATGTTAGGTTCACAAAAAGATTTTGTGCTAAAGGCATTTGTCAAGAAATTGGACTGTCTGTATGTTTTTTTTTTTGCCAATTAGTTTTTGCCAAATTCGCCATGCCAATAATCTCAACTCCTCTTCTCAGTGGTACAAGGCAGAACGTTTTTTTGTCCATGAAAATTTCAGACGATACATTGCTCTGTAAAGAGCGGAGTAGAAAAAGTGTTAGGAACACTGAGTTTCAGTGAAGTAAATAGCCTTAGGGATTATGCTAATAGTAAGACAATCTATTAATTTAGCTGCTACTCTGTATGAGTGCTCATATTTTGTGATAAATCAGTTTCATGTTGAAATTAATTCTACATTTTCAAACTTGTCTAAATCTATTGTTACCTTTTTATGTAACCCCTTTATAGTTCAGTCTACCCTGTGACATAATCATCACAAAATATGTAATGTTCTTTACATCCTTCTGACCCAATTAATAGTAATGGTTCTGGAGGATTGCTTGCCATTTCCATAAAAGTAAAGAACGAGCGCTGAGATTTTAATATTCTAGCCTTCAAGGTTTAATGTTTATAATGCTCACTTAGCGTGACCTTGGCTTTTCCTTGCCTTTTCATGACCGGCCTGGACAGAGGAAATGCAAAAGAGTAAAGCAGAAGAAATCTGGTGACTACAGAGTCACACTCTTTATCTTTCACTCATCTGTCACTGACTGTTTCTCCTCCACCTCGCTGGCAAGGCAAAACACAGCCTGTGGTTCTCCATTCCCTCGATAGGGGCCCTTGCTGACCCCCCAGCAGTAATTTTAGAATTTATGTAGGCTGCGCCAGAGAGCCAGACCCAGCTAATTCAAGGTCATCGTTTTTATTATTTTATTTTGAAGAACAAAAGCCGACCTGTTCTCGGGCACTGTGCCAGGTTAGAGACAGCTACACCATTGAATTATATTTCTGTAATCGTTTTGCCAGTTATTGTAGGAGTCTTTTATCAATATGTCCATTTTGGTGTTGTCAGGTTTAATGTAATATTTGAATGTTGATTTCACAAGATGCACCTGTTTTCCGACTGAATTAATGATGCCAATAGTCCTCTTTTGTGAAAATATAATCCTGCAATGAACAGAAAGTGGGAGGACTAAAGCTCCTCGTGGCAAAGGTTGTCTCAGAGAGGAAGAGAGAGATGAGAAAGACATGCTTGACACATGACCAATGCAGCAGTTGGACATCACTTGCTACCCATGCTGATGAGCGAAATACTGGTCACTGTTATTAAGTAACAGGAGGTCTGACTGCCAACATGGGCTAACAACAGTAGTGCCAGTAATATTCTTGTAAATGCGGTCATGTTTGACATTTACAGTAAATGTTGAAGAGACGTCAGATGCCTCTTACTGTCATGCTATGTCAGAAAAGTGACTGTGAAATGGGATTGGACAGCTTTGGTGTCACTAACCATTCCAGGGGAAATCATCCTTCTACAGACAGTGCGGTCAGGGGTGTCCTTTGTAAGGACTGACATCCACATAGAACCACATCAAAGGTGGTTAAGAGCGACAGGTCACTTTTTTTACACTGACACTTGCCACTGGCCACTGTGAAGGTCCTGGTCTTGAGCCAATGGAGCAAACCCACAAGCACTTTACAAATGGTTATGTAGACTACACCCATACTACACCAATTAAAACTATAAAAAACATATTTCTTTAGCCATTAAATCTATTTTAAATATCAGATAGCCTACTTTATATGTAACATTTTAGGAAAGATAAATCCTGTTTGACAGCTCATGATGTTTATATATGCATACTCTAGCAGAACATTTTTATCAAGTGATTCTCTTGTGACTGTACAGCAGAGAGTTTTTATTTATTCAAAATAAACATGTTGTTTCTGAATGACTGATGCTGGCTTATAGCCCTCGCAACGCAGAGCACCGTTAAACTTCACTCACAACTTTTCGAGATCGATTTCCTCCTCCTCACCTCCACACGATCACATCATTAGATTTGCCTGGTTAGGTGACACCTACACGTCTGATGGGTGATGGATGTTTTATATATATAGAGACCAAATGAAAGCCTCTTTCCCCCCACATCCCTGTCACACACACACACACACACACACACACACACACACACACACACACATACAGATGTGTATCATCTTCTATCAGAGAGGCAAGATAACCTCAGAGCCAATGCCAAACTTTGACAAATGGCTTGTCTCCAAGCACCTGCGAGAAGATAGAACTGACAGACTCCTTCACCTTTCCTCTTCCTTCAAGCCTTGGGCTGTGCCAAGCAGGCATAAGTGATATACTGTAGGACATGGCCAGGTGTAAGTCATGCTCCTTCCGTTTCCTCCAGATTGTGAGGGTTTCCATCTATCATTGTCAGTCGCCTCTCTCTCTTTGCCTCTGTCCGTCTCCCCCGCTGTCCTGTAAGCTCTGTGTTTTTATTCATTCACCCAAAGGTCACTCTCCCATTCTTCAACCTCCGATGTTTCCTCCCTCCACCACTGGAGCAGTCCGCAGATATCTATAGCACTGGGCAGATGGCTGGTAATCTGGCCTGAGGTCATTATGAATCCTAGCCAGGGCCCTGACCGATGGCTACTATTCCCTTTTGTCAGTCCATCTCCATAAATGTGGCCTAAAATGAGCCATTCATCTACATTTCCAGACGTTTGGCTTTTCTTGGCAAATTTAGCTTAGCTTTTTTGCCTGGAGAATCCAAATCCATATGCTTTATTTAAGCAGACACAGATGGATATGCGCTTGAGTTGTGGATAGACTGCTTGCTCACACACACACACACACCCACACACACACACACACACACACACACACACACACACACACACACACACACACACACACACACACACACACACACACACACACACACACCAGTGATTACCCCACCAGTCCCATTTTCTAAGATAGTTTATCATGAGTTCCTAACCGAGCGGTGTAGTGCAGCACGGAAACATTGCACATTAAACATGTTACATTTCACATGGAAAAACGTTTTTACGTAGTTTGGGTCTTTTTCAATTTTATTCCTGATTTATGGAGTAATAAGAAGTACCACCCAGTTAAAAGTAACATCCGAAGTCATTTGAATAATTTAATCTAATTTAAAATAAAAATAAAAAAATCTGCTGGAATCTTATAATTCCAAGCTCATCATTTGCCATGTGTTTTCACCCCTGGTGGCTTTCTCCCCTCTATGTCCTCTGTTTTTCATATTGTCAGCACCATAAATGCATCATTCACGCTGTTGCGTCCTATTTCCCTCTTCCCTTCATTATCCTGCTTTGTGGTGAGTCCATTCGCCAAGCCCCAGTCTCTGTTTAATGTAGTCACCTGACAGCCTCCCATAGTCTCTGCCCTCCTTCTTCTTATTGTTCATCACCGTGTGACACTACTGACCTTCATCGGACGTTACTTCCATTAGTTTGACAAATCCTGTGCGTCAAAGCAGCTTTGTTGACATGCAGGTGTAGAATCACCACTGAATGAAATTCTCATTATGAAAATGCCAGAGGAAGGGATGGCTTCTGTCAGGGGTTGGCAATTAGGTTCTGTCGAGGGCCACTATTTCCAACACTATTTTGAGTCGAGCGTCCTACACAATTTTACAGGTGAAAGACTATGTTTGAAATAGGTTTATTTGTTGTCTGCTGTTGCCAACATCTATATGTTGTTGGTCAAAGCTTTCTCATACAAATGATGTTCACATGATACAAATTTGCATTAGATTACTATTTGCAAAGATTTTTTCTGTTGAAAATAAAAATGTCCCCACAACTGTAAATGCAATAGCAAATTATGTTCCCGTGTAGCATTTTGTTCCGGTGCAGAAAGTTTTGTGACATTGCTGTTTAAATTGACTTTAACATGTCCATAAAAGGAACAAATAATCATAAAAAACAGATATTAAAAGCATCGACAGTTTATGTTTTGCAGACATATACTTTACAGATATATGCTGCATATACAAGATTAAATTTTTTCAGATACTTTCATCAAGTTTCATCATATATTTAATAAGAAACACAATCTAGCTGGGAGTACTTTTTCTCTGAAATGTATTCATGTTGTTGTGTCTGAATGCATTTCATAATAGACAGAGTTAGCACTTTTCTTCTCCTGCTTTACAACTTTAAGACTTTCACAACAGCTTGCTATTTGTCTTTGTGTGTGTGTGTGTGTGTTTACAGAGAGATGCATTGGTTTGATTTTTGGAGGCAGCAATATCTATGCCATTACCAATGTAGATGAGAGTATCTATGACTGCCCAAGGAAATGGAATAGCCCTATGAACAGATGACCCAGGGATAAGGCACTTTAATTTGTATTTGTGTGTGTGTGTAAGTGAGAGAGAGAGAGAGAGAGAGAGATAGTGTGCGTGCGTGCGTGCCTGCATGTATGCGTGTGGCGTTTTGTGACTCACGGTTTGCTACTGTTGCAAAATAACACCTTAATTCCTGCCTCTGAGTCACTTTTTTATTCTATCAGTTTTCATAGATACATAATAATTAATACATAAATGTAACTGAGATGCTGTTGACAGGTCAAATGCGCTAATGTGCTGAAAATATTGGGGCAATGTTCAAGTAAATACTGATTTTTCTCTATACGTATCACCCTGTGACCCAACAACGCTGTGTGTCTGGGTGTGTGTCGGAGAAAGTGTGAAAGAGTGAGTAAAACTGATTTTTACAGGATTTTTTCACAAAGTTTCCAGGGCACTGGAATTTTAAGGTTCATATGTCCCAAGTGTCTCCCAATACGTGCTTTTTTTTAAGATACTCAAGAAGCCTTTCTCATGATCGGTCCACAAACTGCAAAGGGCAAGGTTGTGACTTCTGTATCCCATTGCCTACCCTTCCCCCAAGCATGGGCTTGATCTTAACGCAGAAAGACAGTGCAAACAGCTTCCTGAGATATATGCAAGCAAGTCTGTCCTTCTCTGCTGTTAAGCTCGGAACTTTGTGAAGTGGGAATTCAGACCATAGCCTCCAAAAAGCTTTGCAAATCTACTCTTGGGTTTCTTGAAGGACAAGGCACATTTGCTCTTTGACAATACACATGCTTCTCAAAACAGCAGTCAGTGGAACAACAATGGAGTATGCCCTTTCCATGACAGAACCCTCATCCATCATAGGGACAACAATCCCAAGTTTATTTCCACTCCACTTCTTAGATTTACGTGAGAACATTGCACCTTGAAGTGAGTGTATACCCTCTTATAAATAAAGACTACATTGAATTCATACTCTTCAAATTTACAGCCTCTATCTATCAACCAGTGATCCATTTCATTCTAACCGTACAGCTTTATTGACAGATTTAGTCATAACAGTGACTAAACATTTTCTTTTGACAGCTGCAGTATCTGGCCTAACTGGTTATCCGTGGAGTGTAATGCCTGCACTTGAAATGACCATATTTCATTTAATCCTTCAATAATAATATTCATAAAGAGCATCCTGCTTTGAACTCTAACAATTAGGTTATAATCAGGTTATTGATCAGGACAAAACAGCTATACATCACAATGTTTTAACAAACCACAACTAGTGAAGATTCAGTGTATTGTGTAGATTTAATCAATAAAAGAAATAATAACTGGCTTGTTTCATTAAAACAAAACCTTCATTAAGATTTAAAAATAATTTTGTTTCATTTTTCAGTCCGACAAGGTACTGGCTAGTGCAGCGTACACAAAGCTGGGTGCATATATCTATACACATATAGATATATGCCCCCTCTGTACTGCCCATGATAGCAGTACATTACAGAATGATGCTATTTTCCAATGATCTTCAGGCGGAATCTGTGAAATTGCATGGCTTCCATAGGTGCATCCACGCAGACCATTATCATCACCATCACACCTGATTTGTGTATGCTTTATAGCCTTGCAGCAACTGTGTTTACCTATTCAGAGTGCGTGTTACTGATAGATGACAGCAGCAAGCAGTTTGTTCATGGTATAATGCAGAGCCAGGTATCAGCAAATACAAGGGACCTGTCATTATCTAAAACACCACATTTCCCCTGAGATAGTCTGAAAGATACAGCACACTTGCAGACTCTCTCTCTCTCTCTCTTACTCAAAGGCTCCTGCATTACACACAATAATTCATTTTGCAGGAACAGTGATGCATTATTTGTCAAGCTATGCTACGTTCTGAACTGAATGAACAGTGCATTCTCCAGGGAGCTTGTTTGTTATCTGTGTACGTTGGCAGAGGTATGCACTCGTTAGGCTATTATAAACTCAAAGGTTGTGTGTGAGTGTGTAATTGTGTGTGCACACTAATGCGTATCTACATGCCGGCTTTTTGGAACATTTAAACAGTATTGTAA
The DNA here is from genome assembly GCF_013103735.1 of Etheostoma cragini. Classification (NCBI taxonomy): domain Eukaryota; kingdom Metazoa; phylum Chordata; class Actinopteri; order Perciformes; family Percidae; genus Etheostoma; species Etheostoma cragini. The sequence goes on along the minus strand of NC_048407.1, from coordinate 14,928,217 downwards.
GCAAACCACTCAATAACTCAATAATGACTAAATGTTTAGAGTTTTGGCTAAAATACGGACTCTAGTCTTTACATGACAACTGTACAAATCCCACTGAGAATGTTAAAAAACACAATCGGACATGTCACATTTGGGGGATTGTTTAACGTTCACAGACCAGCTATTTTCTGCGCAGGCTGTATTATTGCCCCCCCCACACACACACACAGCGCATCCCTTTCACCCTCTCCCTCTGTGATCCATATCATTGTTCCCCGGAGAGGGAAGGAAGGTGACAAACAAACCTATTCATCATCAGCAGGTTCTCCTGGCTAAACTGTTATTCGAGCTGAACTCTCTAAACTTTTCCCAGTGGCCTATTGTTTACGGCTGCATCCTCTAAATTTACACCCACCGTTCTGTTTTATGAAGTGTCCATGGAGGGTAAGAAAGGTAGATAGAGGCCTGATGTCAGCATATTTCCCTGTCTTGCATCTATATTGTGATGTATGGCTGAGCAGGGCCTATGTTTGAGCCCTCCTTCTCCATTTTTTACATGGTGCTATTGTTTTATACCACCTAGTTTTAGAAATACAGCATCATCATATTACTAAGCTCTCTGAGGAGAGCTTATTGTAAATGATTGGAGGTTAGTCACAGGACCAAAAGGGAGGGGGAGGAGCTGGATGATTTGGAGGAGTGAAGAGCAGGGAGAGAAAAAATGCATGGAGCCTTACAATAAATTGGCTTTAGAGGTAAACATTGGCATTATATGAACACAGTCTCTTTCAAACTACAACATTCAGTGTAATGAACTCTAGCTGCTGTGTAAGAGCTTCAATTTGGAGAGAGTTCATTATCTGTTATTGTTCTTTTTATTTGTTGAGCTTTTGTTTCTTAGTCACACTAAAAGCAAATGTAGATAATTTTGAATAGTTTGCATTCTGCTAATATTGGACTCACAGCGCGACATCAGCATTAGTAGCCATAATTGTTTACTGAAAAGTCATGCAGGCACGTTGCAGAGTCTACATTTTAGTCAATAAACCCAGGCGCACTAACAACCAAGCAGACTTTTAACTTAAACTCAAACAATACACATTAGCACCAAGCCATTGTCTACAAGTCCTTTTTAATCAAAGTCCGACATGTCACTGTGACAAATTGAATTAATTCAAATTTTGCTCCATCTGAGTGACAAGATTCTATTATGCTCACAGGCAGGCTGTCTGCAAATTGTATTATGACCTGATGACTCCATGTGTATTTCCAAAGCACTCTTTGAAGCAATGGTATGACTGAATGATTCATTACTGTGTAGGAAACAATGTGCTGTGTTGTTACTATTATCTCCACAATTCTTATAACCTCTTAAATTAATGGTTAATTATTCCGCATTTGCTATATCTTGTAGTGTTTTGTTTAGGATGTGGGAATGACTGAGCCCCTGATAATTGTATTGCTGCAACTTTACACATATTTGCAAATTATCGTAATTAGGTGGAGTGTGAAATGTGAATGATGATGTTTGTACAATTGTATAACCTGGGGTTTTGTATTCCATTTGCGTTGAACTCTGTTATTAATTTATTGTTCTATCTACCTGCCCAGGGAATGCGGGGGGGAAATAGCAATTGTACTAAAATCTGGTACAAAGCATTTCTCCTTGTTTTTATATAAGGTTCATGTTTAATTATTCACTGACCCTAAATACAAATACATTGCATTACACTTTTATTACCTAATATCACATTACTCATTTGATGATTGGTGGTTGGCATTTTGGTTGGAGTATCATAGATCTGTGTAATACTTGCTAACGATTTGTATTAACTTTATCACGTACCAGCTGCCTTTGTAATACATGTAGCGCTGGATTAATGGATGACCTTATCCAGCAGAAAATTGCTGGGCAAAGATATCTAAAGACTGTTGAAGACATAAATAATAATAATATTCTCTCTTACTTTCTTTCTTTCTTTCTTTCTTTCTTCCATCCAAAGCAATGATGCACTTCATTCCTCTGGAGTATCAGGCCAGACAAGCTTGACTATCTAAAAGGATACATCATTGTAAATCTGCCAGCTGCTATTGCAATAAGTGCTCTTGGTACCTGTTTATGATGCCTCTCCAGATGTCTGTCAGACATAGTGGGCATGCAGTGCATTCACAAATCTTCAGCATCTTAGTTAGAACAAATTAAATTATTATTTGTCAAGTATGTATGTACCTTTAGATTTATTTAAATCCTAAAAGAAAAAAAGGCTCAATATGCAAAGCCTGCCCCACATCTCTATAACTGCAAATCTTCTTTCACTATATTTTTAAAACCCTTAAACATGTTTGCATAGGTAACATGCTGGGTTGTCATTCCCTCCGCCCCTCTCATTTTCTACCGTGAGGCTGTTAACTGTAGTGATGTAGTGCCTGTCTCTGAAAAGGCTGTTCTGCATACACAATTGGTTTGCTGGACATACAGTATACCTTGTGGCAAGCTTTCTGCTGATGAAGTAGTATTGCAGACAGATGCAGGGTTCACACTACTCAAACAGGGTCAACATCTCCCCTGTGGTGCTTTAGTGTCCAACTACCAACTGGGAACAGAGAGAAAAAAAAAAGAATACAATTGTGTTTGATAGTGTGTGTGTGTGTGTGTGTGTGTGTGTGTGTGTGTGTGTGTGTGTGCAAAACAGATCAGGGGAACACATTTTAAGGTATAGCCTTGTTAACATGGCTCTGATGCAGGTAGTAATCCGAACACAGGGGTTCATCGCACACACAGTATGTAACAGTACAACATTTTGTATACAGTAGGAATTGTTATAAAATGTATACGTGCCCCCTCATGTGTGTGATTGTCAGTTGGTGTTGTGGGACCCTGACCTTCTGCTGACAGAGTAGGAGAAAAAACATGTGTAGTCCCCAGCTGCTAGACACAGTGATGTCCAAAGGTCTACTGAAGGGCTATTCAGCCTGTGGGTACCAGCAGGGCGATGGAGTCCAGATGTGTGAACACCCCAGAGCGGTGGGTCAACCGTGGCCTTGGATGACATAACCTACCCTTGGGGCAGGACACTAGGTTTCGTAGAGACTACTTTTGTATGGGAAGTGCGCTGGTGGCTTTGGATGTGTGTGTTTCTGTGTGTACAAGAGTAGTCACATATGAGAAAAGTCACATATCAGAATCAGCTTTATTTGCCAGGTTTGAGGACACATACGAGGAATTTTTCTTTGGAGCATCCTTCCTCACACTGTTGTTACACACAAAACAACCAAAACAAAAAGATACACACTTATATATACACACAATATATACATACTCTAAACAGAACAATATAGAGGCATGAGGGAACGAAGATTTCAATAAAAAATATTTACATATGGAGCATAGTGCAAGGATACTGGGATAAATAGTATTATGTTATTATTCTACAATATGAACATTATGGACAGTTCTGAAATAGGAAATGAGAATGATGAATGAATAACAAATAAGAGAGATGTAAGAATGGGAATAATGAGTAAATAGTAAATTATAAATAATAGGTGAGATATGAGAATAATAATGATGAATAATACTAAATAAGTGGAATAATAAGTGGAACCAGCGAACAGGTGCTGTAAAGACAGTGTTACTGGTTTGTTGACCAGAATTTAACCTGACACTGATGGTAAGAAGTCAGCTGTTTATCAGAGAAATGGCTTGTGGGTAGAAACTGTCCCTGAATGTGTTGGTTTTGGCGTACGGTGCTCTGTAGCGCCTACCAGAGGGGAGAAGCTGGAACAGGTTGTGTCCGGGGTGAGATGGGTCTGTAGTGATGGTTCATGCCCGTTTCCTGACTCTGGACGTGTATATGTCATGAACGGAGAGCAGGTGGGCACCAATGATCTTTTCTGCAGTCCTAACTGTCCGTTGTAGTCTGCTCCTGTCCTTTTTGGTGGCAGAGCCAAGCCAGACAGTGATGGACGTGAATAGGACAGACTGGACGATGGATGTATAGAAGTGGATCAGCAGCTCCTCAGGCAGGTTGAGCTCAATATGGAAGCTTAATATAACAAAGGATTACTCAAGTACAGCTCATCTGCAAACCTTATGCTTGAATCTCACTGCATGTGTCTGGTTGAGAAATACTTTCACTTAAGTATGATTTTGAGACTAAACTTCATCAGCATTAAATACTGTGAGGTGAGTACCTACTTGAATGTGTTGAGTCCAGTGTACCTTGAGAACTACAGCACACAAGATGCCATTAGAGAAGGAGATTGCTTTTTAAGTGCTATCAGTATAGAGTACACTATTTAATCTGAGGAGATTTATAGAAGGCAATCACCCAAGTAAAAACTGTAGATGCCATTTATCAGGCAGAATGGAAATTACAGCCATAATTTTCACAACCGGACACAGATGAGACCTTATAACCACATAAACCCCCTCGAGGTTCCTGGGCTTGTTTTTAATGCCTCTTCTCTGTGTTAGTGTGACCTGGAGAGGACTGACTGACTGGCTGACTAGCTTTGCGCATCAACCCCCCGTAGATCTGCTCATTACCCAGCCCTCCCCTCAGAGTGTCACAACGTGAGAGGGACAAATTTATGAACTAGATGAAAGGCTGTCTGGGCTGCTGTGATTGAATCAGGAGAGGGATGGCATGGCTGATCCTTTTTCCTCTCTCTTTTTTTTTTTTTTTTTTTTTAACAATTGACAAATACTTTTTTGTCAATCTTATAATGCCTCCATGGTGGGCCATCAGCAAGTTTAAAAATAAGATGTTAGATTACCTCTGCCTGAGTGAATTACAGTTTACTGCTGTAAGTGATAAGTATCTGCATATTTTAGGTGCTTTTAAGACAGGATGAGAGTGACACAATATTGGGGAAGCTAGGATTGGGGTGCGACGGGGTTCATGCCTCTCTCCCCACCTTCCTGAAAGCTTTGGTGCATTTGAGCTTCCTCCCTGATGAATAACTATGTCACACAAAAATGGATGTTTCAAGTAAAAGCACCCTGAAAATACAGTTTAGAACAGCACAGCAGATGAAATAGGCTGTAAAATGGATCATCCATCATATTGTCTAACAAAAAGTGACACATGGGGAAGGGGGTTTAAGGCACTTTTCATTAGGCTTCTGCAGCACTGGCTATCCAGATCACTAAATAATGACCTCTGCGCCAAAAGTGTTTTCCAACGAATAGGAGACAGAAGACATACTGTTCTCCATACTCTTTCCATCTTGCGCTCTCTCTCTCCCTGCAGGAAATAAAATGCCATCTATTTTTTCTCTGCCTGTCTGCCTGTTCTTTATATAAATCTGAGCTCTCTGGCCGAAGACAGTGAATGATATAGATTGTTCTTGGTAATGTACAACAGCACAGCACTGGAAGAGAATTTCCAGTGTCCTTGACTTGAAATATATTGAGAATGGTTGGTTCAAAGGATAAAATTATTTTTGGGGTCTGGCAAAGTTCCTATGAAGAAATATACACCTTCCAGCATGCTGCAGGCATCTGAGTTGATGATTGCATTAGTTTGCATGTGTGTTGCTAGTATATAATCATGATGAAGTGACAGAGGATCAACCACCACCATATGCAGAATATTTTCAAAAAAGCTGTGTGGAAGACTTGTAGATTTTAATTCACTGAATATTTTAGCCATCTGTCTTGTTTACTTACAGACCTTAATACGCCAATACGTGCAGGTAACACACCATTCATGGCCAAACCTCAGTTGACAGCTTCTACAACTACTCTTAGTGAATAAGTAAAGATAACCTCTTACCTCTCTTGCATGAATTAAACAAAAATACCTAATTAGATTCAAATGCCTGATTTACAATTCTCTACCTTGGTTATTGAAGTTCATTCATTCTGAATTACCCTTTGAAATTAAAATGCTACAACTTCAGAAATATAATTAGGGTTTTGTAGATTTATGTTAATGCCTTATCAACAACAATGGAGTGGAGCCACGGTAGTTTGCCTGGCCTTTTGTAAAAGCTCTTAACATTCAGATCAAACTAGAGATTCTGTCAATGCTTTTGAGATATAGTTGTTACTTTTTGCTGTTTACTTCACCTGTTTATTAGGTCCTCCAAAACAAATGACCACATTGGTTGTTTATTTCTATCATCTAATATTATGCATAGCAATTTTCATACCGTTATATTAATTAGCATTAATGATTAATGAGCATTTTTCATCCTAATAATGTTATGGTCGCAGATTTAACGTGTATAACGGTCACAGTTTGGTTAGGTTTAGGCAACAAAGTTACTAGATAAAAATCATGTTTGGGTTCAAATCTACGGAGCCCCCTGGGGTCAGCTGAAAAAAAACACACAAAAAAACGTGCGCACAGAACAAAAATCAGTTCCCTCGGCTTTACAAACTGGATGTGTTCAAAATATTTGCCCTCTGTTTTATAAACGGGAAAACACAAGACTAGGAGGAAAACTAGACAAGACTATGGGGGCGGCTGTGGCTCAGTGGTAGAGCGGTTGCCTGCCAATTGGAAGGTTGGTGGTTCAATCCCCGCCCCTGCAGTCATTGTCGAAGTGTCCTTGGGCAAGACACTGAACACCGAGTTGCCCCCGGTGCTGCGCATCGGAGTGTGAATGTGGTGGCACCCTGCACGGCAGCCCCGGCCACAGTGTATGAAAGCGCTTTGAGCAGTTGTTAAGACTGGAAAAGCGCGGTGGAGAAATGAAAAGAATGGAGAAAACGGAGACTTCAAAATAAAAGAGGAAACAGAACATACAGACACTGACAATCATGACAGAGTTTGACGATTTAGTAAGTAAACACTTAGTAAATTTGTATGCAGACTGAAACAAAAAAAGGTGGCGGAAAAACTTTAATATCGTACATTCATTCTTAATGAACATAATGTTAATTTTCACATATACTGTATTCACAATATATATCACAATAATATTCAGATCTGTATTAATTAAGCAAATAAAGGAAAAACACCAATTAAATATACATTTAATAGCTTTTGTTTACTTTTCTGGGAGGGTTAATCTCCCTTGTATTCAGTTTGTGTTCAATTACCATTTTGGTAGTAGAACTAGTAGTAGTAGAAATTTTGGTTCCTTTAGTTATCTAGGTTAAACCCCAAAATCACCAACAGCCTCTTTAGCTAGGGCTAAGGGGTATTTTTGTCTGGTATTTGTTCTGATGTCATTCAAAGGTACTGCATGTGAAACCATCTCGTACAAGTTCCACACTGAATCCACACATATTCAAAGTATTTGGCAAATTTGTCATGAATGATAATGCATGGCGCTTTTCACATGTTAACTCTTGTTAGTTAAGCAAAGACATCTCTCCTTTAAATTTCTGTAGGTTCCTGTCTTGGTCATATGCTCTACCATGGTAGAGACTTGTTCTCCATTTATCACGATTCCCTAGCAGTGATGTCCAGCTCTCAGGTTTTATGTAAAAGTCTGTGAGATCTCTCTTTAACACGTCTTTGAAGTGCAGTTTAGGTCTACCCGTATGCTGAGTTCCCTCCTCCAATACTCCATGTAGTATTGAGTGGGGAATGCAAGATCGTGGTATTTGGTTGACAAGGCCCATCTCAGACGATTGAATTCCCGCCATGAAGACAGGCGTTCAGAGTATGTGATAGTGAACAGTTCTTCATTCGTCGTCTTGTCCTCCCAGGTCTTTCCATTTATAAACTGGAGGTTTCTTGTGTGGAAAACCCTGATTGTCCTCAGGTAGTACTGGGCTACATGGTACCACTGGTCACAGGTTTTTTCCAACCTGACCTGACCATGATATGGCAAACCATATTTCCCAAAATTATGCATATGCCTATTTTTGAAAGTAAGTGCTGTAGTACAACCAGCAGGATAGTAATTATCTGTGGGGTACGTTTAGAGACAGAGCTCTATTTCTTTATTATAATTGTAATTGTTTTTGGCAAAACATGTTCCCCCAAATTATATTATGCTTATTTTTGAAAGGTAAGTGCTGTAGTACAACCAGCAGGGGGGCTTCTATGTGTGGAGTAGTTTTGGAGACATGACTCTCTGCAATTATGACATGTATTAAAACTTTTTGGCAACAAATATTCATGCTTATTTTTTAAATGATAAGTGCAGGAAACAAGTTATGATTAAGGGAAGTTTGGAGACACTACTTTTTTTTAATCGTTTTCATTCTGTTTTATCTCTTTTCAGTGTCTTACCGCTTGGTGCTCGAAGAGCTCAGTGTTATTTCTCCAGGTTGGAGGATGGCTCGTTTTGATGAAATTGATTTTGTAGCTCGTTTAGAGTTATTAGAAGTTCGAATATGTGAATATCTTTTGTTACGTTAATAAAACCGAAGGCATGGATTTTTTATTCTGTGTGTGCACCAATTCTTTATTTTTTCAGTTGACCCCAGGGGGGCTCCGTAAAAATTAATTCACTTCTAGTTTTGCACGTGATGCAGTCCGTGATATAGGTCTGTTTGTTCCATAAAGCTAAAAAAAACGCGCCAAACTTCACCGTCACAATTACTATAGCATTACATGATACTGCCTAACAATAAAACGTAAATATAGGTCATAATCGCTGCTTGAACATGACTAACAGGTTGTTGTTTTTTCTGGGGGAGGAGAATCTTGTTTCACACTTTGAAGGTTTGATGTTAACAATTAACATGCTTTGCCTTACACCAATTGTTAATTACAACAAATGATGTTCAACACAATAAAAGCCAAAGGAATATCAAACAAAATCAATGATGATGTCTAGAAAACATTCCTAATAATTAGAAGAAGAAAAAATCATGGGAACCAGTGAGTAAGATGTCAGTGTAGTAGACGTTAGTTAAAAGGCTTTCAGACATCACACATTACAGTCAGTAAAATGAAAAGCATTTGAGTGAATATATATTTTGATGTTGGACCCTGGTAAAATATCAAATGGATCCTTTTTTTCCTACACTGCAAGGTCAAAAAATTCCCATTTCTGTAAAACAAGAACTTGTGGTTGTCAAAGACCAGTGGAAGATTCTGCAGTCATTGATTTATGAAATCTATTATATAGACTAATTAAATACCGGATAAATTAACCATGGAAAAGCTAAACATTTACATTTAGCTATGAAAAGAGAAAATAGACAGTGTGTGTGGGAGCACGAGGAAATATGCATGCTACTTCTTGCATCCTTTTTGTCTTACCCTGATCCATTTCAGGTCCATTGTATTGTCACTTTGATTTATATGGCGACACACTTGCATCTCCTTACAATGTCAACCCTGTGAAAAATATATGCAGCTGTTCATATAATGTGTGATGATATCAATGTTCTGATGAATGCCTTCAGTTCGATCTCTCTAAGTAAGATGACTCCCATCCAACCCACAGCGCCAGCCATTAGCAAGCCACTGTGCATGCCTAGAATGTTAATAGGATTAGTATTTCATTCGGGTCTCCTACCTGTCTAGCATTAATGCTTTGATCTTCTCACAGAGAGAATAGATAGGCCTGTAACAAGGGCTAACATGTGTCTTTGGTCCTTTGGTACTAAGTAGAACAAGACTGGAGGACAGGTGGAAATGTGTACAGTTCGGATTAATTCATGTATATTACAATAAAATCATATTGTGGGTGAATAAAAGCTGAATAAGGGTTCAGTGGTGGTTGACTAAAGGTCTATTCTCTTTCGCTTGCTCACACACACACACACACACACACACACACACACACACACACACACACACACACACACACACACACACATAAACTCTCTCTCTCTCTCTCTCTCTCTCCCTCTCTTTTGCTTCAAAGCAGCTTAATATTGCAATGAGGAGTAGCTTTGAAGTTGGGTGAACATTCACATTGTTGCTGCAATAAAGCACACTCACACAGATTAACATCAGCCTCCAAAAAGCCTAATATTCATTACATGTTTAAAAATGTAATGGTATCTATAAAGCAAAGAATAGAAGACATTCGGAGGTCTGAGGCTTCTCACTTTGGATATCAGATGAATGCTTTCATCTGTGTGCGGACCATTGATGTTGCTGTGACCAGTGGCTGAGAAGATACATCAGTCATGAGATTAACTGCAGCCCTCCACCAATCTACTTAGCTGAAGAGAATTTAAATCCATGGAAGTGGTTCCCAGGGATTGTTATACAAACAGCTTGGGGCTGTTGAAATTTGTGCATAGTGTCTCTTGTCAAGCATTTTGCAAGCGTCGGGTGGCCTCCCTGGCACTTGTCTAAACAGGGCGATGTGAGCAGTTCCAAGGTGAGTTTTTAGGTCACTTGTCGTTTGGAATGACAGTGGAGAAGGAGATGAGGCCACACCAGAGGAGGCTAGTTGACTGTGTGTACAGAGGGCAACTTATGTTAAATGACAGCTAGTCACCCTCTCAGCCTTAACAGTTTGCCTTAGCTGATGCGTGCAGAAAAAAAAAAGAAGAAAAAAACCTGAACACTTTACATAACATAATGGTACATAACCCGCACAGTGATTTAAATGATCATTAAAATATGTGTTCAGAAAGTCTTCAGGTAGGCTGACCATGGAAAGCAATCACATTAATTCCTAAAATTGGACAAGATTAATTTGTGTAAAATCCCAAATGAGTGGAAGAGCTAAAGTATATATCGGGTGATATTTGTTATCAAATCCCAGTAACCAGACCGAAACCAACAATGAATTGCTGCCACTAATTATGATTACCAATGGAGATAAACGTCTGATATTATACTTCTCTGTGCTATAGATCTCCATCGTTGTCCAGAAACTATTAAAAACACATCAATGAGCCACACTGTTGTGTTGTCTAACATCTCCCTTTATCACAATCCACATTTGCATAGTTTATTTTGAAGAAATGCTACATACAAATATGTATATTTTTAAAGATTCATGTCTTCAGAACAAAAAATTGGCCTGGAGGCAGAAAGCAACAGAGAGAAGGCAGGGAAGTTGGAAAGTATCAAGAGACGGACTAATGGTCTTTTCATAGGAATTGTTGACAATGAAAAAAAATATTACATTATATAAAATTAAAATGCAGCCTTATCCTTTGAGTTGATTATATAATTGAGTGTTTTAGAAATTGATAAAGAATAACAAAATAACATAAATAATTTGTGTCAGGCAAAAGCCTATTTCATTTTAAATGACACATACTCATGAGTATAGAAAGCCCTGTTTAAGTTGACTAAAAAGAGGAATCATCACCTACCCTTCACCATACATAGAGATTGGCATGGGGTATTTTCCATAAAATCATCTCTCAATGCAAATCAAACCAGATATTAGGCTAACTGAAATAAATGCCAGTCTCTATGTATGGTGAAGGGTAGGTGATGATGTTGGGTTATTTTAATTCCAATGGCCAAGGGAACTTTATCAGGATGCATAGTATCCTGATCCATATAATAACTGGCCTTTAAAAATAAAATTGTGCCTGCCTCTATGGGAATTTAACATAGGGTTGTCCTCTACTCATGCCCCTGTATTTTAAGGAAGAACATTTATTTATTTACAATGCATTATTCATTCACAAAGAAAATTGGGGTCCTTGAAGGTTGGATATTTTTAATTAAGGCATTAAGATCAACTTCCAAAAGATGATTTTTTTTTTAATTCCTGTTTTTGGTCAACTTAAGCAGGGGTTCCTATACTCGTGAGCAGCACTGTATCATTTAGTCCACGAAAATGATGTCCTATAACTATTAGTAATTTGGAGACAAAAACCTCCAAAAAGCAAAGGTAGAGTTATGTTACCACATCCATCGTTCTTGCTCTGCCTTTCTCCCCTTCTACTCATGCCATGCATTTGAATGCATACTGTACATCTATTCACACCCACGCTCCATATATTACATTGCACACATACACTAACTCTCTCTGTCTTTGGTCACTCCATCACCCACATGGGGACCACAGCTTTTATTCTCATGCCTGCTGATGAGGGTTAGAGAGGACTGTGGAGGGGGTAAGGGAGGTGGGATGATTTGACCTGCAGGTGTTTCCCGGTGAGCACAAAGACCTCTCCACAGGTCGATAATGCACACACTAATGGCTGTGAAGTGACTGGCCAGGAATGAGAAATAGCCCTCATCAGTTAGGGTAATGGTGTCCCAGGGCCCTCTCAGCCCATTCAAGGGGAATACTGTCAGATCTGTGGGCTTTCTGTGTGTACCTGCTCATGTTAATTACAGAGAGTGGCAGACAATCTCATGTTTCATCGGGCCGGTCCCTTGGTCGTATATCATCCTTACGGGGGGAACAGTAGAGGGTGAGAATTAGTAATACAATAAGAGAAAACTCTTGAAAGTGAAGCGGGTAGAAAAAGCACACTCACTGTGTGACTTATTTATTCATTAAGCCTTACTGTACATAGTATGAATATGCTTTCATGTGCCTGGTAAAACTTTTGAAAATTGATAAGTTGGCACTTTGTTTTAAGCGCAGACTATGGGCTGAAATATGTGCCAACAGAAACTGAATTTGAATGATTTATATTTGAAATTGAATTACTAAACTTGAATAATTGCATTTAAAAACTAAATCGGAATAGTATAGTTTGAAATTGAATGTATTCGTTTGGAACTGAAATCCACTAAAATATGATCATCAATGAAAATGTAACTCTCTATATATCTTAACATTCAGTTCTCACAATTGAAATTCAGTTAACAAAATTCAATTTCAAGTTACTGTGACAGACATCCGTGTACTTGAAGGATGAATGTGTATCTTTCGCGATCCCAAATCACCTACAATCCTATCCACGCGGCTTTGCCGGCGGAGCAAAGCAAAATTGGAAAGACATTGCTGACCACGTAAAAATCATTTAAATGTAGGTATCGTTAGAGTTGGCTGTACATTTGTTATCACCGTAAATGTGTTACATTAATGTAAAGCTAAACACTTTAATGCTGGTACAAATTGCTATAATAATTAGTTAGATACTTCACAAACTTATTAACACTATGCTAACTGAACCTATCATTTAACCCTCATGTTGTCCTTGGGTCAATGTTGACCTGTTTCCCTAAAGTATATCATTGCTCTTTTTAACTACCCAATTGTAATTACCCAAAATAACATGATTGATTCCACACAATGCTCTTTGGCAAGTACACATCTCTACTTTCACTCATTTTGGGGTGTCTTATTCAATTTTATAGCATTTAAAAAAATAAATGTAAGGGTTTTTTAAATAGCATTGAGTAAAAGTTGACATATTCCAGTCTGTCGTTATCCATCAACATACATTCCATTTATTTCAGTCTAAATAATTCCTAATTTCTGCTTTTCTAACTCAAACATTAGGTATCATCTCCTATAAATGAGGTTTATTGACCATAAATTCAAAAAATCACTTTTAAAATAAAGTTAATAAGTTAGTGTTATGTAGTGTTGAAAACATAAAAAAAGTTACAAATATTGAAAAAAGCTAAAAAAAGGGAGAAAAAAAACGTAAGAAAAAGTGAAAAACATCAATGAAAGTGTTTATTTTCATGAACACTTTCACTTTTGATGGGAAGACAACACAAGGGTTAACAATAGGCTGTTAGCTGGGTTGCTGTCTTTTGTTTGTAAAGTTTTATGTCCGGTGGCATTTTCATCTCTTTTTATATGCCATCACTGTATATGCGTAACGTTAGCAGAGATTTAGAAATAGGTGTCTTTATCATTTGTAGCTGAGGATTGTAAGTAAAGCTGCACCTTGTTTACTTTACTGGTAACGTTAAATTAAAGTCAAAATATATGAGTAGATTCCCACGTAAAAAAGTTACAGCATTCATTATGGTAAACATCTTTTTCTTGTGTTTGCTGTTTTTAACAGGGACTAAGGAACAGACGGAGGCGGTCACTGAGGATGCAAGCAACAGCAGCAACTTGGCCCTGGTTTGCCAACATGGATCAGGCATTAGGGCAGTCTGCACCAGTCTGATGGCCCCGGGTCGAGAGGGCAAACCAGGGCCAGGCGCTGCACTAGCATCACCAGAAGGGAGAGATGAGGAGGAGGAGAGGGAAAGCAAAAGACAAGAAAGCAGGGAGACAGAGGCCAAAGAGAGATGTTGAACAGATTATTTGCTATATTAGAGATTGGCATTTAAAAAAATGCATTAAATTAGCCGCTTTGTCTGTGTCTTTAAGTTTTTAGGTGTGTATATAATTTAAACTGGTTCTCAATGTAATTAATAATAACTCGTTAGGTATACAAGCTCTAAAAAGACATTAACGATATGTTTATTTTCATTGTAACTTTTATTCAAACATTACTACATACACAAGTATATTCAACATGAAGGGCGATCAGACTCAGCTGGCGATAATGGTGTTGCTTCCAGACTGCAGACGGAAGGAGAAAGCTTTAGGTTAGTCAAACTTGTCCTGGCAAGATTAGAATTGTATCACAACTATATTTAAGCATACTCTGACATGATGGAACTTCATCTAACTGTAGTGTAGTTTCTTTATCATAGTCATCAACTGTTAGTCAAATGGTCAATAGTTGTCAGTTAAGACCATGATTAACTTGTAGACCAACACCTACCTTTACTGTGTTAGTGGGTGTTCATCAATGGTGTTGTTTTATTACTTTTCATATGTTGGTTGAAGCTTTTGTGTCTACAATTCTGTTTAATCTTTCTCACTTGCAATTTACTGCATATCACGTGGTACCTCATTAGCTGGTAGCTTTTACCTTGTTGTAGTTACTGATCGTATTTTGCACATTTGTTTGAAAGCTACACGCTACTGGACAATGAGCTAATGTTACATGCATGCAGTAAATCTCAAGCTAATGTAAACTGTTAGCTTCTGTATGCTTTATGTAATTAAGATTAATGAATGCAATTCTTACCAGTCACAAGTTTTTAATTCATTGACAAGGGATAAATAAGAGATATCAACTATTGCCTACATACAGTAGTAGATTCTCCTCCTGCAGATAGGCTGACAATGATTTACATTCTCCCTCTCAACAAAAAAAAATTACAGCACAGTTCACAGTTCCACAACCATTTCATCCAGTGTTTTGAAATGCAGCATGCACATATGACGTGCACTTGCTAGCCTGTTCCATTTACGTGTTTTCCAAATGCAACAGAGGAGCCTGGCCTATATATCTTCTGAAGGACCGGACGTAGAAAGACCCGTCCTACCAAAGAAGGATCCTTTTGACTTTTAGAAACGTCTATCTATTAATCTGCGCTTGATTGCTATTCCGTCATCCTTCAAGTACCCAGATGTCCGTCACAGTATCTTGAAATTGAATTTTGTGAACTGAATTTGAATTGTGAGAACTGAATGTGAACAAATATAGGGAGTTGACTTTCAATAGATGATCATATTTTATGGGATTTCAGTTTCAAATGAATAAACTCAATTTCAAGCTATACTATTCAGATTCTGTTTTTCAATGCAATGATTCAAATTAAACAATACAATTTCAAATTACGTGATTCAAATTCAGTTTTTCAATGATATTAATCAAGTTTAGAAATTCAGTTATAAATGATTCAAATTCAGTTTCTGTTGGCACATTTTTCAGCCCATAGTAGACCTATTGTGTGAAACTAACAGAATGTGCTATGCTATGCATGCTGATTCAGATGCATGAAACAGAAATTGACGGCTATGCACAACATTGCTCATTGTATGTCTTCAAATTGTGTCTTTCTAAAGTCAGTACATATAGTCAAGTTAACATCCACTCACTGGATTCCACAGAATTGCTGTTATTCATCAGCCAAAGTTTGTCTATGATTATAAAAAGGAGCAATACATAAGAACTGAAGGACACTAAGAAAGCTGCTGTCCTTTTCACACAGTGCTGCTGACTTGAGTAACACAGCTATAACTCAGTTCTGGTCCATTGTGCTGAGACATATTAGAAGCCAGTCCAACATTCAATACTATTTATTCTGTTACTTTGATCATTATATCAATAATGGCTGAACGTAAAAGCTTTACAAAATGTAGCTTTATGCTACCACATTAAACATTAACATTGGTTCAATTTCAAGAATTTTTTAAACATCCGTATCTCTCCTTGGTCATGACCACACTTAGAGAATGGAATAGCCATGATAATGATTTTAACAAAACGGCTCACCTCCTTCACCTCCAGTTCGACACTGAGAATTGCTAACAGGCAAGACAGCTTGATGTTATTCTAAAAATGGCATTGCAGGTTGCCCATCCTTGGGTCTTTGTACAGGCAAACCTGTTTGTTTGAATGTGCATGCATGTGTGTCTAGGTACAGCAGGATGTAATGGGCATGTGAACCATCATGTTGCTCTATTTTTGGCAACAGAGACAGATGCCTTGTTTACGCAAATCACCATGACACAGAAAGAGGAGGGACTTGGTCTGTATCTATCTTTATCTTTATATATATATATATAGAGAGAGAGAGAAATATATAAAATGCTTAAAAAATGGCATAGACATATTGGTGTAGACATATATTGTGTGTAGAAATTGGCCCACATGCAGCTCTGAGCACAGTTGGAGACTGAGTGGCTTGGTGAGTCAGATAATTGAATGAGTCACTCGTGACGAGGAAAGCACATGGGTTGATGGAAAAAGAAGAATCTTAACTTTGCATAAAAGGAAAGACAATGACAAGTGGACAATAGGGCATGGGTGTTGTTCATGTAAGATTATTGTTTTTCAGTCGCCCTTGTACTTCTCACTAGGTAATTAAGCTTTGGGGCGATGGTGTGACTGTTTTTTATCATCGCCATCACCAAAACCAGCAACAGACAAACTGATACTCAAAATCACTGGGAAATGCTAAATATCACACCCTAGGCATCAGAAGAAGTATTATTAGTTTAAAGTTCATTGTAGTGTTACAAGGTACAGGAACTTATGGAGCACACTGTAGGCAGAATGTTACGCATAAACAAATGAGGATTCAGATCAATACATTAATTTCTTTGGTTTAATTGCACTTATTTATCTTGCATGACTTTAAGTAGATTTTCCTCCTTTAATTATGCCTACTCCTAAACATTCAATATGCACTTGAATTTAATTAGTGAGGAACAGTTTATTTTGCAACTGCACATCTGCTTTACCACCAAAATTACATATTCAGAATCAGATGTCCTTCGGGAGTAGAGAACGATTAGTCAGTGGGTCCTTCCCTGCTGTTACTGTAGCAACCTGCTGACAAAATGGCATGGGTAGAAGAATAACCATGTTTTGATGCTGCTGTTTCTCTACACCTCATCCGGTCACAGCTTTTGAAGAGCATTTCTAAACACATACAGTCCTAGCCATTCACCCTCCACATGTCCTCCATGACTTTCCCCATTTCTTTCAGTGTGACACAGGGGCGCTGCACCTTTTCTGAAAAAGCACAGCAAAGTGACGAGAAATTCAAAATCACATAATGTAAGCGCCTCAAATATTAGTCTGTTTACCTGTATCAAGAGGGTGACAAGGGAGTGTAAGGGAGACAGGTAAATTTCAAATCAAACAAAGAATATCCCAGAGTAAGAAACTGCTTTCGGCACTCTCTTTGATGCCTGCTAAGTCAGAGCTACTGAGAGAGTTGTTTATTCAGGACTTGATAACCCCTTTTTATAGGCAAAGACAAGGAAGGAGAACTTGTCAATGTAAGGACCATTGTGTGTACACCCCAGTGTTGTTTTATGTGATACTGTATGTGCTGGTTTTGAAAGATCACTGGTGTCTATGGTATGCCCTCAGTAGAATGTCTTGACACAACAGAAACCGGCTGTCTGATTTGATGGATGAATTTGGCAATTAGGTGTTTCATTATCAGAGCCCTGGCCATGTTGTCAGATCACCAGATGGCATTGCCATGTGTTCCATTGTGTGTACATTGTATCATGGCTTTACTGTAGATTTGTTGCCACTGAATAGTCATTTACCAATTCATTTTACACAAACAGCAATGCACCAGTTGCTTTGAAGAATCAAGTCAAGGCAATATTTTAATTACAGTGATTATATGTTTCTACTGCATGGTTTCAAACTAGTTTACACCGTGAATGAATGAATTTGATAAGTGGGCTGCTGCTTGCCAAATCATTGAATTGAACATCGCATGTTGTAGGTTCAAAAATACAACCTCTGGTACCAACATGCAAATTATTAAATGAATGATGAAACATTACAAATCTAGCTTTACAAATATTATTAATAAAATTGTATTTAGTGTGACTTCACTCTGATAAAACTGTGAAAATCAGTTTTTTTTGTTATCAGGTATCAAATGACTGGGTAATGTGATAAAGTAATTTGTAACTAAGTTTACAGCCAACTCAGCTGATCCCATTAGCTCTAAGTAGTGTTTTAGCTTCTTGCAGCTGGAACGTCTTTCTTTGTTTCACTCTTACCACTCCTATCAATGTGGTTTCTAGATGCGGCAGGCAGCTGTTATTACCGAACAATCTGAGATAAACCAGCTGTATGCTACTGGCCCATCTCCATGTAACAGACAAAGTCAGATTTAGAAATTAGCTGATAAACATAGTAGAGCATTTATCAGCTAATGTTGATGTTTATTTAGTTGGTAGAGATCAAAAACTGAGCTAAGAAATGTGAGTGAGAGTTGGACTTAACCGCTAGGTGGACACAAACAAAACTCCTGAAGCCTGCTAATGTTTCTACTTATCTGCTGGATATGTTAATAATGCCCCCACAATGCTAACACTTTCTTTTACTGTAAACGAACCAGGGTGCACAGCACCCTTTGACCTTTCATGTCATATGTAAGAGGTCAGCATGGTGTTCAGTCAGTGGCTTCTTCTCCAAATCAGCAGCTGCCGTAGCAGCATATGCTAGCGGACTGTTGTAGGAGTCTGACTACAAAAAACAACACAAACATCAGACACTGTCATCTTATTTAATGATAGGCCAATGGCCGTCAAAAAGGTGAATATCGGTCAATACCGATGTTCTGCCGATAAAGCAGTGAAACACTACTTTCCAAGGCAAAATATGTCAACATTGTGTTGAATGGCCAAAACATGAGTTAATGCTGCTTTAAGATAATTCAGGATTTTGCACAATATGTTTTTCACACATCAATTAAATCCTAATTACCGTATTAGTATGTTCACAGATGTATAATGTCAGTAAATGCCGATTATTAATAATAAAAATTCCATTCAGTGGTTATTCTCTTTGCCGACCTGAACTCACAATTTTTAGTTTTATTAAACCAGCCATAACATTGTGTCTAACATGGGGAGTTTATAGAGAGCTCTTAAGCTTAGATATCATGCAACATTTTAAAAATATGAATCCAAAAGAATGATGCCAAAAACAGTGAACAGTTAAAGATTAAGTGGACGTGCCATCCATAAAAAACCCATCCAGGATGCATTAGATAGTGACTTGGCTGAGGAAAATAAAAAAACAATGCAGCACATCAAAACTGTCTGGCAGAAACATTTAGTGCTATTATAGGACTATATGTTTCTATATTAAGACTTTAATAGTCTGTATTACAATATACAGAGTGGCAGCCTGTCCAGTCAATACCATACTAGACCATCACTTATGTTAATGAGCCAGCTAAAAAACAACAGAGCCCATTTCAATATCTGAAGATGGGTTTTCTGTTTTCGAAGAAGTTTCATACAATATGGGAAGCGGTGACTAAAGTTCATAGACTTTCTGATTAGAAGCTGTGTCCCTCTGCCTTCAAACAAAGACTTCAGGCCAAAGTACCTTCATTGCCACAATCAAGATGATAACATGGTACCATTACAAGAAATGATGGAAGATTTGATGGCCCAACATACTAGCAAATGTTGTCTTCTTTTCTTGTGAAATGGATAACAGTGTGACTTCGAGCATAGTTCCAGCCATTTTTCCTGTGGAACTTTATACTCAAATATTTTTTATAACCAAAGAGAAAGGGTTACATCATCAGTCACACAACACAATCTTGTAAGTTATGCCATTCGGGAAGGAAATACATCTCAAAGTCAGTTTCTCTGTTTACATTCCTCCTCAATGAATGATTACACTTTCATTATTTCATACAAAACCAACACAATATGATCCATTCCGGTGTGTCTAATCCACATTTGAGTTTATTAGAAATACAGTCATTTTACTTCAGCTCACAAGCAATGCAATAATAATGATCCGCCAGACATGCCCCAGCATTTTTAGAGTGATACATCCATGAAATTGGATCCGCTTCTCACACTTCCCAACCTGTTATTAATATTCTATATCATCCACACACTTCCTGTATTACTTCCCGTATTTTTTAGTGGTCTTGGTGGAAACATTTGGCTTTTGAGAAACTGTGCAATTAAATTAAAGTGCATTTTACTGTACAATAATAAGAATGTGCTAAGAAATTAAAGTGGCGGTGTACTGGCCCTTGCACTCCTCGCTTTGTCGGGGGTGCCAGCGACTCCCTGTTGACGTGGCCATGTATTTCTGGGATCGTCGAACACTCCACACAAGATTTAAAACCAATTCCCTCCATACAGTGCATAACTTGGAAATTACACATTTCAAATTGTGCACCACTTCTTTTGTCCACTATGTGGCGCTAGAGGTAAATACCTAGCTACACCCACACTGTTGGAAGCAAGTAAAAAGGCTTCATAATTTAACTTTGGCAACATCATCAGATTGTACTGACCATATTAGAAGTTGATCAGGTTAAATCTATATGACAAGTATTTTAAAGTAGTCCGCACATGGTCAAAATCATCGATAATTTGTACGTTTATTTTTATATAGCTGACATCCCGTTGTGTTTAGGTTACGGCACCAAGAGGCTTTTTTATAAGTCCGGAGATTAGCTTATCTTTCTTTTCCTCTGGTTTTTGTTAGATTCAGCAAAATGAAATGCATTTTGGAAAACAACATTTCATTCAACATCTGGTAAATCATAAACACATTAAATACCATTTAAAACACAGTGTAATATTGACCCACAAGAGTTGTCCATTGTTTTTTATTCAAGAAATTACATTTTCACTAATTTTCACTGGCAAGTTAGGTTTTTCAGAGCTGTAAGCAAGCTGCCAAAATCATTTTGCTCAGAAGGAAAGAACGTTATAAATGGCACATCAGTGTCGGGCAAGTTACTTTTAAAAAGTAGTTAGTTGCAGTTACTAGTTACTTCTTCCAAAAAGTAACCAAATTAGATTACTAATGCATTACTTAAATATTCAAATGTAATCCCACCTCCCCCCTTCTTTAACGGAACTTATTTATGATAAATCTGAATATTTTGATAAAATTGACTCTTAATATAATACATTATTAAGAGAAACAATATATACAAATCTAAACACTTTAATGTTGCTGTGGGACAAAGTGAGACTCCAATCAAATGCCATATTAAGTTTATATAGTGGATGGATACAAATAACACAGTAGATGTTTAGGTACTTTTGATATTTATTGCCCCTCATTTGGGCTCGCCATACCTATCTCTCCTTGAGTGGATCGCTTGTGTTGTTCATTGTGTTTCCAACTATGCGTGCTTTCCAACACCTACCCAAATCTACCTCTGATTGGCTCACCCGGAAATTTTACTCAACCTCAGCCAATTGTCAGCATTTATGCACTTGGGTTGTGCACTGCTTACTAACCAAGGAAGAATAGTCAAAAAAAGTATTTTCCTCTCGGTTCAGAGACCTAGTTTTTGCCAGTAACAGTAACAACATTATTAAGATGGGAAGAGTAATCAATTAGATTACATCTTACTTCTTCTTACTTACCGCTATTTATAATGCCCATCACTGGACGTCACACTAGAAAAGCACTCTTTTAAAACAAGCTGTAGCAAATTTCAGATGGTGCTGAGAGGTAATTAATTCAAGCTGGTGTGACGTTAACCACATTTTGAGCTTTCAGAGAACCACATGAATCCATTCTATCAATGGTAGAAAACATGTTTGTATATTTACATTAAGGTGAAGCATCAAGGGCTTAACCCACTAAGTTCATATGACCTCTTCTTTTTCCAAATGTACTGATAAATTAAAGCATTATTGAAAATATTTTACGTTAACACTGGATCATTTCAATGGCTGCAATGTAAACGTGGTTGCTTGTTGCTTCTGTCACCCTTAGCTCTATGGAGCTCTTTCACATTTTCAGCTCATTGTTTTGGTTGGTCATTCACATAAACTTCCCTATGTACACAATATAATTGTATTAAGTGTTAAAAAAGATAACAAATCAATTTATTTTTTTTCAAAGTTGTAACAGTTAGACTGTGGCGTAACCGGAGTTGGCAAGGACTTGTATTGATCTTATGCCTACTTTCACAGAGTTTTTGTGGTTATAGTTGTGCCAGCAGGTCAATGCAGAATATTTTTCCAGGCTCACAGGAAAACAAATTACTGAGCATACAGCCCACAGTGCTCGCCATTTGGGGACCTGGCCAATCTAAAAAAAAGCACAGAATAAAACTAAATGAAGCTTAATAAAGAGAATGTATAAGTAATAAAAATGTGTTTTTCCATAATGAATAGACATGAAAGGCATCATTCACCCAACACCATCTCTATTATTTACTTTGTGACTGAGCATACCAGGCAGCCAATTACAGGGCCCATCAAACTGTCAATCATTGTGAAGCAATTCATTGAAATCAAACAGCAAACTGTCACAGCGACATTACCAGGTGCTGAGTAGAGAGAAAAGAGGATGCTCAAGCACCAATTGAAGGAGCAGGATGTGTTGCTAAGGAGGACTACAATCAATCTTACAACCCCATGATATTTTCTACACATGGTGGTCGGTGCATCTCTTATTCCCCAATTTATTTTAGAAATTGTGCAATAAAGTTGGTTTACACGACAACTAGACAGGTGCAATCCAACACACAATCATTTCTCAAAAGCAGTCTCAGAAGCGCCAATCATTGTTGGATATATACTAATAACCCTATATCATGATTAAAAGACTTAACTTGCATCGCTCTAATCCTATTGGTAAAGTTTAGACAAGGCAAGTTATTTATATAGCACAATTTAGAAACAAATGCAATTCAAAGTGCTTTACAAGCATGAACATGCAAAGTAAACAAAACAGAAAATATGACAGTTAATAAATAAAAGAAAAAGGAAAAGCCTCAGAAAATGTTTTAGGCAAGACATATGCAATACAGTCACAGAATCTTGATTTGCATTTGATCTTTAGTTAAACAGTTTAATTTGAGTTTCGTGAACCTGTTGCGCTGAACGGAGAATGTCAGCTAGGTCAAGTAACTACGCTCATGCATCCTCTGTCAGTTATTGTCTTAACCCCTGTGAGATAAATTGCAGGGATTGGCTCGTCTAGGATCTCTACAGCTCTGTTTGAATCAGAGGGGTGCCAGACGTACGGTCTCTGCCAGAGTAGATGAAACATGAGCTGTCAGTCTCTTCTGGTTTCCAGGCCAGTTTTTAACTTCTAGTCACAGATTCTGCTTGGCTGTCAAACATACCTGCTTAATATTAAGCCTTTTGTTATTGAGTGTTCTCTGTGTTTACTAGTACGTTCAAGCTGCTATCACTTTCTGATCCTCAGTTGCTACATCTAATCTCATCTACTTTACTACACATTCATCTGTTGGCTGCTACCTGCACTCTGGTTCTTCAGAAACTTTACAAATCCATTTCAAGTTTGGCATGTGCTTATAATTGCAAACACAACAGTTTTTTTTCAGTTATTGCAGAAATCATCTGAAATGGTGTCAGTCTATGTGGCTTGCTGCTCTCATTCACAACTGACCTGATCATCCATTAAATCAAACTTATCTTTTTCACCTCAGTTGCTATTACTGGTGTGGTTATGATTGACAGCTGAGTTGTGTACTTCAAAAAGATGAAGTAGCAAAGGATCAAAGGCTGTACTCTTTAAATCTTGATATTCTGTAGGAACATGTGTTTGCTCGAATGGTGAGGGATGTTTTACGGTTGCAACGGATCACAAAACTCACGGTTCAGATGGGATCGTGGTTTTGAGTCATGGACGAGATACATTTTTGGATCAGAAGAAAAAAGGCAGGAATTTAAGTGATTTAAAAAAAAAATAACTTTTGACAATAATACTTCTTTCACCAGTAAATTGCTGTTAAACAAAAAACAGATGAGAAAGGGGGATTTTACAATAACTTAGAATGCACCACAAAGTTTTCCAGTTTTACGTAAATGCAATCTTTGTTACATCTGTGTTGTTTTTCAGACAACAGTAGTGACCAAGTGCTGGCTAATGGTAGGCTAACATCAACGTAACCCGCTGCCAAGTGTAACAATAAGGCTGTGTTACACTTCTGTGTCAACTCCTCAAACCTTTTCAGGTTCTGCATCAGGGTTGCTTTGCGTAGTGGTGAATTTCAACCCCCATAACGCTACGGGGTGTCGCCTGTGTCTGTTTCACCCACCACTGAAACGGTACTCAGTTTGGCAACCCCCATAGATTGTTGTGCTAAAATATTAATCTTATTTGTTTGGCCTATTCTTGCTTAGATTTTTCAAAAGGTATTGTGAAATAGACACAGCAAAACCCATTGACCTAGTTACTGTAACCAGAAAATAAGAGGTTATTTGCAAGGTGTCTGCCAGCCAGTTTGTGTTATGCTAGCAAGCAAACTTTAGTACATCTGCCCACAAAGTACTGCTAGCTGGCAAAGTGCTAATTTCAATATGTACGGACATAAAAACACGGATAACCCTGTTATTTTGACCAAAATATATCTAGTTTATTTGCAAAGCTTATGTCAGTTAACTATCATGTTGCTACCCCCCACAGTCTGCAACCTATCTACAAACAGGACGAGTTGACCAATCACAGTCCTTGCGGTCTGAGTTGCCTCGATGCAAAGTTATAGACTTTTGTAGGTTCATGTCAAGCTCCGGCTGAGGGTTTGTAGAGGGTTTCAGGGTGACACAGAGGGGTCTGCGGGGGTACGCCAAGGATTCGACGCAGAAGCATCAAACAGCCTTTAGTGTTAAAGATGCAGTGGGTAAAACTATCTAACTAAAAAAATCCCCCTGTAATGTTTAGCCCCATGGCAAAAGGAGGAGACATAGACTTTGAAGTTCTTCACCTGGTACTTCGATTTATTTCTTTATCAATCACGTGGATGTGCAGTATTGCAAGGGTGACTTATTGGAAAAATACATAAAAATAAAAAACACAAACACAAAAACTAAATACCAACTGTTCAAATTATTATCAAAAACTGATATTAAACAAGCTCAAGGGCTATATTAGGCCTTGACTATTGGGCTCTAGCACCTGTGCCCTTCAAGGCCAAAGCTTTTCTCCCCAGAGGAGCCTCTGTACTGGTTGGCACTTGGACCATTCTAGGTCTTCCCCTCTATAAATTACTCCAGACTCTGTCACTACCTGTTTGCCACTTTGACCCAGATCCCTGCTTGAAGATGAGAACAGGTGAATGAACCTAAGTCAATTAAAATAAAAGTCTTAACTGTGAAATTAACTGTGTATGTGTTCTATTTATCCAACCATGATTTCTTGTCTTTTGACTAGTGCTTAAATGATTTGAAATAAAATGACAAGACATGTGTTCATTGACGTAAGCCCACATGCTAATGATAATGCTCACGCTTACCGTCCTATGCTGCTGCTCGTACTAAGGGTTTGCATGATAAGACATGCTACCACTGGCTTCAATGAAGGCCTGAGGTAGCCCCATGACGCCACCGCTCATGGCCTGGGGGCGTGTGTGTCAAACTGCATGTCAATCACTGCTCATGAACACACATTCATTCTCCCTTGTCGGGCTCAGGAGACCGTTTCTGCTTTAGCAGAAAGGGGGGGAGGGACCGGGAAGTTGTTGATGTTCAAATTTTTTGGCTAAGTCCTGGATCTTCACAATCCTACCTACAGCAACAGTAACCATTCAGTGTTGATCTGGACGGACCATGGATCAACTATGGTCCGTTGCACCACTTGGATGTATGCATGTAGTGTATGCATGTGTGATTATATGTGTGCGTTAGTGTAGGTGATTGTGTGTTCTAATGCTGGACTGGTGTAATAGTTCTCTCCAGTGTATGTAGGTTATCCTGTTTACTTTGTACTCTCCATCTTCCCTGTGCTGTGTTGGCTGTCTCTCGACTAAAGCTTTCCAAAGGGAACAGCTTCCAATGCTTGAATGCACGCATGCACACACGCACACAACACATATACACACACTTTGAAATTATCCTTAGACAATATTACTAAGTCTGGTAAAAAGGAATTTGGCTTGGAAACAGCTGTCTCAAATTTGTGTCTCTGCCAACGAAAGTTTTGCCATTCCTCTTCTAACTTCTTTGACCAAAATAAAAAAAATACAGAGTTGTCGTGAATTTGTGTGTACTACCAAATTTATCTTTTATTAGGGACAAGGGACTGTTTATAATCGGCACAATTGTTGTGTTAGGTCACTTCTGGTTAAAGTCCTGACCATTTTCAAAACCCAGTCCCTCTCTGCTCATAGAATCCGGGTTAGGGGACATAGATAGTATACTGACATAGAACAGTTTGCAACCTATTTGTTGGCCATGTAGCTGAGCACTGTATGCCAAAATGTACATAGATGTTACACAGTATGGCCATTGCTTTTTTTTAATTTTAATTTTTTTTAAATGTGTGTTTATTTGAATAGGGACAAGTATGTAGCATAGAACTATGCCACTCACCACAGCATTTAAAGCCTAAGCTAATTTGCGATGGGCCTTTAAAAACTAAAAATACATAGATGACAGTAGGGAACACATACTCAACAATAGATTCATACCTTAAAACACAAAACTCAGAATTCAAAAAGAAAATACAGAAAAAACAATACAAGACACAGACTACTACAATACATTACCATAAAATAGGAGCACCAGAACATGACTGCCCCATTTTTCAAAAAGGGTTTTAGATCAAGTTAACAGTTATCCCTGTCAGGATCCAGTTTGAGTTCAGGATGTAAGGAATGTGACATGCCGATCCCCCAAACAGAAAAAGCTGTTTGTCCTAATGAGGATTTACTTAAGGGCATCTTACAATTCCCGTTGGATGCTCCATGTGTTACAGAATTCATAGTTCTACAAGGAACCACAAGGTCACTGAGCTCCTGGGGAACCTGGCCATGAAGGCATTTATTAACAGGTTTAAGATTAGTAAATTATTAATTATCCAAATGAAACATATTTAATTTCTTAAGAACATGGCAATGATGAAATGCCCATATCGTCAAGGTGTATTTTCTGTATTTTCCTGGTGAATAAAGTAGGCTCATCGCTACTGCCGTAGGTGTTTTGGCCACTGAGCTACAGAGTCCTCTTTGATACAAGGGTTATTTTGAGGAAGCACTATAGTCCTGATGTTAGCTTGTTCTTGCAGCAGAAGTGTCATGGTTGGAGGGGCAGCCACACTAGCTTCTATTTTCTGGTCTTTCTCTGTGCTTCCTCAGGTGGATTCCACACAGGCAATTCAGCATTCAACTGTCACTGCTGCATCTAATTAGTCCCCATCCCTAGTGTATTTATTCCTTTAACACAGTCAGACATGGGAAGATGGAAGTGGGAGACATGTTTATACAACACTCTTTGCATAGTAGCTGCTAGAAATGGATGTCCAGGGAAGGTTTTACTTGGCTTCTTATGAACACCAGAAACTTAAAAAAACATAATTGATCCATTTAAAGGAATACTCTACAAATCAAACAAAACAGAGTTGTCAATGACGTCTCATCACATTGCTTCACCCCAGGCTTTATACTCCATAAAATGTTCTTCTTTTTTCTAAACATATCTTACTTGCTGCTTACTTCTCTGCCATCTGTGCTGCCTGACTGACCAACAAGTGCACTGAGGTCACTTCTTTGTTGTTTTATGGTGGGCCGCATAATTGAACCCCTGCTTTTACATACACATAGTTGTTAGCCCTATTTTCACTTGACTAGTGTTATCAGGGGACTTCATGGATTAAGAAATTACCCCCCAACGTCTGTTTTTTGTGCGGCGCATTTGCAAGGGATAAGCAAAGTCTTTAATTTACAAAAATCTACGGACATTATCCACCATTTAGAATGTTTGTCACGTCCTGTCCCTGTGTCAAGTTATTGTTTTGAGTTAGATTCAGATTTTCTGGTTGTTTTTCCATTTCTTGTTTTATTTTGAAGGGTTTCTGTCCCCCCCTAGTCTTGTCTTGTTTTACTGGCTGTTGTTCATTTTCCCACCTTTTTGATTACCTAAACTTCCCCTAATGTGTTGCACCTGTGTCTCATTGTCTCACCTGTCTTGTGTCTTTAAGTTCAGTCTTCACCTTACCCCAGTGTGGGATCGCCTTCCCTGTGTTCAGCTGTCAAATGGTTTTCCTTGTGTCCTGTTTCTCTGGGTTCCTGTTGTTTTCCTGGGTTTTGACCATTGCATGTATTTTTGGATTTCCCTTTGCAAGCCGATTTGGACACTGTTGCTGTAATTTTATTAAGCTTGCTAAATAAACTTTAAACTTTTTTGACATAGCTGAGTTGTGAATTGTGGGTCCATCCTTCTGTGTGTGTGAAAGTTTGACTCTGTGAAATCTTTTATTTATAATTTCATAAGCAGCAAATAGTACCCCAAATCACATAAATGCTGAATCACATGGGACCAATTTATCGCACAATCTCTGTGTTTGGCGAAATATGGAAGGTCATTTGCGAAGAAATGTTTACTTGACAAATCACAGAAATGGCAGATTTGCACGGGAATATGATCATAGACAACCTCTGCAAGTATTAAAAACTGTGGGTCCCCAGGTAATGCAAATCAGGCTTTATTAAGCATTTTCACAAAATCTTTAAACTTTTTACTATGTACTTCTACTCTTTCCAAATTACTTTATTTGCTGAAACAATAACAACAGCTTCCATCTCAGTGTTAAACAGACCAAAGTCCAAACCATTAATGCAGAGAATTTTTTCCTCCCGCAAAATCCATGCCAAATCCTCCCCCAGGCCCTTTGCAACAGCCTCTCCTCGAGGGTGAAAAAATGCAGTTTTCACACTTTTCATTGTTAAGTCACCACTGAAATAATGAACTATAAGGGTTTGTTGTAGAAATGTACTCAGCTTTATTCAGATCCTTCGAATTCTCCCTCAACATTTGGTACACAGAACACGGAGCACCGCTTTTGAGAAACAATTGCAAGAAGGGATTATATAACATTTGTTAAGGGTATTAATCATTTTCTTTAAACCCCTGTTGTGCACAGCATTGATGGGAACTCTGTCTTTTGCCAAGTAATAAGTGATGGCCTCTGTACTCTCCTTGTGCCTCTGGGAGATTCACAGATGCAGGGATGCATTAAACAGTGGCTGTCATGCTTTGGGAGGTAAGGGAAGTAATGAAGGGTTGGTGTAAAGAAATTAGATAATAGTTTACTTAGTTTTTACACACCTGTGTTTAATGTTATAAATATTTTGTCCTATGGGATTGTAAATTATTTCACCTCCATTTTGGTCAATCTTTGTTGTTCTTGAAACTACTGCACATGTTCTTTTGCCTCTCAATATCTTAGCTTATTGCATATGGCCGCTGCCTGCAGCATGCTGCAGTAGTCATGTGCTAAAGCATGAGGTCATTATTTATTCACAGCTAATTAGGGTAAATAATAACAAGAATTGTATGTAGGGGGGACTTTTATTTAAAACTAGAAGGTAATGCATTGTAATTTGAGCCCGGCCTAATTCCCTTTAACTGGCTTTACAAGAAGCACTGCTGGCTTGCTGATATTTGAATGTTTATTTGCAAATCAGGACAAGCCAACCAACAGTCCACCCAGCATCATCATTATTCATGTCTGTCACAACTCACCCACGAACAGCTTCTTCAAAGTATGTCTCAAAGTAACTCCAGCAGGTTTGAGGTTAGAGGGATTTGCCTGTTCTCAGAATTAGGGTTACAGTGTTTAACCTTCCATCAGTTTCATGCTGTTTCCCTATTATGGCTCCTGCAATGATCCCCTGTTGTGACACCAGCAAGGCAAGAAATGACGCAAGAGCTGGTCAGCCTCCATACCAGGGATGAAAAGGCAGATGGCGCACATTCAATTCAGCTCGACTGATCATGCACAATAGGCACACAACACTCAACTGAGGACAGGGAAGGGGTTGCACCACTAGGCCCTAAGCTTTAATACTGGTCATTTATGCTGAAGTATTGAGGTGGCGGTAAGCTACTTTTGTCATTCCTCTCAAATTTAGCGCTTCCCTCAACCACAGTCTGTTGTTCCACGTGTACAGATCATTCAGTTGCTATGTTGGAGCCAGCAATAAGTCTCTCCTCAGAGAAAAGAACTTAAGGAAAATCTCTTCAATGGGCTCACAAGAGAGAGACTTGAACACCGTAAGAAGCTCCCACTGAAGGCTAGATGACTAAAGAGGTAACTCACCCAAGGAAGAAACGATTTTGGGAGATGGTGACTAAGCAATGGCCCCTAACCGAAACTAAGTTATTGATTATTAAGTAATGCTAAGGCTCAACTATGAATAACAACTATGAATAAACATACTCATTTCTGATTCTGAAAGTTGTACTTCCACTTTTTTCTTTATACCTTTTTTTAGAAATCTCACATATGGTGATGTCGCTAACTGAAACCCTAAGTGCCAATCAAGTACCGCTGGCAAAAATCTGTTTTTGTTCTAAATTGACTGAAACATGTCTTTTGACACACGTAATTAGGTATTATTCAGCCTACTTCCAATCATTACCTTCAAACGATCCCTAAAAGATAAATAATTACATATTTAGTATGCCAAGACAATACAAGTAATGGAAGTGAACAAATTGATGTATAGTTTGGTTTATCCTTTTTGTTCAAAATAAGGATTTGCAATGAACCCCCTGGCTCCTTTTATATAAGGCATGAAACATCGACAGCCGAAGATATAGGTAGTATACTGGGACTTTATCACCACCGCACCTTGAGCTGAAATGAATGAAATCCCTTGGTTGGGGCCTGAGGGCCTGAAAAACAATCTGGACCTCACAGGTGACAACCCATGGATAAATAATGTAAATACTAAGAGACAACCTTTTATTGAAGTTTTTTTGTGAGGTGACTATGAATGACTATAATGAGCATGCCTGTGCCAGTGGATGAAATGCTGTCACTGCGCAGCACATGAAGGGCCTCGAGTGACATTTGTCAGTGAGACTGACTAGCATTGCCAATTAAGCATATAACCTTTATGCAATGGTAATCAATCATGCATTTCTAACACAAAACCATTTCACAACAACGTAATACTGTGTGAATGAATGTTTTATTTATTAGTAGTAGAGGCATAGTTGTGGTCCCGGTTAGGTCCATTTGATTACCTATTATTCTGTTTTAAAGTTGCTGTGCAGATGTGTGCAGCGTCTAGAGCCAAGAAGTCTGCAGTACTTGTTTGTGCGGCCCCTAAGGACATATTTCACATCATAATTGTAACTCTCCTTCGCACATGATTGAATGCTGCTCTGAATGGTTTCCGATTAGTCAGATAAAAGAGAAGAATTTCCTCACTTGATGTCTGCTGATCTAACTTTTGTTCAATGAAAAAAAAGTCTTTACAGATTATGTAGCAGTGATTGATATTGAATATTTCAATTTGAAAAAAAGATTAACATGTTTAACGAGACTGCTTTTTAGAGGTTCACAAATATTGAAATAAAAAGCTAGAAAACCGTAAGACCATTGTGATTGTGATAGGTGCTTGATTTCACAGTAAATAACATCAGATATCTAACTCACTTTGTTTGAAGCCTGTGGGTGTCTATTGACTGTTTGTCGCTCACATTTGTAAGAGAGATTTATGGAAGAATAGCTACGCCCACGGCACAAAATAGCCACAAAGTTTGATGTTACTTAAACTCTTTCTAACATTTTGAATAAGATTAATGAGACAGTGAAGTTTATGTTCAGTGCATGCCCGTTGCTAATAATGAGGTCATCATTATTGTTGATTGGCTTTGGGACACCTAAGCGCTTGAATTTGGAATAAAGCTGTTGTCCTCAACCAAGATGCAGAATAATCAGAATCAGAATATTTGTATCACAAATTCAATCACAGATAATAGTAAACTACTACACTTTACCTATGTGCAAAAGCTTCTTCCCTGGACCGTTTACTATAGCACTCGGCATGATGGTTCATAGGCTTTTAGTTTGTCGGTTTATTTGCACAATTTAAAATGTACAGAATGACAAAGACAACAAACAAATAGAGTGCAGGGAGAGGCAAAACACCTGTGGGCCTATTTGAAGCCTCCACCTTAATCATTTCTAAAATTTCATAACATCATACAGAACTAAAGAAAAACATGATTACTTGATATTTTGTCACTGGCCACAGATTGCACTGAACATTAACTTGTATTGAAATAAACTATGTTATGCTGATGTCCGTTAATCAACTCAACATTTTGTGAATGAGCTTGCACAGATTAAAGATTTATCAAGCTAACAGTTGACACATAAATGCTACCCGCTTCTGCCCGGAGGTCTGATGAATACAGCATTTACATATAATAATTGTACACCGGATGGATTTACAGAGGTGCATTATTACTTTAATAAATGGGTTCCATTACAATTAATCTGAGTGATTAACTTGAATAATGAAAGAAACAAGATGACCTGACCTAATTTATCATGAACATTCTAAACCGAGTATAACAATTATAAGGAACCTGATGCACTAGTTGTATCAAGTCCCTTAATATTAAGTCTCATTAGGAGATAGCTGAACAATATGATTCACTGTGCCAAGTCTAATCAACACGTTTTCTTGCTCCTTTTCCCTAGA
The DNA here is from genome assembly GCF_013103735.1 of Etheostoma cragini. Lineage (NCBI taxonomy): Eukaryota > Metazoa > Chordata > Actinopteri > Perciformes > Percidae > Etheostoma > Etheostoma cragini. Next base: position 14,895,470 of record NC_048407.1, on the reverse strand, counting down.
TGTGTCCCAACAAAAGCTTCAGAAGACACAGTTTCAAACAAGAAAGGACACATCATTCAACAGCAGTTTAATAACGCCAAAGATCCCATTCACACATCAATTCTAAGAGTCACCTTCAATACTTCAAAGAAGCCTCTAGAGAAAATCCTTCTGCGCACAATTGAAAAAATAAATAAATTATATATATATATATATATATGTACTGTATATATAGAACACTAAAGAATAACTAATGATACCTCCATCTTTATAAATTGACACTCTATTGAATTCCTGTCCAAGTAATTATACTGGAACACTTATTGTTATTTGTTGAATAGGGAATGTGGTCATTTGGCATTGAGAAGCAATGACAATTCAAGCATACTGAGGTGTACATTGAGCATAGATTGAGCGTCAATGTGACTGATTTCACACCTCAAGACTAGCATGCATGCTAAATAATTCATAGACTTAATTTGCAGGCATGAAACATCAGCCATGCTGAAATTGTAATAAGACAGGATGACTTTTTTTTATTTTTTATTTTTCATTCACTCAATTGGTTTTCAGTTATTTTCTACAGTTGGGATGCAGCAGGTTTTGATGCTTGCTCTAAAAGATGCCCTTTGCTGTGGTGGTGTGTATTTTGTCTAAATTCCAAGTCAAACATCTCAAGTTTAACCATTCCACGTCACACTAGTGTCAGTTCTCTTGTCTTTTCAGAAAGTTGTATTTATAAAAAATAGAGGTTAAATGCCTTGTTCTAATACCAACATGTGTAGTCATGTCCTTTATAAACTGCCTGCCTTAATGTCAGAAGTGTGGTAACCACTAGAACATCAGTGTACAGGGCTCAAACAGGACCGAAGCAAAATTTACTATGATTGGAGGGGAGTAAGAAGCTTGATGCAAATATCTGGTGAATGAATCAACTTTGACAACATTTAACTAATAGATAGATTTTAGCAACAACAGCTGGATGCAAATGGAACTATAAATATATATCACATTTGTCTTAATATGAGATACAATATAATTATGTCTCTAAAGCATGTCATTAGTACAGCAATTTATAATAATTAAATGTTTTTTAGGGACACACAATGACTGTTAAAAACAGTGACAGTGTCTCCGGGACATACTGTATCAAGGAGACATAAAGAAAACTATGAAAAGTCATTTGGATGTCAAGAGTAGGGACAAAATGATAAAATGTCTTGATCATTGGTAGCTTTTTGGAGCCCCGAGACAAAGAAAGCAAGACAGGTTCCAACTTCTCAGGCAGTCTCTGACAGCAATGTGATTTAGCTTAGGGTGGGCTTGTAGCTAACCTGTATTGCTTTAAAATGAACTGGCTATGTCTGGAAACAAAAACACAGTTAACAAAGAGTGTTGGGCTGAAGAACAAACACTGTGAGCCTCAAAGGTATCAAGTTAACTATGTACTAACTTCTGTTAAAGACTATTCCTCTAAAAAGAAGAAAAAGTTCCCATTTCTCTTAATCCATAGATAACCATGACCCTGCATAGGCATACAAGGACTGAATGGATGGAAAGGATTTGTGGAGTCTGAGAAATGATGAGCACCATGTTCTTTATGTCTATTTGGGCTTTGTAACTTTTCCTCATACATCTATACTATTTACACACTTAAATTAGGTTGTCAAACACTTTATAGCCTTGTAATGAGGTTCATGTAACACTTGTTGCAATGTGTGCCCTTGTGACATTTACAGCTGCACAGCATTTGGTTCTTAAAAATAATAATAATGAAAAAGTAATGTCTGATCTGCCCTTACTTGCTTTCAAAAGTGTTGAAATAAAGGAACAACACTAAATTTATCACTGATTAGACTAGCTAATAATCTCATACATGACAGAGATGATCGATAACTTAAAACCTTTGCTCTAACAGCCCATGTGAGAGACTGCGTTTTAGAGTATGACAAATACAACTCAGCATTGTGGGTGTCAATGCGATTCTCCAAAAGTTTAATTGGAGAAATTTATGATGAGATGAGACAACTGTGACACAATATCCTTAGTGAGAAAGTTGATCATATAGAAAAAATACAGCTGTGCCTTCTTATAGATACATTCTTTAAGCAATGAATGAAATATTGCTCCATCTTGCCACTAAACCTCAAGAGAGGTTTCTATTTTACGTCTACTTACAGCCAGGACCTCTCATGCCTGCAGTGAACCATGAGCTCTCTTGCCTGCAATGAAACTTGAAATGTAGCTGTCCATAAACTGTTGGTGTTTGGTGGACACAAGGGAGGTGCTGATGTTTGACAGCCAACGACTCTGACTGGAATCGCATTATACTAATGATATAAACTCCATGTGTTTCATTAAATACTTTCTACAACCAATCAGAGACTTGTTTAGAAATTCAAGTCAGTGAATTTGACGATGTCATTATTATCCGTTTTTTGCCTGTGCTCAAAAAAACGCTGATGCAAGTAACTTTGTTGAGTCAAGAAATACAAATAATTACCAAAACTCACATTTACTACCATTAAATAAGAATACATACACTGTGAATTCTTACACCCATAAACCTAAAGTTAGGTAGGCTCAACTACACAAAACATCCTGAAAAACTTTAGGTAGCAAACAAGTACCATGACAGCAAGAGAACTTTTGAATGATGGCAGCATAAACTTTACCCCATAACCTGATGATTGTTCAAAAACTGTGCCTTCGGCAACACAATATAAATGATTTGTATTGTACCATAATGAGAGAGGTCTTGAGCACCAGAGGCCAAATTGTTTGGATTAAAAATAATCTTAAACAGGTCAGCCCTCACCTCTTAGGTCAAATTTAATCAGTTATAACTCACCTTTTCATAAAATAGAGCAAAAAGCAAACCTTAAAAATCTATTTAATTTGAAGGTGTGCTCACCAGGCTTTGGTCAATTATTTGCCTTTATCAATACCCTCTGTCTAAGATATACTGCATTGGCTTATTTGAATTTAATAACCAAACACTAATATTCTCCTTCATAAAATCTGAATATTATGTAAAAGGCTCCAGGGAGCATATCGCAGTGTGAGTTTCTTTCCCTGAAATGGCAGAACGTTTGGAAGGTGCTAATTGTCTGTCCCCAGAGGTAAAGGGGGCAGCAATCCTTTACCTTCATTATAGAGCAGATGCAACGATGAACTCCTTGTCTTGGAGGCAAGTCAGTTAACCTTTTTTACCGCTGCCATGCTGTCTGTCACATAGCCATGCCATTACAATGCCACAGGAGAGCTAGAGGGGTGAATGTCACATGAAAGTCAATGGACAGAAAGGAACTAAGATGGCTGTTCAAGACAAATTTTCTACATTGGAGCTTGTGATTAGAGGGCATTACAAAGCGCATAACCACAGGGGACTTAATCACATGGAAAATACAGTAGAAGATGATGAAGATAAAGTGGCATTGAACAGAAGAGACATGAAAAAGAGAATATTGCACAGGCAAAGTTCCAAGCTCATAATGATATAGATGTATGGGAATTCAGGTTAAAATATGGCAATTAAATACTAATGCACTGTTTTTGCATTCTTTTGCACCATCATCATTCTTCCTACTCATAGGCCTCGAATTTGATGTATGTGGTGTTGAACAATATTGGCAAACACAAGTGAAACCCACAGTATGAACAGCAATAAGTGGGTGTAGAAAGTGCAGTAGATAGATGGATGAGGGGAAACTATTAATGTGATCTAAAATATGAATTTGTTATTTATTTTTTTCTTACCATGAAATTCCATTTGAAAGTCAGTCTTAGTTATAGCCTTAGTTTTAGTCAACAGAGATGAGCACTGCTCTATAGTCAGGTTTTCATCCAAAGTTCAACTAATAATCCAAAAAGTTGGCAAAAGAAAATGCAAATGAATGCATGTACGTACATCATGATTTATTGATTAAAGTGCAAATTAAAAATGCACATAAAAACAGGTTGCTGGAAAATGCATGTGTCATAGTTTTATAGTAAACAGGTTCTGTTGTGGCTATTGGTAGTGTTTTAAATTGAGTCCTGATGAAATCTCATTTTTCTCATTATTTCCGGAGAAAGGGCACTTAATGCACAGTTCCAATAATGCTCATCTGCTGTTTTGCACTGTATGAAACAGACCACAATAATAGCTTTAGCATATTCATAACACTTCACTGTTTCAAACAGAAATAAAACAGTATGCCATAGTTAATGAACAGAGTTGGTGAATTGAATCAAATTACTGCACGTGTTACTGCATGTATCTGGGCGTTTACTGCTTGTATTTGTTTGCTTAATTTAATCCATTTACAATTGGAGATGTGTCTGTTTTATGGTTTTGAATTGAATATCTGTTCTGGTGGATAGCCAGACATGGAAACATGCATTAATGCACAGAATAAAAGGAAAGAAACATAAGGACTTTTTTTCCCCCTTGTTGTTCAATACCTTGTTCACTATTTGTTTTAGGACCTGAGGCTTTTTTGTCATGTGGATTGTAGCCTACATATAAACATTTTGTGATTTGGAAAAAGGCAATATCAGCAGTAAGCAATTATCGGTGCATTAAGTCAGTGAAAGTAGAATGATAGTAGTAGATGAAAACATTAATCATTGCTATCATGACTGGTACTGGTATCAGTCCACTATGGTGTGTGGGTTGCATTAATGTGAGTGGGACTGCGCGTGCATGTGTAAAAAGGGCTACACTATGTATTAAATGACCAAGTTCATGAGAAAGAGAGGCACATTTTTGTGCATTAACAGGTTATTCTGTCATCACCAAACTATGTGTTAGAGAAGAAAGGAGAAACAAGGGATAGGGAAGTTCAGGGAGGTCATATTGTAAAAAGAACTAAAAAAAACTGTTGAATTATTTACCAGTATAATGTTGATGCAAGAGGATGAGCTGGAAAACACTGTTGAAGAGATTCCTCTTGCTGAGAACCTTAGCCCACTCAACTCACATCCTTAAACATTAGACAACTGAATGGGATCAGTAGTTACACAAAAGAGTTAAGGAGAAGCCCGAGGCTGTATTTAAAGAGAAACCACTGTGTTGTCTGAAGTCATTCCAAACAGGCAGGGTGTTTTGATTTGTAATGTTTGGAATTTCTTTACTTTGTTTTCATTTGTATTTTCTTGTACATAAAATTTAAATTCTTATGGATAAATGGTTGAATTTTATGTTGTGTTCTTTTTCTGGGGATGACCGGAATGTTGTCACTTATCGAAATTTAGTGTAAGCAAATTGCATAATTCTGCCTTTTTTGATCACCGTTTCAATATAAAGGATTATAACATAAACAAGTTAGAGGCTGCTACATTTTTGCTAATGCTTTTCAGATGTTGTTTTGGCAGTGTTGTAGTCTAATTTTTTGTAGTGAGTTTACTGTCATTTTTCTCTCCAAGCTTCTTGCTTGCTCGTCCCAGAGCAACAAGCCATACCATTCCAACCCATAGGTTTTTGTAAAGTTATTGCATCAGCGTCATCCGGCGCATTTCCCGTTGTTTCAGTAATGTTACCGTCTTTCGCAGCGTCACCAGAAGAGGCAGTATAGCTTCAGCGGCTGGCATGTGAAACTACAGAAAGTGTGAGTGTAGTTTAAATTCGCTTTTGTTTGATATGTCCTTTAGTGATTGACATTAGTTAATTTCAAATTTGCGCAGAGAATGACCGTTAAGCAACTGTGTTGCTGTTCCTGCGCAACACAAAATAACAGTTGCATGTATCCCCGCACTTTTGTGAGTGGGTATAAAAAAAATCTTGTCCTTTCCTAGTAGGTATACCACGTATACCTGCATATCACGTAGACTACAACACTACTTCTCATCCATCACTCACAATATATGATATGATACGAAGGCCATGATAACCTTCGTAAATCTTATTTTCATGAGCATGCTTGAGAAATTCTCACTGGCGTTTGGGTGCTTACAGGTCATGTTTGGATACACTTCAAAGCGTTGAGTCTGTAGCATCTCTTCAGTTTTGGTATGCATATTTTATAACCTCTCACATAAAATAAAAATGATGGAACAGAGACTTAATTAAAAAACAACAAACTAATATAGCGACAGTGCAGTGCCATCTAATCAATTTATTAATGAGAAACAATTAAGAACAAAACCATCACACAGAACAAGGTAATATTAGTTTCAGACAAACATGGAAAGCACTGACTAATTACCTACATAATAGTGAAGAACAATACACCATGTGTATTGTTTTTATTTATCATTTTTTTATTTATCATAGAGTCCCAAAGTCTGCATATAGGAAAGCTGCTTCTTTCCTGGTTCCAAAAAACAGTCACCATTGTTTTTGTATGAATTCCAGGGTAAGTACCATCTCCTTTAGGTTTTTTATGTTTAAGACAAAACAGTGAGAAAGCGTAGCTCAGGGCCACAACTTGTGAGGTGATGTGGCCGTCACAACTTCCTGATCAACAGTAATCTTGAATTGCCCGTCACCTTACACATACAAGATATTACAAGACCAAATACATTGCATGTCTACTTCAGAGAATCGCTCCAAACATTACACCATAGATTGGCTTATGTGGTAATAAAACATAAAATGCTTTGTTTTACATACATTTTAATTTTTTGTCTCCACTAATTTACACACTACTGAGGAATGATATTATTGAACCTATTTGTTCAAGTCCTGTTGAACAAAATCAACACTATGCATCATAAACTATGCTTCACATGTAAATAGTGTTATTATTATACACACTATATACATCATAAATGACTAGTATGATTTAACTATGTTACTAGACAGGATATCTATTTATATATATATATATGTATATATATATATATATATATATATATATATATATATATATATATAGATATATATATATATTTCCTAGTTGACAATCCCTCTGCCAGCTTTATTTGCACTGGAAAGCCAAGGAGGGTAATACTCGAAACTTCACAGACCGTAACATAATGTTATCAATAAAAAGACGGTTAATTAACGTTAGCCGGAACCAACCGATCCCGTCTAAGCTTGCAATATCTAGCTAGCTAGCTAAATTGTTGGCCTAACCATGAGACGGGGTTAGAGGGCTAACGTTAACATTTGTAATGTTAGCTAGCCAACTAGCGCTAACAGGCCTGTAATGTTAGCTAGCTTGGTACAAAGCAGATGAACCGGCTATAGTAAAATGCCGTCTATCGACCATAAATTAGTCAGCGTTAACTAGCCGGCCCAACCAGCCCTATTTTAGCTTGTTATAAACGTGATAGTAGCCCGGACGTTACAAAGTGGGCAAACCGGCTAAACTAGCCTTGTCAACGTGACACCCAAAAAAACACACATAGCTGGGTTAACAAAAGCCAGACAAAGTGTAAGTCCCTATATCATTAACAATATATTTCTAAATGTTTAACACAGAGGTCTAAGAAAGGTTGCTCCAAAATCCCAGTGAAACTTTTATTGCGCTTTGTGATTTTTTTCACACTTTGCAGTGAGTCTTGTTCCCAAGATGCATAGCGCAAATCACCAAAAAAAATCATTAGAGAAAATTCCTTCAAATTAATACAGTATGTTAGCATGTATTTTCACTGACTTTTCTTACAGTGCATTATTATTATTTTGATAATAATAACATCAAAGGTGACAAAGGTGCACAAATAAAGTACCTCAGTATTTGTGTAGTTGCTTTTGTGCCGAAACCTAACCAAACCTTGACCGTGGCGTTTCCACATCTTATAACAGGTTGCTTTTGTCAGCAGTGATTTGTAACAAATTTGAAAGGTAGGCTACAGAATAATGATGTCCATCACATCAGAAAACGCATTGTCTCTCTAGAGGGCATGGACAAACAATATGTTTGTCTTATTCAGGAAGACATTTTGACATGCCACTGTAGGAGACACACAGATATAAATCATTCAGTTAATAATGGCTGAATTTTGTAGCCGATTCAGTTTCAGGGTCCTGATTTATTTTTTTGTTTATTGACTTTTTCAACAAAGACAGTGACATATTGCAGACACATACAACTAAACACGCATACTTGCACAAGCATACATAAGCATGTGTAGACAAATCCAGTCAGAAATAATTGCTTCACATAACTATAGCACGACTCCTGTGTACACAACGTATACATTACATAACCAGTGACAATATGAGGTATACAGTTCGCCAGTGTGCATGATTTGCTTTTAGTAGCTCTATTACAAACGTTGCATAAGGGAAATGTGGTAACATATTATACATTGTAATATTCAAGATCCGTCCACATAGATGACATGACTTCAACCATAATAACTAAAAAAATAAAAATAATACAATAAAAAAAGTACTAAAAGTTTGTTTAAAAAGAAAAAATCCTTTTCTACTTTGAAGTTTCTGGTTTGAATATAGGCTATTTTGAACACTAAATGATCCTTTTGATGCTGGAAAGACTTTAATCATCTCAAATTCAAATCGGCTGTTTTCATTTAGGTCAACATCACTTTTTCAAAGCATTATCAAAAAGCAATGGTCATTTGCCACATTTTATACATCCAGGTTCCAAGAAAACATAAAACAACTGGGGCAACCCAAAACATTTGATTAGAGCAACTGAGACCATAAAAAAAGTTTAAATGTTGATCAGGAAATCAAAATGCAGCCCACACAATGTAAAAAAAAAAAAGATGTACTTTAATTATATAAATACATGTAGATTATTCATACCTTCAGGCTGTAGCTGGGATGCCAAATCCATCATCTGGTAGACGTCACGGAGGCAAATCAAATCCTGTAAAAATGTATGGTATTTCTTGTCTACACTGTATACAATGACTGCACCCACTGTATTTCCCATTACTTACATACACAAAGATCTGCCATAAATCTGCCATTTGTAAAGGTAACCTGGATACATTGGTTTACTTCCAATTTTAAAACAAGTTCTGCATCTTGGATTTGAGAGAGTAACCATCTAAGATGCAAGGACTTTGACAGAGAAAGAAGAGGAATGTGTAACTCTTCTTCTTGTCTGTACAAAGAGGTATAACTAAAGCTAAAGAAAGGCAAGCAATTAAAGCAATGTAAGAAACACAAGCAGAACAGAAAAGATAAAGAGCAAAAACTGTTGCATAAAAAGGCTGTCAGTGACATGTATTTTATTAAATGTATCCATTTTAACTTTGACAGCCTAAAACGAGGGATCCAAGAGCCCTCATGGCAAAAGCTCACCATGGTCTAGGATACTATTTAAACGTGTATACTTAATTCTCTGTCCAGAACGCCATTACTCCACTATATCTCAAAATACCAAAACATTTGACATGCTATATTAGTGTTCTGCAAATCAAGTATAGCCCCGTCAAGGTATAGAGTTGTTTAAATTTGAGGTCTCAATTCCTGCAGGTAGTACATTAAATAAATAAATGAATTAATTTGCAACCCTATTCTGTCAGATGTTTTAAAGATCACAAATAGTTAAAAATACAGCAGCTCAAGGAAATGTGATGCCACGATGTATCTGAGTCAAACCATATGTGTCTGTTGTGAAGGGAGGCACCGGATGACTGTAGGTCATGCATATACATGAGCCCAATGCTGGACTTGGCCTTTGTGACGAGCCAGTCCTCTCCAGATAAAATGACAGCATCGGTCGCTTGTCCGGATGCGTAAAATGACAAGCAATCTCTTACGGTTTTGTGATCAAAAGACCCAAACCTTAACCTCGTAGTTTTAGTTGCTTAAAGTGAAACCAATTTATATTTGGTCTCTTTGGTGGAAGCGCAACAAAAGAGACACCCTATTTCCTCATAAACTTGTACCTAGTAACTGCATCTCTTTAAATGCATGTCTTTACGTGTGCATCTTTTTCAAGTCAATCTCAAATCTAACTAGGGCTTTTCAATTTGTGACACCCTCTGTCCTTACACCCTCGATTCAGATAAGGAAAAACTGTGCATCTATAAACAAGGAGGCCTGCAGTCAGTTGCTGATCAGTTTAAAATACTCTTTTAATTACTCTCTACTTCATATGGACAAGTAAGCTCACTTTTCTATGTTTTTTTATCAAGTCTAATTGGTTTAATTAATCTTGCAGCAGATCTGGAGAATGATACAGTGAGATAAAACATCACAAATGGTAGTGGTATTTTCCAGTCCGTCAGATTTACACTCCGGTCTCAAGCGATCTGTTTATTTTCAATTAGGTCTGAAAATGAGGAATGTTCTGGCAGAGTGCGGGGGAGCTCATGTTCACACTCATCTTCTGTGGCAACTCCTACTTCCGACGCTTTACTCCCAAACACAAACACACTCACAACCAGTGTTTTCCCTAGTTTTGTGGAAGACTTAGGTTCCACGTGTTTGGCAAGTGGGTTAGGCGTTCTTCCTCAGGAAAATGTTAAATTTTTCAATTAAATAAATGTAATTTCCCAATACATTTTGAGTCTCTGTGAAATTTTGTCTCCTTGTGGGATTTGGCATCTCGTTATAGTGGTGTGTGTCCCTCTTTTTTGGTCGTTTTTGTTTTCTTTCAGGTTGTTTGTTTGTTTTGTGGTCATTTGGCGTTTATTTGTGGTTGGTTTCTGTCCCTTTGTGGCAGTTTTGCATCCCTGTTTCACATAATTTTAGGCTGTTATTATCTCCATATCTGTGTTGTAAATGTTGGAAAAACTAGAGCAGAAAGTAATTTAAAACTCTAAAGAAGCTTTGAGGCAAAACTTGCTAAAGACGTCTATCTACAGTCATTACATCTGTTTAAAGTATTTTAGTTACATCAATTCATATGAGGTGCTGCCCAAAACCGCTCGGTGCCGCAATTAAACCTTATGATGGCAGGGAAATCCCTGACAACAATTTTACCCATGTTGAAATAGGGACACCATGTGATAGTTTTGTGAAAGGTATTGTGTATTTACAAAGAAACACAGACCACATATATTGCATTTAGATGTGTACAGTGTATGCATGATAGATCCATGGTGGCTGATGCAAGTTCACATGTATTTGTAACACAGAAACAAGGAACACACATGCCATACTGTAGGTGATGAAGCTGAGAGGTTAAAGTCCATGGGCGTCATCATGAATATTTAACACAAACGCTCTCTAGAAATGTCTAGTTACCGTTGGTTGACCATTGCAAGCCACAAGCATGCCTACCAGTTTATTGTTCTGAAATTTACTAAAACCCAAAGCATTAACAATAGTGTAAATGTAATCATATTAGACTCAAATCAATTGCAATAACCCTATTACTGGTAGTGGTCTGCAAAAGAGAGATCTGCAAAAACAACAATTGTCAATGGAGAGAAGAATCCGTTACCTTGCATGGCAGCTGGATTCTCGAGATATCACAAGATCACTAAAATCCATCTTGTAAGGCTTCATCCTGATGCGTTTGTGTCTGAACTATCAGCTTACCACACCAATCAGCATCCGGTGAGGACATACTGGCAGCTCCAGGCGTGGTGTAGGTGTGTGATGGCTGCGACTGTTCATTCAAAACAACAAAGCTATGAACTAATTCCGTTTAAAATGATTTCTTAGACTTTTATTGAAGCTAGTTTGTTTTAAGGCCAATTGCTCTGTTAGAGTTCAGTTTTGTGTATCCTGGGTTTTTCTTATTCTAAAATGATTATCAGAGGACATGACTATAACATTGTGCTCAGGAAGAATTGTGTCAGGGGAGCTAGGCAGAATTTCCACTATAGATCTGATAAGAGACTTGCGACTGGTACTATACAGTATGGTATTTTGAAATACCATGTCTGTCCTCTTGTTTACATTGTCAATCATATATCGGGAATGTGCATGTCACATTTTTCAGAGAGATGATATCAATTATGGAACAAAGTATTGTACTGGATGGTGTTTCAGATACTCTCTCATGCCAGAGCTATTAGGTAGTTACAGTTCAGAATTCAAAGTTTTTTGCTTTAAGCGCTCATATTATGCTTTTTGGCTTTTCCCACTTTCATTTATTGTGGTATACTGTATATCTTTAATGTGCACATTTTAGGTTTACAATGTGAAAAAGCTCAAGTCCACCCTAAACAATATAATGCTAGCCTCGCTGCTAGCTGTTAGTGTGGCACGCCCTCATGCACTACTTCTGACTAGCTTGTAGTGTTGACCTAGGCACTGTGCATGTGGGACTCCTAAAAAAGATGTAACAGAAGTGTGATGCCTCACTCTGTAGCTAAAGCAGAGAACTCCACACAGGATGACAAGTGGAGCTGCAGCAATAAGCAGTACAACTAAAATGCTGAAGTGCTTTTTGGAGATTAAACCATGTAAACCTATTCTGGTACAACCTCTAAATACAATTATGAACATTAAAATGCGCATGATATGAGCAGTTTAATAAAGATGATAATAGTCCACAGGTAGAGAGAAAATAATGACAAAATAGAAAGACGGAGAAAAAAACAAAACTTGATGTCAGAGACATTAGTAGACAAATGTATCAATGGAATTAACCTGTTTCATTGATACATGGTGCTTCACTCAACCTCTATTGATCTGCTCCCTAGATTAGGGCAAGGTGAAGGACGCAGCCATCAAATGGATGCGAGGAAGACGGCAGGAAGAATTAGAGGAGATGATGAGAGATGGGGGTAAAGTGTCGCAGGAGGAAGAAAAGCAAGTGGAGAAGGTGCAATAGGAGTGGAGGTGGAGGGGGAGAGAACAGGATCCACAGGATATTGCCGAAAATGAGTTAGAAAGGAAAGTATTGAAAAACTGAAAATGTAGCAGGATTGAGCTCAGTTAGACATTACATGCTCAGTTGTGCACATCACTTATGTACATATACTGCATGTAATAGGTTATATTGAAAGCCTTCCCACATTCGCATTACATTGTCTCCTAATTTGACCTCTTTTCAAGTCACGGCACAACTTCTTGTTTCACCCACTCATCTACCTGTATGTCTACACCGAAAAAAGTGTGTTTTATTGATGCTCATCTCTACACTCCAGAGTGTCAGGACATAAGTGAAAATACATCACAGAGAGGAGGCAGTCAACTTCAGCCTCCACACTGACAATAAATCTGAGGGTGAGAGGGCCTTGTAGGGTGTGTGAAAAAAGTTGTTGTCGCTGATGAGAAAGGTACATGACACAAAAGGACACTCCATCTTAAACGGGCTTCTGTCAACACAGAAATGGAGGTGATGTAGCAGCAGGGGAAGGGAGAGCGGGCAGATGAGCAGTGGATATGAGAAGGACAGCAGATGAGCAGTTGTCTCCACAGCAGACTCATAGTCTCTGAGCTTGTCAACAAGACACTTGGAAGGGATAAAATTGCAGGGAGGTGAACAATTGGAAGAAAAAAATGCTGTTGGAGGAGAAATAACAACTGCTATTGTAGACTGAGAGCGAGCGAAAGAGAACACTGAGAAAAGTCAGCTGGAAGGCGATTTTCTGTTGGCGAGTTCTGCAGAAAATCCCACACTTACCTGACCTTTGCATGGCTCACCGTATTACTGACCTGCTATGTTTGTGCTAGCAATTTGAGCCTTTCTATTGTGGCTTTTTTGTTGTTGCATCAAACAAGTCAGACGAAAATGTAAAGCTTTCTGCACATTTTTTTCAAATCCTGTTACAGTATTTTTCCAATGGCTAAACGATAGTGGGCACAACTGGAGTCACATGTGCAAAACTCTAATTACAGCCTGCACAGCTGCAGTTCATGTGGACCAAACTCTAGTTTGTTTTTCATTGCTTGAACACTGTTTTTAAATCTCTACAAACTTATGCCATGGCTTTAACCACGACCGGCACAACAACGTCTATTAACAGCACTTTGTTCAAATGCTAAAACACTGCTGTCAAAACTGTTAACCTCACATTCAAAACAGAATAGATTTCAGTCTGGTGTCTATCAAACACTGCTGATTGTAATTTTAGCTGAAAGCCAAAGCAGATGTCTTGTTTTAGACTAGTTATTGAACATACACAGGTTTTCATATACACAGCTATAAGAAACAAAATGTGAAAAACACTACCTTTACTATAGTAAAACTGTGTTCTTATTGTGTTTCACAAAGTAATGGAGATGAAAGCATTGAAAACACCACATTCAGTAGTATTTAGAGATGATGCAGACATCCATTGTGATGAAGAAATCTTGCTGCATGATGCTGGAGAGAGGCAGGATTAGTCACAATATTCTATTTTGCTGTTATATATCTTCAGTTTTTTTTCCCAGTTATACCATCAACTACTAGAGATAAAATACTATATTGAAGCAAACTGCTGATTTTTACTTCTTGTTTACCTTACATGAAAATTGCTATATTTTATAAAAATCTACATATTTTCTTTAGAGAAACTATTGCGTATTGTGAAGCCACTCAAATTGTTCAAACTGTAAAGATGAGAAAGTTAGTATTTTCTGTATTAGTGTTTGATGCTAGTGTTTTTACTCTGTGTGTTCTGAGTGACTTTGTGTGTTATCTCAGTGAGGGTTGTTCATAGTGTTTGCTGCACTGAGCCTGTTTTGAGATGTGTGTCAAGAGTTGTGTTGCTTGGAATGAGTTTTGCACCCGATGTGAACTATTTAGCTCAAGTAACTGTTGGTAGTGCAGACCATACTTAGACCTTTGCACATGTAGCTCCAGTTGTGCCCACTATTGTTTAAAAATCGGAAAAACTGTAATAATAAATCGACAAATTTCTTGCTCTCTGGCTGCCTGTAATTGATTGTAATCAATAACAGCAGAGTAGAACACAAGGCAAGCAAATCCTGAGAGGTGAAACGGTATATTCTTGTGCAAAACATTGCAACTATATTACTGCTTTGAGATTTTGGGCCAAACAAATAAGCTTTTGCAGCTCAGATGTCTTTTGATATCAGCCAGTGTTTTTAACACCGTCCTCCACAGGAGAAACTGTCGGGAGTCTTAAAGGCCAGACCTTCTCACAATAGGATTCTGCACAAAAAATATACAATTCTAGCTTCCAGTCTGTACAGCTTGCAAACACAACAGTTTTTTGCTCATTTATCCATCCATCCGTCCATCTTTGTCCGCTTATCCGGTATCGGTTCAAGGGTGAAGCAGCTCCAGCAGGGGACCCCAAACTTTCCTTTCCTGAGCCACAGTAACTAGCTCTGACTGGGAGATCCTGAGGCGTTCCCAGGCCAGGTTGGAGAGATATAATCTCTCCATCTAGTCCTAGATCTTCCCCAAGGACTCCTCCCAGCTGGTCGTGCCTGGAACACCTCCCTAGGGAGGCACCCAGGATGACTCCATACCAGATGCCCAAACCACCTCAACTGGCTCCTTTCAACATGTAGGAGCAGAGGCTCCACTCCAAGCTCCTCTCGGATGACTGAGCTTCCCACCCTATCTCTAAGGGAGATAACAGCCACCCTCCTGAGGAAACCCTTTTCAGCCGTTTGTACCCTGGATCTCCTTCTTCTGGTCATGACCCACCCTTCATGACCATAAACTGACCGGTAGATTGAGAGCTTTGCCTTCTGGCTCAGCTCTCTTTTCGTCACAACTGAGCAATAAATTGAATGTAATACCGCAGTTGGTTTGTATATAAATTTCAACAAATGTACATATATCTGCAATTTAAAGCTACTTAATTAGTTTCATATTTCATCAAAACTTTCCACTGATTACAAACTTTAAACATATTTATTATATTTATACATTAGTGATTTAATGTCAGGTGGCATCTAATACAGATTGTCTTGTTTCAAACAAATTATCTGCCAATAAACGAGAAAACTTAATTGAAGATGTGTTGGCAGAGTTAAAAGTAAAACAACAACTAAAAGAGACATTGCTTTAGCAAAGGCTTCATACATTTGTACGTGCTTCTTAGTTATTGTATTATATACCCCTTTTTCTTCATTATTTCAGACCAGAAAACCCGGGCCAAAATAGGCATATACAACATATTAACATTCTCATTTAAGCTACATCTACTTTAAATAATTAGAGCACAGGACCTAAGAAGTCAAGTCTAAAAATTACAGGACCCACAACCGTTCTAAGGCATTTCCTTTCCACCACCGTGAGAACCATTTTAAAGCAACCATTTGGCAAGGCTCCCTTGGCACATAACGAATTGTAATTTGTAATTACAAGGATTGCTTAAAATGACCTCTCTGGGTCACAATTTATTTGAAAAACTTATTATAGCTGATTCCTTTAGCTGAGCGATTGCTATTCTAAAATGCATATCTGTGAAAGTAGACACACCGCCATCTCTTTCTAGAGGTCAGATGTTACAAAACACTGACAGCTCTTTAAATAAACCATCATCATTTCCATCCGTCTTCAAAACCAGCATTGATTTGCTCATATGCACTCATGCTACTTGCCATACAAATCAGGTTTTACCTTCATCTTTTTCCTCAGTCCTTGTGAAACCTCTCTCTAGTGTTCCATCCTTTTTAAATAGAAAGAGGCCGGCAAACAAATTAACTTAACATACAAATTTAATTAACAAACACAAAAGCAGAGATAGGGGAGTGGTATCTGTCGCTGGCAGCCATCAAATCTGTCACCACTCATCAATAACTCTCAAAATGTTGCCCTGCTTCACTACTTTATTCAGATCCTGCAGTAACACCAGTCAATTTGTCTCTCACTTCCGACATTGCTACGGTGCTGCAGGAAATTCCGTCCGATTGCATGTGCTTTCCTTTTCCTTCCGCTTTCTTTGTTTGGGAATTTTAAATTTGGTGGATTTATGAGAATTATTTTGACTGCTCCTCAATTGAGACAGCTAGACTATCTTTACAATCAAAATTTTCTCTTGTACGACTGTTTTGAAGCGGCCCTTTGCAGAGCCTAGCGCAGCCCATGACAATTGTGATTGGTTTAAAGAAATGCCATTAAACCAGAGCATGTTTTGTAGCCAGACCCTACTTCAGCACACTTTGGAGGAGGGTCTGGCAAGGCGAGACTATTTAGTTTGTCTTGTCAAAATGGCATGCTGTGAGTCATGTAACAAACCCCATTTAAGAGCTGCGCAAACTAATATACATGAATCAAAACCCATATCTCTCGCAAGGCCCTAAATTATTTGTCATGGCTTTTACAGTGCAAATTAAATCTTACAAAGATGTGTGTTTTGCTACGTGGCTTCATCTATCTTAGTCTGGAGGAGTCATTAGATTATCGCTCCGTTGATGAGTTTCCATCACTCGGCCACCCATTTACTGAGCTCTAGTGTGCACACTTACACAGACATATACACACTCATACACACACCCACGCTGCCTTTCCTTCAAACATAAATTATGAAAAAGCACACACAACGTTCAGTTTTAGCCAATGTTTAGATGATCAGTAGCATATATATGTACCTGTGACCAAATGTCCTCCAGCAGGAACAGACACACAAACTTTTCACATAGCTTAACACTATGTTTTTTCACATTTTATCTGCAAAAAAAACAGTAATTACTGCCATATTTATTCTTATCTGTCTAGGTTGGGTTCTGTAATTCATTTGTGAATTATGCAAACTCCAACTCAGGGAACCCTGAAGTTGCAGACATTATAATATCTACAGTCTACGCAGTATAATGTGTGTATACTGAATAGTGCAGAGACAGAGAGAGAGAGAAAGAAAAGTTAATAATGAATCAGAGATCTACAATAAGCCCTTCAATAATTATAAGGTTATTAATGAGTGTGGCTATTGATTGACGACTCCTTCTGTTTACACCAGTTTGGCCAGCCTTCACACCGCTGTTAATCAAACTAAGCCTAATCAATAATCAAAATAGCAGCAAGTACTGAGAATATTTTTCATTCCTCCTTATATTTTCAGGAAAGTAGAGCTCCATAATTAAATAATATTAAAGTTTGAAGCAGACAACTGGAACCTTCTTTAGCTGCCACCAGTGTGACACAATTACAGTAATTCCCCAGCACTGTGAGACGTTCTTACAAATACGAATACTACAAAGTATTCAAAAGCCGTTTTTGTAAGTAAAATATTTTTGTGTCAGTTTTTTTTTTAGTTGATTGTATCAAAACATTGCCATTAAGATGCATAAGCGTAAGGATTAGTCAACAAAGATTTCCCATTTACATCCCCTAAATGGCGTGAAATCAGTGCGGAGACAGCCTAGGTCAATGCAAGGGATAATGAATAACCGGAATGTGAGTGGAAAAAGATCTCTGGTTAAAAGGTCAATGTCTGAAGATACATTTTTTAAGTAAGATGTTGTTTAATGCATCGAAAGGACAGAGCAGTTATTATCATGAAACCCTAAACTAATGTTTTTGGAAGCGAAGGAAGAGCTGGGATTGGGTCGTATCTTTTTGGCAAGCTCTGATCTGCGTATGGAACTTATGCAGGATTTCATCCCGATTTCACAGCTTGCTTCCAAAACAATCTATCTTCAAACATCAGACAATCCATCATGCCTTTTTATGCTATTGTGTACACACACAAGTGGGGGACTAACTCATCAGAAGAAGAGATTAGAAAGATGTGATCTACATCTGTGCATCCAAACTATTAATCAAAGATTAATTTTCCCCTTCATCAAGAGGACTGTTAATTCCTTTAAAAGATGAGAGCATTACTACTAACTTGCCTCTGTAAGCTCTTCATTTCTGCAGATTTAAAACAGCATAGTGTCAAAGCTCACAACAGACTGGGCGCTCCACTTTGTTCTAAAAGCATTAGTCTCCTAATCTCCTCTTTTTTGTGTGTGGCAACAAGAGTGGTGCAACTAAGCCACAACCACTCACAAAGTTAATATGGTGAATAAATCAAATCTGCTCAAGCAGCTCGTAGATGTGGCAAGATAGCAGGGAATGCCATTTCTGCAAGAGTCCACTTTCGCTTGTTTATCAAATGTGGGTCTCTTCAAGGATTCGGTTTTCTAGGTATTATGCATGTGTTTTGAACAACACAAACAACTGTCAGTGTTTACTGATTGCTAAGCTGTTACACTATAATGATAAGCCATTTTACTCGCACAGAACAACAACAGGTGGGATGTCTGAGGGGTTTTCCATCTCCAAATATTAAAGAGAAGAAAGAAAATGCATTCTAAGAGACTGTATTATTGTTATTGTGAAACCCATGTTAGCTGGACAAAATCTATGACTATAGCTGTGTTATACATACAATGCAGCAGTTTGTTAATAATGTACACTGTGTACTCTCTGTGTACTCAACCAATTGCAAATTGCACTATGTTGGTTGGCAGCACCTTGCAATTGATTGTTTTAGTCACAAACTCTGATATGTCTCTGTTAACGGGGTTAATGGGGTTTTATTGACAAGCATGGTAGCGGCTCAGCCTTATAGCCCCCAATTGTAACTGCTTGTGGTAACAGCTTTGCAACTCAATTAGATTTGACATTGTATTTGACTCCATGAAAACAGAAACAGGTAAAAATGGAGAGCAGACATTCTGGAACACTGTGCAATGGAGCTGTTTAAAATTAGTCCTACTGAAGGTGTTTAAATCAATGGTAATACAACAGAAAATCCATACAATTTTGCTGCATGCATACATTAAAAACATGACATTGACATAATGAAGAGAGAGCAGATGTCTAGCAGGGTCTACGAATCATGTGTTATTTATTATGTTATTTTTAATTTGTTCAATAATGTAAATGATTAATGTCACCTTTTTTCACTAGACAACATCCTAAAATAATCCTGTAGAGAAAAAATAATTGTCAATTGACTTTTCATTTACCTTTTCTTTTCCTATTCTCTCTCATGCTTTCTTTTAACCTCTATACATACGGTATCATCAATTTGACACCCTATCTTTATCACTGTGGCTCAGTCTGGACAGTATGTCTTTCACATCCTTTTATATCACACGTTTTCCCTTATTTCCATCCTTTTCTTGTCATGTATATTTTTTATATGCATTACTACAGGATGCTACTTCACATTCCTTTCTTCCCACTTCCCTCTTTTAGTTTTTTCCTCTCTTTCCTTGAGACTTTAAGGTCATGGTCAGCCATTTATAACCATGTGCTTTAAATGCTGTTTAACCTTATCTCTGCATGCTTTATGGATGCTTCATGACTGATGGAATAAAAGCCTCAGTACTCTGCTGCAACAAGACAACAGCTCTCTCACTCTCCCCTCTCTCCTTCTGTTGGTCTATCTGTGTCTCTCATTGTCTTTCTGGACGGTATTTGTTATACCCTGCTTCCATGCATCAACCCCTCTTTTCAGTATACAGGTAGGCACGCTACAGCTGAGACTCTGACAAATGGAGATATGGATGGCCGATCACATGATTCAGCTAGCCCACATCCAATGTACTCGCTGTCGAAGGACACTGACGTCATGGGTAGAACCAGAGCTGGTGCAATGACTGTGTCAATGTCACCTTATGTTCTGCTTAGCTGTTAGCACAGTGTGCCGGACACCGCTGCTCCTGTCGTTACTGGCCTGGCAGATTTGAGTGTAGCAAGATGGAGGCACTAGAGTGAGTGACAAGTCATCCTAAACTGCCACTTTAAAACCTGCTGTGCCTAATGATGTGTGTCTAAAAGTGGCATGCGTGTGCGAGTTTAAGTGTGTGTGCGTGCACATGGTAAGTGCTTGTGCACCATTACATCTGTGAGTATCGTTTCTAATGTGTTTTCATTTGGTTTAGCTATAAAGACATTGCCCATTAACCTCCTAATATACATTTAATTTATTTTAACCCTTTGGTAAAGGTCAGAACACAAGAATAATCTAAATAATGGCCAAATAATGTTGTGTGGCATGCATTTATTCTTCCATTTCATGAGTATACCACCCATTCATATTACATTACATGTTCATGTTCTTTAGCCCAAAGAAGTAAGTGTTGTTTATGTTTAGGGACAATTATTCCCAAAAACGTAAGATATTTTAAAACTTCTCTTGTGAAGTGCAGAGTCACAAATTGTAAAGCACGTGCGTTTTCTAAACTTCTTTCTGCACAGTAAAATGCAAATGGTATTGTAAATGGTGCAGCTTAATTGCACTTCATTGTAAGGGGCACACTCCACATCAAAAAGAGACCAATATCCTCCTCTGGGAAGCACGTAGAGATAATGGGTGGTGAGTCTATGTGGTGTGTTCATGAGTATTTGTGTGTGTGTGTGTTTGTGTGTTTGTGTGCACATGAGCATGTGTGTGAAAGAGAGAAATAAAAGGAAGACTGCACATGCATGTTTGTGTGTATGTGGTGGGAATACTAAATAACAGTAGCGGAAAGCCCTCCAGCCACTGTCAAAATTATCTTCTATAGCAAGTCCCTGTAGCGCTGCTTGGCTCCATGAAGGGCCTGTGGGTTGGACTCACAGTTACGGCTCTGCTTACAACGTGGTCAAACCACCCGTTTCAGTCCCAGCACAAACTCTCGCTATATGTCCTCACCTGACACAAAATAAACAAGTAGATCAACAGTAATAAAGCAAAAATCAGTTATGGCAGTGTGTGCCTGCCTCTCTCTCCCTGTCTATTTCCATTTCTGCATTGCCATACCCAGTTGCCAGGATACCACTTCTGTAATGCACAGTCCTAATTGTTTTGACTGAGTAACAAGCCGTTTAATAAAGGCACCTTCTACAACGTTGTGATTCAAGTCATGCACAAGCTCAGTGGATTAATTTTACAATGTGGTGGTTGGTAGTGTTGGCTGGTAATGGTGTCTGTCAGGCTTTCCACATTCACTGTTTATAGATACACGTGCAAAAAGTAATGCACTATAATTCGACCCACGCAGGATGTTCCTATGAACTATTCATACATGAGCTAGGAAAAGTATTGCAACATGATATGTATGTATTTATTAATGCAGGTTCCACACATAAATGCTATTTTATGAGACTTTGAAGTTCTGCACAAGCAGGAGGTTGAGGTGGATGGTTGGGTCCCATGACACAATTGTTTTTTAAAGGGGGAAGCAGAGTTTGTGTTTTGGAAAAAGGTAAGTGGAAAACACAAGATGTTTGTGTTCTGGAAGTTCTACTATAGGTGGCCGGTGTTGGAACCAAAGCCACAAGCTTTTTTTCTAATATTAACTATTCGTTTTGGTGCCTAAACCTAACTGTCATTGGAACATGACAGTCAACTTTTTGCCGGCTAAACTGAGCTGAAAAGGCCGCTGTCACGACAGTCACCTACTGGACCTGGTACCCGGATAACACCTCACCTTTTTGTTTGCTAAACTTAACTGTAATGACTCTTTAGACAGTCAATGCAACCATGTGACAGTCAGTGTGTGTCATGTGACCAGTCGGCTAGACTCAACACTTGGCAAATTCTTCAAAACAAATGTTTCGCCGTGTTGATCAATTCTTAAAAATAATCAAACACCACTTAATGTTGGGTTAAAATACCTTGTAACTCGCGTTATTGAGATTGTATCGGGTATTATATTATCAAAATTAAACTAGTAATGCGTTATAATATCGTGTTACAGCTAAAAGAAATACATTACTGTAATCGCATTACTTTTGACTCAGGCAGATCAAACCCAGCATGAGTGTAGAGCACTTCTAATGTTTTTGTGTTACCGAAGGAAAGTAAGACACACTTTATAGACATTTGATTCAATTGTGTAATTTATTCTCAACAGTGAATACAAATAATCAGAAAGGATTAGCTTCAGCATGTTACAACTTTTCTTGCTCTAGTGGATTGTGCATTTTAACAAGAGCCATTTCTTGGCAGGGCATGCAGGAGGTATTGAGTCTAAGTGTGCATGTGAAAGTCACCAAATAACGTTAAGTATTCATTTGTAATCAGCTCTCAGCCACTGAGAGCTGATAATGGTGATAAGCCAAAAGCAAAATTATGTGTTAAGCTCTAATACCTCGACAGACTGTGGTGCTGCTGCTTTTGTAGTGTCGTCCACCTCAACCTATGATACCAGCTCTTTTTAAAAGACCTGCAAACCAGCTCACATATACACTGAACTTTTATAAAACCATACTGTTTTCAATTAAGCCCAATTTAAATTAAACTTAAGGGCCTTCAGGCCAACACATACACAACCCACCAGACAACAAATAACCAATTTTTTTATCAGTTTTACAATTCCTTGGCTGACAAATTATATATAAAAATGTTACACTTGACAATTCCATCCCAGGCATTTCCCAATGTTGTTCATACTTTGCATGGTTCTAAAATGCAACCCTATAGTGTTTTAATTCAATAGATATACAGTTTACAGATAAATAATGCAGTTTTTGAGAAATACCACGACAGAATATCTTACACGGACGTTATTTTTTATTTTTTTGTGCTTGAACTTAAACATTCTCCGATACATCACCCACATATTGTTCGTAATGATATTTTTTTAAGGCCAATGTGTAGGAATTTTTCCCATCTAGCGTTGAGATCATATATCGCAATCAACTGGCGCAACGCAGTTCAAAGTACGTGTTACAGCTGCAGTAGTCTTTTGCTCTTTCAATATCCTTTTTTCTTTTTTTGGGCAAATTTGGATTTTGAATACGTGTGGTCCTCCATGTTTCCTTCTTCAAACTTATTTGAAGACAGTGGGTAATTTTGATCTCGTCATAATAAGTGGTCATCACGATTTAAAAATGCTAATGAAAACACTTTGTCATGTAAGCACATAATCCTAATACACATGGCCTAAGGCTAAGGTAAAAAGGTGAGACTGTCATTAGTTATTTCATGTACTATACTGTCAGAGGAGACCACCCCCACAGGCCTGCACAACAATCTGTACATCATGTTGTACTTATTAAACATGAAAATGGTTTTAATAAAGTGTCATTAAATTGAATCATTTCCCCAGGCTTTACAGATAAGTTCCACCATCTGGATTTCAGCTTCTAAAACAATATTTTAATTCTGTAAAACATCAAATGCATATCTACTCTCATTATAAGAGACATCAGAAAAGAACAATAATTTACTTTTACTTTTTTAACAAGTGGTTACGGTCATGATACAAACATAATTCCATTTCTTTTCATTTTACTTGTAATTGAGTAGATAGGTGTCTTTAGAAACTTAATAATACACATTTAAATATATTTATTGGCAGATTAGCGTCAAGTGACCAGAGCAGCACTTCAGCTCTGCACCACACATCTGTTGTTGTTGTCCTATAACAAGGTATTGTTTTATAATAAACGAAAATCCATTTGGACTAATGGAAATTATATCCAGGAATATGAGCATTTACAAATGTAATAAGTTTCTATTTCAATGGGATTTTAGTCAGAGTATGCACAAGTTAGTTTACTTCATTTGCAAGTGAAAAAGTAGATGAGCAGCATGTTTGTGTGGCCTATAAGAATGAAAATAATAACACATTAATGTATTGATTAACCTAACGAGTCAAGTAAGAGTTCAATTTCAACCTTTTAAAATTGAGCCTATTTATCATTACCCAATGCACAGTCTGGCCCACTGTCTCCTGAGCATAAAGCTGCATTAACCCAGGCTAATCAATTAGCCTATTACAGTGTTCAGCAACTACAAGCTCTAAGATATAAAATGCAACATGCTCAAACAAGTAATAAACCGTTAGATCTAAAGGCATTGCACAAACACAGATACTTTTCTACAAATCACATTACACATAACAGGTAAAGGCACATAGTACAAACAGATACACTGAACACAAAACCAAGTACAGTGAAGCTTTCTTGCTGTGCACTGGACGCTAATTAGAAATTTAAGATAATTGTTTCCTTTGTTCGATAGTGACAGTGGATAGAAAGGAAAGTGGGGAGGGAAAGAGAGAGGATTACACACAGCAAAGGGCTGCAGGTCAGATTCGAACCCTGGCCGCTGCTAAGGACTCAGCACAATCTACTGGGTGAGCTAGAGACCGCCCACCAGGTAATGCCAATTAATGCTATGTCAACACTCTTTAAACAGCAGTTTGATTGGCTTACATTACTTGCGGGAATTTGACACTGGTGGCTGCCATCAGTATGGGTCATATATCCCGCACCCTCCACGCTAGCGGATGGGATATGGGACAAGTACGTGTCAAATAACTTTTTCCAAATCCAGTTTCTGTCATTTTAGGTAGTTCTTATTATGCTGATGTCTGTGCCAGTTTTTTTAAGTTAAGTATTTGGATTAATTATTTGATGGTATAAAAGGTCATGATTGTCAGCTGTAATTGACCTGCGACTGGTCAGGTGTGTGCACGGGTGGAGCTTTGATACTGCAGCTTTTTTTTTCAATTACAATACGGCTGCGCCTGTATCCCGGATATTTTTGCTTTACTTTTGTACAGTGGGAGGAAGTGGCGATGTGTTGTCCGTCTCCATTTACCATCTATGGTCTGAACACAATTTTACACTGTGTTTTATTTATTTAGTTGTTCTAAAGGGCACTTGAGCCAGTAGCCGGCACCAGGGCTGTGCTTTCAGCAAAGCCCTAAATCTCAACTGTTCATCACATCGTTTTGTAATAAACCCTGATCATAGCTAAATACTGCAGGAATCATTGTGTTTTGAACTGAAGGTTCAGGCTGAAGCACCCTTTCTATCCTCCATGTAGCCTAGTCTTTTCACTTAGCTTCTGTCACCAGAGCACCAGCGAGGTAGTTTCCAGTGGACAGCAGTTATGTCCTAACAGTCAGGCACTTAAGACACATTTATAAATGACTTTCTGACAGTGATGATGTTATAAAGAGCATTGCCTTGCTGGGCATTTACATCAGTAGAAGTGCACTGTGTGAAATGTTTACTTCGATGCAAGACACAAAGTAGTTTATTCAACTGCTCTAGCTAATGGCTCTGAGTGCTGTGGGCTTCCTAAAGATAGAGTCGCTGAAGCAACTTGAACTCAATCTATATACAGTGTTGTCCCAATGGAAATAACTTCCTGTGTATATTTGTCAGTTAGTTTGAGCAAGTGCGAGTGCTGCATGCAGATGACCAGGATGCCTTTGCCTGGGCTCCACGGGGGATGCTAATGTGAGCATCAAGCTTTTTTTTAAATGCAACACAGACTCAAGTGGAGTGCACACAAACATGAACCTTTACCGGATGAGGTGAGCCCTGTCATTCAAATGCATCCTAACCAATCAGCATGTGACAGGATTACCAACTTTGCCCTTGCAAAGTCAGGCCGTCTGGGTCTGAGGCAGCTTTTGAGAACCACATAATTGTCTCAGTTGTCATTGGATTCTTAAAGACAGCTTCTATGTATTCATTAAATGTTAGCATAAAAGTGTTTTCCTTATAACAGCTCTTAATAATATTGTGTTGAACCCTTTGCAGTTTGCATTAATGGGTTAAGGATTTGGATGCCCATTGCATATTTCATTGACTGGATTTCTTTTTTCTAAAAGCAAAAGACTTCTATGAGCATTGTTGGTTTTGAATCAGAAATATCTGACATGAATTAATAAAAAGATTGTATGCATCTTGTATTGTATGTATTGTATGCAGCAATGTAAATAGCTGTAACACTGCAAGCATTTAGTTGAAACACATTACTTGTTTAATTAACCAAATATTCATGAAGAGGAATTACATTTTTAATGTTGTCAATTGCACACTTTACAAACCTCATTTAACATTGATAATTGCTGTAAATGATGATGTTGAACATGAGGGACGTGATCAAGATGACTTAAATGTTACACAGATTAGAGTAGTTGTAGATTCTTAAAGTGTTCCCTGGCTGTTGAAGTCCATGACAAACAGTTTTGGAGCCAGAGTTGATTCAAGCAGGGTGACGTGACAAAATGCTTTACTATAAGACTCTGGAGATGACATTTCTGTGTTGTAATTGTCAGTAATCTTTCTATAAAAAAAAAATGTCTGGTAAATGTAGAAGTGATAGTATGTGATTCCCATTACATGTGTGACTGTGCTGCAAGCTGCTCGTCAGACAATACAGTACTTTTTTTTTATCAACTCCTATTCCTCTAGCTGTTGATGGTAAGATGCAATGTTGGACTGCAACCAAACTAAAAGGATTTTCTGATCTTGTTTATTGATCATTAAAGTACTCATCTTATGCTTTTTTGGCTTTTTGCCTTTCCTTTATTGTGTTATATATCTTTTTTTTGTGCATGTAGTCGATTCAAAGCCCACAGTCCACCCCAAAGGGACTTACCATCTCATACAGAAAACACTGTTTACAAACAGCTCCAAACAGCTCTATTGCAGTCAAGCCTTTACTTCCGTGATGGACGTGCATCACTTTGTAACACGTTGTAATGCTCGCATAGCTGCTAGCATGGCACACCCTCATACTCTGGTTTTGTCTGGGTAGCAGTCCTTAACTAGCTACTGCACACGTGCAACTCTCAACAAACATGGTACAGAAGTATGATACCTCACTCTGTAGCTAAAACAGAGAGCTGGGGAAAAGAGGAGCTGCAGCAACGTGCAGTACAACAAAAATATGGTGTTTTTTGAAAACTAAACCATGTAAACCTATTGTGGTATAACCTCAACATACA
This sequence comes from Etheostoma cragini, assembly GCF_013103735.1. Classification (NCBI taxonomy): domain Eukaryota; kingdom Metazoa; phylum Chordata; class Actinopteri; order Perciformes; family Percidae; genus Etheostoma; species Etheostoma cragini. Next base: position 14,868,100 of record NC_048407.1, on the reverse strand, counting down.
ATTATAAACCTGAAAATTATCATAATATGAGCACTTTGTTTATATTTCCAAAAAAAACTTACACTGAATGTGCTATCATGGGTGTCTCGCAGTAGAAATACCAATAAAGATGTAGCTGATCTCTGCAATCTCTGTGTTTTGTTTGCTTGACGGTTTAGGTTGGACAGACACAGGCTTTTCAAATGGCTATTGCATTCTATTCCAACATCCACAAAGTCAGCGACTTAGAAAAAGGCTGACAAATAGCCTACAGTAAGAGGGCTCCACCTGTGTTTGTAGAACTAAGGCGTTTCAATGCTCAAACTCAAATTCTACTCTATTTCACAGAGAAGCCAGATGCCTGCACATCTCAGAATAGACCATAAACCTGGGTCATAAAAATTCCCAGTTCCAATAAACATTAAGAAAATAAGATTAAGCCACGACCTTTAACCATGAAAGGAATTGGACCACTGTCTTTGTCAGTCTTTAGGACACATCCAAGGATGATTGTGCCCTTCATGTATCTTTGAGGAACAAATGTAGCACAAATAATTTTAACTGAACGTAAAAAAACGTTGTATTAGATTAAAAAATCTAAATTTCATCTGCTGCTAATTTCCCTTTCTTCAGTGGAGCAGGAGCTTCAGTGGACGTCTAAATCACGTTTCATGCACATCATGAGTTATTCAGTTAGCCTGTTTGCACTGCACTTTGTCTAATTCCGTTTTTTGCATGGATACACTTGTGTTTCTACCTCTGCCAAGCATTTATTACTTTTGTTTTATTTCCCAAATTTCCACTCAGCTTCTTTTATGAGCAAATATAAAATGCACATAAAAACATGTAGATGGAAATACACTCTGAATGAACAGCACTCCCCTTTTGCATTTATGCAAATATCATCACATCATTGCAGAACGTGGTTGTTCTGCAATGATGTGGTCCATCGTAGCACACATTTTTACAGTGTGTTGATCTGCCATCAATAAAGTAGTTCATCTGTGGGGTGAAAGTGGGCCACAATAAAGGCTTCACTAAAATCTGATTACATAGATGTTACTACTCACTTATGAAACAACTAACATTTCTGTGACCTCAAGTCACATGATTAGTTAATATTTGGACACATTGTTTGTTATTTTGTAAGTGTCTGAATTTAATTGTTTTAATTAAAATAGTCAATACTGCAGAATCCCAAGTGAAATCTTTTTTTTTTTTTATCTTTGCTGGATTTGGGTTGAACAGCATCAGAAACAGCAGAGGAGCTGCATTTCTACACCATCTTGCTTTTTACTTTCTATTGCAGGAGAAATATTCTGAGTTGCTCCAGCCACAAGAGGACCTTGTTTACTGTTACCTGCAGTCTTTCTGCAGAACAAAATACAAAAACAATGTGTTGAGACATAATACCCAGATGAAAATCAGCTTGAATGTACTTTTCTTAAAGAATCTGGATATTTTACAGTAAGTGTGTGTAAAACATTAAAATAAATAAATTATGCTTTCTTGCTTGTATGGAGTACATTTCCTAAAACAATGTCCAGACAGGCTTTCTAAATATGAGCACTGGCAATATTGTCACAATGATGGATAACGTATCGTGAAATTCTCTATTAACTTTGAATTCTAATGGGGATTATTTTGGTATTAGTATTTCGTGTCAACCTACACTCAGACAAAAGCTTCCGTGAAGCAAGTCAATTTCAGTTCAGAGTTTCTGGTAAGACAAAGGATAGAACTTTAGTTGTCACAAGTTCAAGAAAACAAATCACTAACCAACATGGGCGTAAAACTCGATAACAGCAGTAATTCTTTTTGAAAGCAAAGATAATCCAATATAGACCTGGGTGGGCAAAGAGGCCATCTTTGCAGCAGAGCTCCTCTGCTTTTGGCTGATAAAGAGACAGAGAGACAAGGATTACTGCCATCATAACACCTGGCTTCTCATCGTGGAAAGAGAAGCTATAAATCAGCTGAGGTCCCATTTTCCCTGCTCTTTTGTTTTCATCCATGTCATATACACCCATTCAGTTTAGATTGGTGTATTGAGTTTGCACTTGTATTGAACCTGTTAAGTATAGACAGGGGCTAAAGTTTGTGTCTATGTTTGTGTGTCTGTGTGTGTGTGTGTGTGTGTGTGTGTGTGTGTATACAAAGATTTAGATGCCATAAACATAAAACTTAAAATTAAGGGTTAGGCTTTTTTAACCAAAAACCATTTACAGAGCTGTCTTCAGAACAATCAACGAACAGGAATTTCCAAGCTTGGAGAGTGAGCTGAAGAATAGTAATTGGAAACATTGACTACAAATTGAGGTTTTAAGTGACTGATGCAATACCCTGAGGGATACCTGATGGAGACCTGCCAAGCAGCCGCCCCACTATATCAGCCCAGTCTCATGTTTTATCTGTAAGACCCATTTTTTTGAACGGCCTTGTTCATCATTTGTGATGAGAAAATTTCAGATTCCCAAACAGTCGGAGAAATATAACCTTCAGACTTTAATAGTACATACTAAAACGGGATTATACTTGAGAAATTCCATTGTTTTAATGCCAATTTTGCTTACTTATTTCAGCAAGATTTTACAGTATCTAATGTTTATTGGAACAATGATACGTGTAAAGCTCTGGTTCCCAATTTATTTTGTTTGAAACTCCTTCAAAGGAAGATTTTTTCACTACTCCCACAGCTTACAATTAAGTGATTTTTCCTCAACATATTAAAGTTTTCAGGAGGCAGATGTAAACATATCGAGCAATTGGCAAACAAACAGCAAGGACTACAAATAGGTTTAAAAAGAACAATAGATTTTGAATAACACAAATACTGTATTTTGTCTGATTGCTTTCTACCAATTGTCTCTGGACCCCTCAGATTTATCATGTGATCATTTAGGGGTCCTGACCCTTATTTGGGATCACATGTTCAAGAGAATGGAGGACCAGATTCAGAAATGTGCAAATCTGGGCATCATGGTCATGCAGCATCACATCAGTAGGTTTTACCCAGTCAATGTAATTAATTATAGATGTAATGTAATGATTTTATGTTCAATTAAACATATCAAATTCACATGTGGAGACTGTGAATTATAAATTATTTTATGTATCTGAAATATTTTTGTTTGGTTCACTCACTAGTAAACTTATTTACCTTGCACTATATGATGTTAGTAATGTCTTTGGCATCAACCTGAAGGTTTTCATGTGATTGTTTTTCAGACCATCTGTGCAGAGATTTGTGTTCAAAAGCATCTGTTGAATATCTGATTCAACCAGCAGGATACTTTCACACAAAAAGGCACATTTAATACTTGTTTTTAATCCAGATCTTCATCTAATTCAATACTGGAGTACTGGGGGCCTAACCCAACTTATCTTCTCTATGTATAGGTGATGTTTTTGAAATAAAACTTGCTAGTTTCGTTTCAGGAATATTAATCTAAAAAAGATGAAAAGAGGAAAAAAGAAGACATAATGAATGGGACTGATGAGAAATAAGCCAAGCCTTGTAGTCATAGACTCTGAGGGACTGACACACTGTAATGGGAAATGTCATTTAACGAGAAGTGCTAGTGATTGCAGGTGGGAGTGCAAAGGAGAATTGAAAAGCCAGGGGTTGCACCCGCTCACCTCCTTGGGCTTTGTTCTCCATTACCACAACGGCATACAGTGTTCACCGCGCCACTTGCATTACACTTTGACATCAAAGAGGAGACTCATTTTTTGCCTTTGCAGCAGAAGGCCCGGGGAAACAGAGACACTGAAGACATGCATGCTCATGTTTTTGTGAGGACCGGGGTGGGAGTGTGAATGGAAGTTGCTATCGAGGGATAAAATGTGTTTTCCGTTGCTAAGAAACTGTCTGGCAGACCATCAGAGCAGACCAACGCAGAGAGAAATATCAACATTTAAACAAAACAAACCTTTTAGGGTTTTTTGCAAAGTCAAAGAGAAGTCTTGAAACTTGTTCCAAAAGAAACTAGTTGAACATGAGAATATAATAATAATGACCCTCACACTGCAGAGTACACCAAAAGCGACCGTTTTAAAAGAATGGCATTCAGAATAACAGTCTTAGTCCTAGTTGGTAGTTAATGTAGTGCAAATGCTAATGTGAGAGCCTTTGTTGTGGGTTTATTGTTTATAATGAGGGGTTAAACCTCCAGCACTTGGTTCATGCTTTTATGTAGCACAAATTACAGCACTGAGCCATTTAAAAAAAACGCAAATCCTCTCTGTCGTTTTATCCTCACTCCAATTATCATTCTTACTCTGCACAGCTGGTACAATATCAATTAACAGTTTACCTTATTAATTATATCCTATCAATATTCATCAGGACTTCAAGCTTTATTGAACAGCTAGGGAGCATAAACCCAAATGAATGTCTGAGATTTATGTTTTCAGCGGTGGCTTATTGAAAATTAAATACAGATATATAAAGAAAGAATATAAAAGCAATAGTATAAATAAATGTATGTATTTGCAGCTGTGCTCACCATGAGAGGGATGAGAATGTTGTCTCATTGATGGACACAGAATAGATGCTCACATGTGGAGACATTGAATTAGACAATTTTACACAAACCAGTATTATTATATTATGTTCCCTAAAAATCTTACAGTTTTTAAGTGAAAAATGACTATAACTGTAAAAAATGAACCTTTTTATTTTTTTTGTCGGTTAGGCAATATACTGTAAGATTTTAGTGCTAATTGTGTTGACATCTGAACCACACTTTAAGAACTTAAAGGAGTCCTCTGAAGTTTCCAAAAAATGTTTCTGCTTCTCACATGTGTGTATCCTTGAAGCAGGGACTTGCACAGACACTATTGTAGACAATAATTTAATTGAAATTTAAACAAAACATTAAATATATTAACACACCTCTGACTACCTTACCAATTTATCTTATTTCCCTTATGCAATTTTTTAATAGATTTATTAAATACTCAAGAAAAAAAATCAGTCCACACAGATACCTTTTAGTAGCCCTATTCATCATGTTAATCACAAACAGTAAAGGAAACTCTCCCACAATGTGCATGTTTTCAATGCAACTAGTTTTAAGTACAACTAATGATAACTATAACCCGCCTTTCTTCTTCCCTGCCTCTGTTGATGCATTAATGCCACCTGTACAGCAGTGGGTTGGTGCAAAACCATTGGCAGGAATGCATATTTCATCACCAGCAGACACATTTGTGTGAATCTTTGTCCTTGTGCACATGCACAAGAACAAATGAAAAAGAAACCAACACCCCCCCATAGAGTTTCTAAAAGTCAATCCCTACACAGGTACCGTAAAGTAAAAGACAAAATAAGTTAGGGATAAAAAGATGTTTGTTAGTCATTATCATTATGAGTGAAACACATATAATACCAGTTTGTCAACCAGTGTACCAGTGTTCATACCAAAAGACGGAAAAGGTTGTTAGTGACCCATTTGAGCGTTTTCTGTGCTGAAGGCCCCATCAGTTGTTAGACTTGCCCCACAAGTCCTCATACTTAAAATAAAGTTTCTCAGTTCTTTCCAGAATTAACCATTAACCCCTTTCAGATTGCCAGCTCATGGTTCAACAAGTCCTACAAACCACACAATGATACAGGTATTTTATGCCTACCCTCTAATACAACCCACAGGAGTGTTTCATAAATTAGCACCTCTTGCAGTGCAGGAAATATAACCCACGGGAGTGTTTTCTGTCCTCATATCTAAACTTAACGGTCATTGTTAAAAACACATGGCTATGTTAAGGCCCCAACAGTTGTTAAGTTTAAAAAAGATTGGGGTTTTAGGTTGGAATCATAACTTACGTACGTGACACAGAGCATGACGTAATTCAGTTTGTAGCTAAAAAGTAACTAAAAAAAGAATGCTTTTAAACTTTTACTTTTTATTTTTAAATGGGGCACAAAGCCCTGTGTCCTGGATGAAAGTCTGTTTGACTTTGAGGCAGCTGGTACTGGTGGAAGGTGCAGCCACTAGAAGCGTAAATATGAGTCCTACTCGCTGCTTGAACAAGCGACTTATGGGAGTGTTTTTGATGTTTCCTATAGTTAGGATTAAGTTCTTTTTTTAATTTTTATTAATTTGTTTATTAAGCCCCCCCAAATGTAATCAGGAAATTACAATTTAAACTCTGCGTACACTGCGACTTTTTTTTGTTAGTCATCACACACAGGCCTGAAGTACACCCACATTCTCAGGACCTATACATGCACTAATGGAGGGATGTCAGAGTGAGTGGGCTGCCAGCTGAACCAGCACCCTGAGCAGTTGGGGGG